>NC_138530.1:94124659-94657159 GCF_964234715.1 Podarcis melisellensis
GAGTACAAGGCCATCTTCAAAGCACTCATCCTGATGCTCAAATCGAAGGCATTACTTTACATTTAACGTGATTAATTGCTCTTAAAATAATAAAGATCACCCAGAACCGTAAGAACAAAGGGGTGATTGAGCACTTATAAATATTCAAAGTGCAGACATATGGCTTCTTTTTATGTCTCTGCTACAGGTTGGAAGCCTGGCTTTAACTCACGGACATGAAATATTAGGCGGAATATGTATAAAATGTTATTGATTTGAGTGTCCATGTGCACATTTGGATCTTATCTGCAAATTCTGAGCCTAGGGGAAAAATGTAGCAAATGTATACCTGATGGGCAATGAGCAAAGAATGAAAGGTGCTTCACTGTGTTTTGGTAGGAGAAGGCTGGAATTATTCCATTACCACTCCCAATTTTAAAGCAGGCATATTGTTTCTACCATGTATGTCTTTTCAATTCCGTGCCCAGTTAGTAACTTGTTTGGTTCTTGAAGCATACCCAGCCATTTCTTCTTTTCCATTTGAGGAGAGCAACAAAAACCTCTTAGCATAGACTATGTTTTGAGAACCTGTAGCCCTCCAAATGTTGCTGGACTACAACTCCCATCCTCCCTGACCATTCTGGCCGAAGCTGTGGGGAGTTGGAGTCCCACAACATCAGGAGGGCCACAAGTCTCCATCCTTTCAGGGCCGGCCTGACCATTTGTATCGCTGAGGCAGTTGCCTCAAACAGCAGGCTTGGGAGGGCTGGGAGGGGCAGCAGATATGGAAAGAGATGGGTGTCCTCACGCATCTCCTTTGGCTGTGGATGCAGCACCACAAAGTCAAATTAATGGATTATTGGGGTTTGGGAATTTGTTACCTGGTGGAAAGTAGTACTAAAAAAAGGGTTCACTGTGGTAACTCCCATTATCGTCATGCTTCATGGTCCAATATTTTACCTCAGAAGGTTGCCATTCTTTACATACTAAAAGTAAAATGTTTTACCTCAGAAAACACACACACACACACACACATTTTTTGTCCCCTGAGTCCACTTCTGCTGCGGCTGCACATTCCATTTTAAATCTTGTTGCTCCATTATAGTTGTGTTTGTAAAAACCCTGCTTCCAATTTCCCCCACAATGAATCTATTTTAGACCACCACCACCCAGCCTTATAATAATTAATAATAATTTTATTATTTGTACCCCACTCATCTGGCTGGGTTGTCCCTGCCATTCTGGGCAGCTTCCAAGATACAGTAAAACATTAAATATTTTTTAAAAAAACACCCTTCCCTGCTGCCTTTAGATGTCTTCTAAAGGGTATACTTATCGCCTTCTATTCCAAAAAATATTTTCTCATCTTGGGACACTTTCAGCTTAAGCAAAAAGTGCTTGTGTGCTTGACCTCAGTTAAAGTAATATCCCGCTTGCTTTCATTTGTGTATTTTTCCTAAAACAGAGCATGCTAATATGCAATAAAAGACGGGTTAACAATGTTCTGCAGCGGCCTAAGCATGTGCCTGTCTCATTGTCAGCAAGGATTAAGTGATCACTGATAATGTTTATCACACAAAATAATGTTTAGTGGATCTGCACTACAATAAATTTATTTCTTATGTGACGCATGCTAAATATTTGATCAAGGAAGCTGTTTGACATACTTTAATGTGTGTAAAGACTGCGCCCTGCTGGTTTCCTAGCAAAATAAGTGAAAATATGAGATGCTTAAAAACCCACTTGCTTGTAAAAGAAACGGGCAGAATTGCATCATTAAAGTAACAATTGTGGGGCCTTTAGCCATTCAGTTTTCAGGATGAACAACCAACATTTACTGAAGCATAAAATGTATGCATGGTGGTCTTTGCCTGGAAATCTTTATGTTGGTAGCTCACATTTCTAGCATGGCTAGACAAAGTATTTATTATAATGACAAAAATGACACTCTCATGGTAATAACTGCACATTTTTTGATATATTTTTTTACACTTTACTTGCCAAATATTCATTAAAAAAATCCCCTCATTGTGTATCTATTGGGTTTGATTTAACTGAGACCTGTTCAACAGCTGCCCAACCAGGCTGAATACAACTCATATCAAAACTGGGGGCTATTAGCAGTTCAATAAACTTGCTTTTAGTGGCTTGCCTGAGATTGCAAAGCAGATTTTTAAAAAAATGTTTACAGTGTGAATATATGGCTGATAGGCTGCATTCTGTTTAGAGAGGTGAAAACTAGGCAGGCCTTATTTATCCATAGCTTGAAAACAAAAAGGCTGTTCTTTTCACATCTTCCTTAATTCTTCTTATTTTAAATTAAACTTGATATAGCACTAGAGTGGTCAATTCATCTTCACAAATAAGTGTACACAAATAACAGATTGAATCACTTCTCAAAGGTGCTGTTGTGGAAACGATGAATTTCCCTGGGGAAACAAGGAAATCTAATAATTTTTCTAAGCCAATATAGGGGTTTGGAAATCTACCCTTGCCCATACCAAAAAAACGTCTCTGCCAGTGCCTTCACCCGCAATCCTCCAAAACAAAAGTCCAACTTCTTCTCCTTTCCTCCATAAGTGACAGGGACAAGGGATCACAACAGAGGTGAGGTTCCCATTAAAGTCTTGTTCTTCTTTTCCCTCCCTTTCTCACTCCTCAGCATACTTAGCAATGACACTTTCCCAGCTCTCCTGGGTACATTTCTGACCGTCACTTGGGCTTTAGATGCTGGCACACTGCTACCAAGTGATGGAGGAGGGAGGGGAAAACCTTGTGTGCCTGGCCACTATCATTCCAGCTTTCCAGACATATGAATGCATGGGGCGAAACTTGTTTTGGGAGAGAGGGATGGAGTGACAGGCAAGGGAAGCTAGGAATTCTTCTTCGGGTTAGATATCACCCGAAGCGTTTTCCAGGGAGATGTCTGCAAATCTTATGGCTGTCTTGAGCATCCTGGCATTTTGACCTCGTTTCTGTTTACATCTCCAAAGGCACAGGTTGAACTCTCAATTTACTATACAAAATTCGTTACATGATCCTAAGGGTTCTTCCTTTTAAGTTGCTTTGCGGTGCCTCTTGTGTAGAGATTTGTTAATGGGGAAAAAGCAGTAATGATTGCGTTTTGGGGGAAAGCAGTAATGATTGCGTTTTGATTCCAGGAAGGAGAAAATAAAGGACTGAGTGAGTTCCGATGATAATTTCATCTCGATTTGGCAGATCAAAGTTAAGGCACACTTGTCGTCACTGTGCCCATGCTCACCTTCCTGTCCAAATGTGATCCTGCGCACAAATGCAAGCTTCAAAGATACAGCTTATTCCCCAATGGAAAATCAACTGAGTGAGGATTAAACATAGGGATGACCAGCTTTTTTTTTTCTTCAGCTGGAACGCGGTTCTGGCTCCTCTCAGGTGGGCACCATTGCCATTATAAGAGAACAAGGGAGGCATTCACGGTGAGTTCTGGCACCTCTTTTTCTAAAAATAAATATAGCAGTGGGGATGACACATACAAAATCAGCCTGTATAGAAGTGAAGGGATAAAGCACTCAAGGTTGGGGAAGGGGCAACCAGGCCCTGCTTACAGGCAGGGGGTTAGTTTGGGACAAAATATCATTGGAAACACCCCAGGCTTTTAAGTTTAAACTGGGCCTTTTGACAGCCGCAGGACTGTGGACAGATTTGACATTGAAATATTATTATTTCTTCACCAATTTGAGGTGGTTGGGTTATGCGGAGCAGAAGTAGCAAGTAGGATGTTAGTGAAACATTGGGCAAGATCGAAATCTTGTCACTCTGATATGGGTTGTCTGGGAACAACAGAAAGGGTTGGAGCCACCAGAATCTCTATCAGCTAAAGCTGCTGATAGAGATTCTGGTGGCTGAATCTCTATCATTGCTCAGTTCCATGGTGGATGGTTCTTTGTACTGTTCTTGCAAGCAGCCAGACAGATGAAGCACATATTGCATGTGATGGAAGAAAACAGTTTAGCTGAAATAAACCAGTAGCCCCTGTGGCTTATTGCTGACCAGGATGCAAATCTTAAATGTGTTTTTCTTTTTGCAGTTGAAAACATCCAATGCATAGCCCTGAAAAAATAATCACTTTGTGTTGACTTCTCATTGAGGACAAGCCCATGAGAAGGCTATTATGCTGAGAGGGAAGGGGGGAATAAACAAACTTCTGACAGGAGACAGGTTCATTTAAAATATCTATTGAAATTACAAATAAAACTCTTCAATATGATTCGAAGTACAAAACAACATTCAAAGGCATTCAACAGCTCTTTTATACATCACAGTGTTAGTGGCACGAAATGTAGTTACATTTCAAATACAGAAAACAAAAATTAAATTCTTTTTACACTAGTCAAATACATCATTTATACATATGTATGACTCCTCCGTGCTTCTCTATACAAGGTTAAAAATACATCCATGGTAAAATGAGTAAGGGAGGGATTTGTTTATAGGGCACATACCTATACCAAAGGTTCCTCATCTTTGTTAAGAAAGATACACACATTAACAAAGCCAGAACCATCATGGGGCTTTAAACACAAATGACAGGCGTTTACTTTATGGAAGAGTATTAGTAAGTAAGCATGATTGCAAGCTGTTTGGAAATCCCTAATGCCATCACCATCAACTAAATCCATTATTGTCCATCTTCAGTAGAGTCCCTGGGAGAAATCTCTTTGTGAAGCTAACCAGGCCAAAGAGCTTTGATACACACACACACAAAACCAGAGATGAGTTCCATGGGTTGGCTCTATCCTGCATTCCCTCACCCTTTTTTCTTGTTCAACTTAAGACTTTTTTCAACATTATTTTTGGAATTTACTGCAGTTTTCAGTTCACTTTTTTTGTACCACCCTCTCTCCTACAGGTTACTGGTGCGCAGGAACTTAAATTGAAGTATGGATAAAAAAAGGCCTTCAAAGGATCTTGGTGCAATCATAGCATTGCCTCAGGTGGACTTAAAAAAAGAGAGAGAGACACCAACAAGCATGTATATGCACTGATGTTCGTTAAAAACAAATGAGAAGGAACTGAAAACTGTGACACATTGTGTGCAGGCATAGCAGCATGAACAAAGTCTGAAAATCAAAAATGGAACCATGATGGATTCCTAACGCATTGGTGCGATATTGCAAAGAAGATCAAGTAATTCAGAAACCCAAACTGATAGAGGAAGCAGCTCTAGGAAATAAACTATTACTTTCTCTCCCAGCCAAATATTTACAATTGCAAACAAGTATTTGTAGGTATATATTTCTTAACATGGTTCATATGTCCAAAATTTCTGTCGCTCTGCTCCAGACAAAAAGATATTGTGCTAACTACACTAGACCATTCGTTGCATACGAAGAATTGGTCTAAATAGTTCTGATTTATTTATTTATTTTTTGCAGCCCAAAGGTATACAGAATAAAACATTATCTAAAACACTGCCATGGCCAACAATAGAAAAATGGTGACTTTGTATGGTACAAGGGTTGAAGGTGACGACAACTAGAATGTACCCCAAGCACTTCCCAGAGAAGCTTGAAAGACACGACTCCTGCAAAATGAGGTTTGTTTATAGGTGGGCGAGGAAAGATGCAGTCAAAATGACTTGCCCCACATGGGTGAAGCTCAATTTGGCATACACTGGAGTTTGGTCTAAAGTTTAGGGACCAGGTGTGGCAGAACATTTTGCTAGTTGCTGCTCTCATTTTAGCATGTGTAGAAGTATAACCCAGGTCAGCTGGTAGGGGTTGGAACGTCCTAGGCCATGGAATGAGCTTTACATCAGCATTGTCCAAAAGAAAACACATGATGCCCATTAAAAAGGGATTTAAGGCAATGCACTAAAAGCAGCAACAGTACAGAAATAAAATACAAGTGATACCAGTAGATGAGGTCCACCCTTCATTAGAATGACAATAAAAATGCTAATATCTGATGTTCTTCTACAGAGGCTTGAAATTTAAAGTTTAAATAAGTTCATGTTATATCACGCGCCCCCCCCCCCATTTCAAAGAAATACTGATAGTCAAAATATGCGATTCCCAACAAATGGCAACTACGTGATTCAAAGCAAGGACCCAAACTTAAAATACAGTGTGATGTGTCTGATATGCAGGATGCAAAAGCGATTTCAGTGTCTGGTTTAATATTAAAGGAGGTTTTCCCCCCCCTCATTGAAGTATTCTTTGAGGACGTGATATGTTCGGAAGAGCATGGCTTCCAAAGATAAGACGGAGTCTGCAACCCAAAGGCAAGAAAAGAAGTGTGCCTCTAACGCCATTTTGCTTCTAGTGTGACGCAACTTTGGATTTTTTTGTCGTCTGACGGCGTCAGATGGACAGAACTCCTCTGGAGGTTCTGTACCACCCACAAGCAAGGACACACGAAACAAAGTCGCAGTCGGCAACCTGAGGTAACCAGACAGAACAAAAGCGAGTGCCCACCTTAGCGGGTCTCTTCCACTTTTCACCGATGCTCGCTGCCTCAGCTCCATCTTTATTTGAAAGGGTGAGAAATGGGAGAGCCAGGCAGTGAATTTGTTAACTTCGTAAGCGGAATAGCTGAAAACACAGCAGAGGACTAAGTATTTCCATATAAGACGGCCTGTGCAACTTGACAGGAGCAGGCAAACCATCCTCACTTTGATGTCTGAGGGGGTACCTCCACAGCAACATATGATGCTGTTGATTGGGCAAATGAGTATATAAAACAAGGTCCAAAGATAGACAGAACAGGTTCCTTTCCCTCCTGCAATCAATGGATCGATTATTTGGAATGTGGGGAACAGCATGAACCAGGTGTACATTAGATTCACAAGCTACCTGCCCAATCCCCACTGCTGTGTACTTAATGCCTGGAAATTTTTGGTTCTCACCTACCTGAGATGTAGGCCTAGCTCCTGTTCACTGTCACTGCACAGGCATCGAAAGATTTCCCATTGTCTTCATTCTTTGGGATCACGTTTCATTTTGATTATATACTACATTTTCAACTCATACTTTTTCCTACTATGGAAACCTACGTGCTTTTGAGAGAGTCTGTTTACAGTTCTCACCCAAAGCAGCATGAAAGACTCACATAGAGTAGCCTATCGATATAGTAAGTTGATGTCCACATCATTCTCCTTCAGGATAATGGCAGCACCTCAATTTAGGCAAGACCCGGGACAACAAACAGAGCAGCAAAATGATAAACAAAGAAAAACGAAGGTGAGGGGAGGGCTGCTTAAAAACAAACAGAACAAAATGTTTGTTGTCACAGTATCATACAGCACGAGATATAGCCATTTTAAAAATGGACTGAAAAACCTATTAATCTCAATGGACTCTTTATATTACAACAACTGTGGGTGCTTGCATTAATCAAAGAAAAGTGAAAACAAAGCAAACTCAAGAGAGCCTAAAAATCTGCATACTCTATAGGGTGGAGATGATTGTACAAATAAATTTACATCTCATGCACTGAGATGGATGTAAGGCTCAATACAACACTCTTTCCTTCTTCCTTCTATTCAGGAGAAGATCTATTTGGCTTAAAATGACATTTAGGTACATAAAAAGATACCTGACCAGAGGTAGCCCTATTTATGCAAAATGTAGCCACGTAATGGGTGAGAGAGATGTAGAAAAGAATGTCGGACAGACTTTCAAAGAAAAGGAATAGCAACATCTTTTTTTTTAAAAAAAGAGCCTTGATAATAATAGCAGGTCTGGGTTGTGTATCTCAGCCTCAATGGTTTGCAATTTCTTTTTCGGTTCCAAAGAACAAATGTGCATCCACACAAATAGTTCACGTTTCCCAAAATGTTAGGAGGCATCCTACTGAAAAGATATAGGCATAGGATGCCCTATGTCAGGGGTGGCTAACCTTTTTTAATAGATGCATTCACACTTTGCTAACCCTCCATGCCAGCGGCGGGTGCAACTCGCCCCCCCCCATACTCTCACATGCTCACAGACAACACACATACGCATGCAGATCAGCTGAGAAGCGGGGGCTACAGCCCAATCCTATCCAATTACCCACTATGGGGAAAAGGGCATCCCTAGCTGGTGCTGGGGTGGGCAGAAAGGTTTCAAACACCCCCCCCCCAGCTGTGTCTACTTTTTTAGTGATGAGGGATGCAGAAACATTTGCTTGGAGGGCTGCATCAGTCCCCACCCTCAAACATTCCTGGCCTATACGTACGTGGCCAGATTGTTCTTGTAATGTTGCATGGGAACAGCTTCAGGAATGTGTGGATGCTCAGTATTTTCCCAGGCCAAATATTAACAGATACTTCAGTTTCATTAGACAAGATATTTAAAGTCACACTTTAAAATGGGCTGATTTTTCTTTTTTCTTTTTTAATGGTAAGTGATTCTTAAAACACACATGTCTAACACCTCAATTTGATGCAAATAGATATGCTGAACGGGCTTTGTTTCGACACCATAGCGTCTCAGTTCCAAATCGGCCAACGTAGCCTTGCGTTACTGACACATGATGTTTCTGACGTCCCAGCTTGATTCA
Source organism: Podarcis melisellensis (assembly GCF_964234715.1). Lineage (NCBI taxonomy): Eukaryota > Metazoa > Chordata > Lepidosauria > Squamata > Lacertidae > Podarcis > Podarcis melisellensis. Next base: position 94,133,162 of record NC_138530.1, read on the forward strand.
CGCTGGCCCCCCTGAAACACACCAGGATATGCCTTGCACTCTGTACACCGACTTGTGGGCAAGGTCGCTGGGAATCGTGGCACCTCCTGTCTCCTGCAACGTCGGGAATCAGGGCGAGTAAGGCCAACGCAATGTCAAGTGCAAGAAGAGGGTGGGTGGGTAGGAAATGCACTGCGATGGTGAGCCAGTCCCACTTTCACTCCACCTTAAGTCGGGAGGGGGTCGTCGTCTCCTTTACTACACTTGCACTTGCAGCAAAGCACGAATGGGGTAGCAAGCAGAAGGAAAGGGGAGGCCACTAACAGTAACAGACCAAACCCTGCAAAGATCCCCACGACCTGGATAAAAAAGAAAAAGAAAGAAGATCACGTATGCCAGCGGTTGTTCTCAAATAATCTGCTTGAAGGGGGACTGGGGGAGAGTTCTCCCCACCCCCTTCCAAACTGTTCAGTGGCAAGGGGTTGCACACTGTTGCAACACACACACACACACAAACACTAAAGGGCTGGCAACTGCAATTTCAACTGTTTTGCATTCCTGTCACCTGTCTCATGAAAGGCCCTGAGCTTATCCATGGAATTACGCACTCCCCAGGGTAGCCAATGAGGAGGTATGGGATTCAGAAGGGTATTGTTCAATATGCATCTAAGGATTCAGTTTCATGGAGGATCAAAATCTCCAAATTGCTGACCTACTTGAAAAGTATGGTTCCAATGATTTATAAAATTGTCCAGCTAAAGGAAAGTACGACAGGTGCAGCCTGTGGACGTAATACATCCACTAACATAACTGTCTTAAAGTTAAACAGGGATGATTTGGGTGGAGGGTTTTTCTTATTTTTTTTAAAAAGCCACTTTATAATACTCTTTCTTTCTTTCCTTTTGCTTCAGATTCAGATTACTTAACTTTCTCTTTATTGGTCTTGAAAAAGTCAATTTGTTTTTGGCCAGCAGGTGGTACTGTTGAACAACATTCAAAATAAGGAATGGCATGCATTACTTACTGTATTATATAATAGTATATTTGGAGGTTTTCATTTCATTTCCCTTCCCACTCCCCCAATAATTCCTCAAATATTTATATTTTTGTGGAGCGGCGAATTTATTATTGTGCTTAACATGGACTTCCCCCGAATCCCCTGAAAAATATGTCTGCTTCCCTCTCTGCAATCTCCTGCTATACATCATCTCTGAAATGTAATTTTGGCATGAGCAACACATTGCCTGCTGTAGTAATAAAAGCTCAGTTGCTCTTTTAATATTATTCTTCCAAAGTTCTTCTATGTCAAAATAAACATGGTAGGTTTTAACGGCTATCAATCTGTCTTGTGGGCCACCTCGATCAAATTATGTCATCTTCATCTTGGGTTTGTGGACTAATGTCTGTGAATCCTGCAACACCTCTCAGGGGTGTTTTGTTTCTGCCCAGCAGAAATCTAGCAGCTACAGACCCACAGAAACTACAGAGAATAACTGGCTGAGACCCCAATTTTACCTTACTCTCCACCTCATTGCAAGTTGGGTAACTGCCTCTATTTTCCTGGAATGTGACTCTGTAGTCTCTCCACCTTGAAGAGGAACTATTGTTTCTGCGCCTCAGATCAGCTTTCATCAGCAATACTTGTATGCGAGGCAAGCCAGCTAACATTGTTTTTTAAAAACTTCCCATTTTCCTCATGCCATTTTCCCTCTAACTCACAATTCCCCACATTCACTTTTTTCATGAATAAGGCGAAAATTGGGGGAGGGGGGACCAGCAGATATGCAAAGTCACATCGACACCTACCTGCGTTCTGTGCCAAATAACTGATGCCCTGGAATGACCGAGCTTATTTCGGCAAGGTCCCTTGTCATAATGTATAAGAAGGAAGTCATCCTGTAAAGTGTCAATAAAAGGAGAGGGGGAAATATGCATATATATTATTTCAGCCGTGGTTGAGAACTTGACTCTTGACAAGCAGTCAAAAGGTTACCAAACCTTTTGGTTACAAAACCTTTTCACTTAGCAGGTATGGTTGCAATTTCAGCTGAATTTTCGGAAACTACTTGAAGCACCCGTTGGGTTGAGCTATTTCAATTGCTTCTTGTTTTCAGCAAACAGCTGAAAGTCTGCAAATTTTGATAATAAACCTGATTTGCGATGAGGGCTGAATAATTTCGATTGGGAGTCCAATTGCGTACTCAGAAATAAGTCCTACTGGGTTTAGCAAGCAGAGCTTACTCCCAAGTAAATGTGCAGAGGACTGCAGTTCTAGGATCCTGCCACAGGCGAGAGAGAGAGAGAGAGAGAGAGAGAGAGAGAGAGAGAGAGAGAGAGAGGAGTGAATGGTACTTCTCCCTGTTTTTCCGCCTCACCCCCAAAGGTCAATTTTCATTTTTTCCCTATCTACTTTTGGCACATCAGTCACATTTCACAATGCAATGGCAACGTCACAAGCTATGGATTCCGCTGCTGTGCCAAGTGGAATGACATCACTGAGTTGGCTCCTTTGGAACAGAGAGCAGCTAACAGCCAGCATAAATGAGTCAGACCACTCACCTCTATGGCACGGAGCGCAAAGTCAATATTAACTGCAGAATGGGCCCCGTGGAACCCAATAACGCATATTTCACAGGTTTAGGCCGAAGTGGGCCACTGTGCAATCTACAAAATTGGCAGCAGCCCTTTCAGCGCTGCGAGTTAATGCCAGGAGGAGTGTAAAAGGCAAAAACAAAAAAACTTAAAGACAAAAGAAGGAAAAGGTAATACAGTGGTACCTCGAGCTACAAACACCTCAGGTTACAAATGCTCCAGGTTACAAACTCCGCTAACCTGGAAGAGTTACCTCGAGTTGAGAACTTTGACCCAGGATGAGAACGGAAATTGTGTGCTGGCAGCACAGCAGCAAGAGGCCCCATTAGCAAAAGCATGCCTCTAGTTAAGAACAGTTTCAGGTTGAAAATGGACCTCCGGAACGAATTAAGTTCGTAACTAGAGGTACCACTGTATGCCTGACCTGAGATAGTACTTATAAGACCCCTTCCCCAGTTCATCCCATTTCAGGGTTTGTTCTTGTGCTCTTTTTCTGCAGTTAAACCATGCCCAAGGTGCCATCATCGGTATAAGAGTAAAACAATATTATGTAACAAAAAATGTAACCCTAACTTTTCAAAACAGTTCATTGCTTAAAAACACAAAAACCATACCAACAAGTTTACAGCAGCAGAGAATCAACATTTAACAGGCCGATTCAAACACATCCCACATCGAAACATTCAGTACCAAAACTTAAAGATTAAACAGCCCATCACATTGAGAAGAATTCACAAAACCACCACCACCCAGAAACAGCTCTAAATTTAGCAACAAAAAATGTATCTATAAAACAAAGCTACATTTGCTTTCAACAACAGCTAAGCCAAAGCCTAAACCCTGATATGGCCAAAGTAACTCCAACCTAAATTTTCACTTCTGTCCCAGATGATGGCGCTTTTTATGCCATAAATATCTATGAACTCTAACTTTTTGTAACAATGTTAGTTCTTGTAATGATATCTTGCTAATTGTTTGCTGCAGTACAGCTAAATGTATGCCACAATCTGTATTTATGTCTACAGAGGCAACCTAATTTTCTGGGACTTTTAACATTTCAATGCTTCCCTTTACAGTTTTTGAATATTATATCAATGGACATTTTGAATGCCTTATTAAAAGGAATTTATTGCAGGGATAGCATCAAGGAATTTCATCTTCCAATCTTAAATTCAACTACGTATACTTACGTCAAGTGATTCCAAACAGTACCAGCAAAAGGCATGTTTACAGTTTTTGCACATCATTTGGGCACAGCCTTCATCCCGTTCAATGTAAACTTTGCATTTTGGGCAGCGTTTGATGGGTGCATCATCTTCTTCCATTTTATAAGCAGAGCTAGAAGAGATGTTTTGGAAATTTTATGGGAGAAATGTGTCGTGAGTCCAGGTTCCCGGCTTGGTAACACGGTAAGCGTTGTTAATTAAAAAGGAGGATTTATTGCAAAAACAAACAGATAGCTCTGGATGGCTCTAACAAAGCATCATCAATCAAGATGACGCTTCTGAAGACACCTTCCGGTTTATACAGAAGATATTGAACTTTCATACCTTGTCTCGTTTTGTTTCCTGTCTAGCAGCCCTCCCATTTGACGACTTTTAGGAGATATTGGATCAGCTCCAACCTCTTCCCGTTCTGACAGACTGTTTGCGGCTGTTTGAGCTTTCTGAGAGCTTTGACTGTGTTCCAGCCCATTCTGTTGTTCCCTTGGCAACCGACATTCCAATGTCCGGAAGAGTTACCCTTGTCTGCTGTGGTCTTTGCCCAGCCTAAGTACAATCAAAGCCAGTGGTGGCCAAACTCAGTCCCTCCAGCTGTTGGGCTACAACTCCCATCACCCCTTGCTAATAGGACCAGCGGTCAGGGATGATGGGAACTGTATCCCACAAACAGCTGGAGAGCCGTATTTGGCCACCACTGATCTAAGCCTCTCTGTTCCTGGCTGCTTTCTGCAGTTGGCTGCAAATCTTCGCTTGGAACTGGCTCATTCTTGACAAAATGCTCTTGGTTTTTAAAAGGTGCATTTCTTAAAACACTCTGACTCTTTCGCAGACTGAAGCTATTCCTATGTCTGCATGGATTTGTCACACAGCCACAAGATCAAAGGCGGGTTTTCATTTCCACTGAAACTACACATCCTTCATCTTTATCATTCAGTTTTAATAGCTTCTACAAACCTCAAATAAGTCAGGTTGACTAGCAATATGTCTGCCCGTCAATACCAGATCTGATTTGTATAAACCCAGGAATTAGGGGCGGGGAGCTAAGTTGTGCACAAAATTATGGGCTCCTTCCAATGTTACTTGCGATGGAGGACTGCTCCATGACTTTTTTTCATGCTGATCAGCAGCATTAGAATTCCATAGGGAAACTGAGTAACACAGGTGTGCCATGGTGTGGAATATTTCCATCAGAACATGGACTTCTTACCAAACAGCAGGGCAAAGAGCCGCAGTCCAAAAGGTAACCCACATTGACAAGGTGACTTCCTATAACTTCCAGAACCTTGAGGAATTCCTAGCATATACCTGGTTTCAGAAGTAGGGCAATCTATCTGCCAGAGTTGGCTTTTTCTGTTTTAGTCTTGTGATGGGAGGGAGAAACGGCTTCAAATAACAGGTGAATAAGGAGACACCTGAGGCTATCACAATGAAAATCAGTCTTTTAAAAAACAAAACAACTTCTGAGCGAAGCTGTTATGTGTTAAGAACTATGCCAACATCAATTGGTAATGTACAGTTCTATACCTTGTTTCCCCTGGAAGGTAGCTGATTGGCATATTTTCTTGACAGCCTTGTCCTGGATGCCAATTCGATTTGCACGCCGAGCAAAATTCTATGTCGCAAGATTTGCATTGTACCAGCTGGGGGTTCTGGGGGCCTGATTCCTGAAGCTGACAAACCGCTTGGCAGGAAGAGGATGGGCACCAAGTCCGACAAGGATCCAAAAGCACTTCTGTAGGGGAAACAAACTACAATTGGGAAAAGGCCACAGCTCAGTGAAGGAGCATGGGTTCAATTCCACAGCATCTCAAGGTAGGGTTGGAAAATCCCTGTCCTTGGAAGATAATGGTCTGACTCAAGCACAAGGCAAACGTTTTTAAGATGCAGAATTGATCTTGAATCAAGCCACACACAGTGGAATGCCAATTCCTGATCATATCCAATATCTTATTCTTTGGTATGGCTGTGGAATATCAACGGGAAGCAGGAAATTTAATAAATAAATAAATTTAAATACCATTTGTTTATAAAATGTTCCAAGTGATGTACAACTGTGTAACGAAGACATAAGAAAAATAAATAAGAACCTTGTTAAATAGTATCTGTAGCCTCATTAAAACAGAGTCTACAATAGGTGGTAATACATGTAATCAAAATCAATAAATGCCTGGATGAACAGGTAAGTTTTTAACATCTGCTGGATATACAATATTGACAGCACATTTCGAATGTCCGTGGGGAGACTATCCCACATGGTTAAAAAAAATAAAAATAAAGCACCTTTTCCTCATGGTTTGGAAATGTATTTTCCACACACGAGATTGAATCCAATGTTAGTCATGCTCAGAGATGACCCTTTGAAGTTAATGAACATGGGCACATTAATTTCAGTGGGTCTACTGTGAGTGGAATTTAGTTGGCTACAACCCCCAGTTTGGGGCCACCTGGGATGTCTGCTGTATACCTCTTTCAAACTGTAGCTTCTTATACTTCTGCATGATTTCTGATGCAACCATACACTCAATCTGTTTTAAAGAGAGAGAGGGAACGAGAGAGAGAGAGATACAAGCATCCGATTAATGATAGCGATAACTAAAGGGATAACAGGCAAAGATAGACAATGAGCTTGGAGCAGAAGTTACATAACGGCAACACGCACAAATATCTGCAATAACAACTGAGCTGAACTTTTACGTAAGACAAAATCGTGTCAGGAAACGTACTTCATTTTCTTGAAGATGACCTCGCTTCGGGCAGGAGGCATCAGGGCAGCTAATGGCTGTTTCTAAGCCTTCCTTGATCAAAATCTCCACATACTGTTTCAGGCACTGTAAGAAAGTCAGACCCAGTGGCTGTCAATATTATTCACCATTGAAATATATGCTTCAACAATAACAGTTGTTCTGTCATCCAAAAGGTGCAAATCCCGATGGGTCTACTCATGTGAGCAGTGTTATTTCAGATCTTCCTCGAGCATTTTCCACGCTATTAATCTTCCTTCTCCAATACCTGGCTGCTCACCAAAGAAGACCCCTGCCTCTGCTCCCCAGTTTGAATGTCTATTTGCACTCATCGGACGGCTCCTACAAAATCTGACCTGCCCATGGCCCAGTTGAGATGTTATGGCTGACCCACAGTTTTGATACCAAGCATGCAGTGGGGAAATCATGCGCCTTTCCTCTGCACATGTCCATTCCTTTTTTAACCAGGCTGGTAATATATTGGGTGTAAACAGTCATGTGGTTGGTTAGACTCCCAACTTCCTGGACACCAGCTGGGAAACTATGAATAGTTTATTTAGAGCTTGGTTTGCCATGTGAGGATTGGTGAACCCTTCATCTTAAAAGGAAAGCCAACCTTCATTTCGTGAACAAGTCACTCCCCTACTAGAGTAAGCATCATTCTGTCATAATGCCCTCCTGCACATCCTTGGTTCAGGGTAAACCACAGTTTGCTGTTACCTTCATGACAGACCAGTAACTGTGGTTGTAACTGGCTATAGTTGGCTTCCAAACCAGGATCAGAACCATGGTTTGAAGTGCTTTCCATTTCTGGTTTGGGGGAAAACAATGGTGATTGGTTACCCGATTCAGACCTCATGTCAAACTATATTCATTTATGAAGCAGAAAGTGCATGAGCGTCTTTCCTCCCCCACCCCCAGGATGCAAGTCTATACAACATGTTCCTGATGACCAAGCTTGACAGGAATGACTGAACCAGACTCAGACTTGACCAGACTCAAGAGAAGGTTGATGAGTTACAGAATCAGACACCAGGGATCCAAAGGGCTATTTTGGGATAGCCTAAGGGCTACAGCTCAGCTCGCCCAGTGGGATGTGTTGAACTCTTTCCCTTTCAACAGCAGCCTCTCACATGACCAGAAACAACTGTGGCATGGGGGCTGCTATGGACTAAGTTCATTCGTACAATCCTTGGAACTCTTTGTACACTTCTATGGTCCCTTCCCAGCACACAGGGCCTATTGACAGTTACATTTAAAACCAAGTTTGCGGCAGCTTCATTTTCTAAGACCGGTAACATGTTTTCAACCTTCATGGTGTGAACTGTGGATTCCCACAGCTCTATTCACAATGCTCTTAGCAACTACCAAGCTGTTCCCATCTTCAAGGATACAATACTAGAGCATTTTGCTATAATCGTTTTCTTTATATAGCTGTTTCCATAACATTTACATAAACGAACCCATGCTTTTTAAAACACACACACACATATATGCATGCTCAGGCAGCCTCCGTTCACACCAGCAGATACCCGCCCACCCCCCAGTTGCCATAGCTTTCTTTCATATGATGTTTAATAGGTTTTAGGTGAGAATCCAGGTTTTGGGAGATTAACGGTTGCAGAAAAAATGGAAAGCATATAGGTTTATGTTCTGCTCACACTCAGCTTCTCTTGATGGGAGGGAATGGGTGTGCTGAATGGGACTGTAGGCAAAACTTGTACACATGTGGCAAACTGGTGCTATGCTCTCTTTTTCCTTTTTATAGTACCTCTGAGGCCAACTTCCTTTTCTTTCTCCCATGTTCCCAATGGCTAAGAACTGCAGACTCTAAAAGGAATGGAGTGGTGGGAATAAGAGGCACAGCTAGGCAGGAGACGAACAGGTGGTCATTTCAATTTCACTTTGGCTTCAGGGGATGGAACTAAGGCAGTGTCTCCCAAACGTGCGCCTCTAGGTGTTTCTGGACTACAGTTCCCAACTTCCCTGACCACGGGTTCTGTTAGATAGGGATGATGGAAGTTGTAGATATCTTTCCTTCCCAAGACACTCTAAAGCAGAACGGGCCTATTTCATGGTCCGTTCAGGTGACTGGATCTGCTCTGAGGGGTTCTAGTCCTATTACAAATTACTCAAATGAGACTAGGCTCTCCCATCCGCTTTCACAGAAAGCGCTGTTCATTTGATGGTCTCTCTTCTTCCTCCAATGAGACAGTGACAAGGGAAAAGGTATTCCCAGGCACCTCAACTTCCCTCTTAAACCCAAACAATGCCAACACTTAAGTTGCTGCCATCAATTAAACACTTATTTATTTGCACAGCCCTGTGGGTTATTTATTGGCCTCTATACCTGCTGCTGTGTAATTTATTTATCTTGCTGCTATTTTATATTTTTAGAGTTTGTTGATGTGTTCCCTGCGGGTTGGGTTGTTGGGTTAGGTATTTTACTGGCAACCCACTGTGGGATCATCTTGCATGCTGAACAGCGGGATATAAATATTCGGAACGAACAAAGAAATATATATACACACAAATTGCCTTGTGTAAGCAGAGCAGCCTTCTGCAGCGAAAGTAATATGGTCAGGGGACCTTTGTGCACATCACAGCTCTGTGCGCTCACAGATCACAGAAAGAAGCACATCTTTCTCCAACAGGGGCATCATTAATGATCATCAGCCACATATCACACAGTACTGGGACCCGGCTGGGCAGGGACAGTGAGACTTCCGACAGTGCGCTGTGAGAGCGATCAAGAATGTTACCCCACTTGCACATAAGAAATGTGCATTAAAATGAGACTGCGTGCATATCTGATGACAACATTTAGCCCTCAGAGAGCCACATTTAGAGATGAGTATACTTTGTGAATGATTCATTTAAAACAAAAGGGCTTCTTCCCACCAAGGTTAGCTGGAATTTTATTTTCCCAACATCTTCCAAACAAGAGAGGATACAGAATATCCCCCTGCGATACATGGCAGGCAGTCCAGTTGTGTTAATACAGGTCTACCCATGCATAACCCTGAGATCTACACGTACAGGTAGGTATACAAATTTAACAAATAAATAACAACAACAGCTCAGGTTCATTCCCACTATTACCAGGTTGTTGTTTTTAGTGCAGAGGTAAACTGCTAGGTGGGCAAGGATGGCAGCTGTGTCACAACGCATAACACAATGAGCTGTTGCTACACATAAATAGCCAGAGGTAGCATGCTTGTACGCCGGCGTACAACATATCCATGCATCAAAGCTAGCAATATATAGTACAAGAAAGGCAAAACCCATGCTTTGCACTGATGAAACACACTGCTCATGAGCTCTCATAATCAGAATAATTACTTGATAACTCATTCGGGCTAAAGCATTTTTATATAAAGATGATAGATGTCGCTGAGGGCTGTTTTATCTCTGTCACAAATAACATCTCTTTTAGTGTTGTTGCACGGAATAATGCACAGCAGATGTTCACATTGCTTAGCACCCTTTTAACACTTTTTTTTGGAGGGGTGTGCACTTAGTGCCGATGTTTTTCCAATCCTCTCTGCTTGGGGCAGGGAAAGAGGGCACCCTTCTCTCTATTGCCAAAGTAACTAGGACATCATTTGAGCATGTAACTCCAATCCCAGTGCAACTGCTGATTAGTTTCCAGCCCCACTGGTGTTGACCTATAAAACCTCAATACCTTAAGGATCACCTCTCCCCATACAAACCCAGCCTGCTTGTCATCTGAGGCCCTTCTCTATGTCCCCCATCCCAGAGAGGTTCGGAGAGTGGCAACAAGAGAGCGGGCCTTCTCTGTGGTGGCTCCCCGATTGTGGAATGCTCTCTCCAGAGAGGCTCGCCTGGCTGGCCATCATTACATGTTTTTAGGTGCCAGGCAAAAACATTCCTCTTTACCCAGGCCTATGGCTATTAAATAATCTATGGCCTGTGAAAGTAGGGGGGTAAGGGGAGATGGCTGTTATTATGATGATTATTTTATTATTAGGCTATCTGTCAGTATGTTTTTTATTATGTTTTTATCACTGATGTTCTGTAATGTGTTTTTAATGTTGTACACTGCCAGGGATCTTTTGATAAAGGGTGGTGTATAAACTGCTGCAGCAGCAGCAACAACAACGATAATAATTCCCTTGCATGAGGATGTGTATACAATTGAGTACAGAGGAACAACATCCATACATGGGTGTCACTGCTCATTCCACTTCCAAATGCAAGGGAGCAGGGGACCAGTTCATTCAAGGAGCCAGTGTGGTGTAGTGGTTAAGAACGGTGGACTCGTAATCTGGTGAACCGGGTTCGCTTCCCCGCTCCTCCACATGCAGCTGCTGGGTGACCTTGGGCTAGTCACACTTCTCTGAAATCTCTCAGCCCCACTCACCTCACAGAATGTTTGTTGTGGGGGAGGAAGGGAAAGGAGATTGTGAGCCGCTTTGAGACTCCTTAGGGTAGTGATAAAGCGGGATATCAAATCCAAATCTCTTCTTCTTCTTCATGGGAAGCTGCCTTGTACTCCATATTGTCTACATTGACCGGCAGTGGTTCTCTAGCCCTTCTTGGAGATGCCAGGGATTGAATCTAGGGTCTTCTGTATGCAAAGCAGGTGTTCTACTGCTGAGCTACAGCCCTTCTGTGAACAGGAGCTCCTGCCCTCTTCTACCTGCCTCTTTGCAAACTCGTTTCAACTGCATTTCTTCTACAAGCAAGGCTGCTCAACTATGCCAGGGCCAGCACTATGTGTGTGGTTTTTTTCCTCTGCACCAGAAGATAACAGGCAGCTTGACAACCTTGGAAAGCTCTTCCCGCCCACACAGCAGTGAAACGTGGGCTGAGGAAACGGGTCCTTTTCTGCAACCTTCGTACCGCGCTAATCCTGCTCGGCTGGCAAGTAATTCCCCTGCAAAGCATCAGTGCATTTTTAATCACGGCTGTGGCTTATACAAGGCCTCAGATGGAGCTGAGAGGGATGCTTCCTTAAAAAAGGACACAGGGCTACATGTTTGCTGGAGAACATGTCAAAGGGCACTGGCAGCAGATGCTCTCGCAAAGCTGCCCCGAGAGAGAGCACAGCGCTGGCTACCCATTAAAAGAAGCTGGGATAAGCATGACTAGGGGAAGTGACTGGCTGCGGATGGTGAGATTAATAGCCGAGAAACTGGAATATATTCTGGGAAAGCAGTTTCAGAAATTGTTGCCGAAAGGATTAATTAGCAGTACTCTTAGGTGCTTCTCAACTCGTGAACTGTGTTTTAATTTAAAGATGGTTTGATTCCCCAACAGCTGCACACCCTCACATAATTAGCAATCAGGGAAAGGCATGGGTGCGGGACACAACAAGGAAACACAAACCCTGGTTAAGTACTGAAACACACACGCACACCGGGAATCTCTTGCTATTGCTTAGCGGCGATTGGGGTGGTTTGTAATAGAAACTGCTCCAAAACATAACATAGTGAATTAAGCTGACCAATCTATTTCCTCCCCCCACCACCAAAAAACGACAACATTATGCTAATGTGTCAAGGAGATTATCCTTTATGAGCTCCTTTCCAGCAACACTTCAGGGGTTGCCAATGTAGTGAGGGCTATTCAGTGATATAATGATCCTTTACTAGTGCAGACTAAAACGTTGGCGTAGGATGTGTACTTCGTTCCGACTCTGTAGTTCTGAAAGATCTCTGTGTGGCTCTTTTTCCATTCATTTTTCCACCCACAAAAATGAAAGAGATCTTCCAGCAGTTCCTACCAACCTACTGAACTGTAATAAATGGCAGTTCTCTTAACAGCTGCATTTAGTCCTCCCCAGTTTAAGGGAGCTGCAATTCTATAAAAAAAAGTTTGAAGTAAAGCCAAACCCAGTGATTTCAACAACAACAATAACAACAACAAAGAGTCTAGAACAGTCAGGTTTGTACCTAGGCTCACTCGCTCCTAGAAACCCTGCCTTAAAGGGCCCTTGCTATCATTCCTTTTATTTACAACATTCAGGCTTTCAGTACCATTGTTTATGTAGCCAAAATGCTCCCATGCACACACAAAAGGGAGATGTCAGCCAGTTTGGGGCAACCCAGAGGTTTATGGAAGTACAATGCAAGCTTCAGAGAAAGTGGGAGGGAAGAGAACCTCAAAAACAACCAAATGTGGAATGAGTGTAGCCGCAGAATTGTTGACTATCCGGATAGTTAAAAATCAGGCAATGGGAAACCTGAGCAGGGCAGTGCTCCAGGCCTCTCTGACTGGCTTTCAGAACTGTCCGCAGCCACCTCCAGGCCACACCACTCAACATCCCTGCTTCGCCTCCTCCTGGAGCTAGAATGTGTCCCGTGAACTGAGAATAGGCCTTGCTTGCTAAGGGAGCGCTGTCTGAGTCAATTAACAGTTGCTGCTCTGCTCTCGTTTGCTCCCTCCCCTGCCCCTTGGAAGGTTACTCAGAATGGAACATGGCACCAAAAAAGATCCCCCAACCTTGCTTTAGCAAAAGGACTGTGTGGACAGTGCTGTCTTTCTGCCTGAAAACCGAAGTGTGGGGCATGTCAGTCGTGGATTTGAAAAGCTTGGAACAGGTACCTTGAGCAGCCACAACCAAGTGGGTAAGGAGGGAAAGGCGCACCGCGGGGAGGTCCAGAAAATAGTTAAACTTTTCCAGTTACCTGCTCTATAAGGGATGATTGCTGCTTGTCACCAGCAATTTGTATGCGTGCACAAATTCCTGCTGCAACTAGCAGTAGAGAGCACAAAACTGCAAGCTAAGGATTTTGTTGCTGTTGTGAAACTGCATAATTGAGCTAAATGCTCTGGTGCTAAAATGTTGCTTTTTGGTGAATGAAATACTGGACAGTGGTACCTTGGATTACAGATGCTTCAGGTTACAGACTCTGCTAACCCAGAAATAGTACCTCGGGTTAAGAACTTTGCTTCAGGATGAGAACAGAAATCGCATGGCAGCAGCGGGAGGCCCCATTAGCTAAAGTGGTACTTCAGGTTAAGAACAGTTTCAGGTTAAGAATGGACCTCCAGAACAAATTGACTTCTTAACCTGAGGTACCACTGTATATGCAAGTGTGGGGGAACTACCTCACTGCCCAGGGAACATGGAGTTGCCCTTAAGCCTTCCTGTGCTGCAAAGTGCAGCGCCTGAGGAAATAGAGTCCGCATCACCTGGGCAAGAAGAATGAAGCTGCAGAAGAATGAAGCTGAAAGTCATTTAGGGTTGCATTTTTTGTTTAAGCCAAGGGAGGAGTTTTGCACCCTCTAACCACCCCCAGAATCTCCAAAGAATTTTCTGCTTGGCTGTTGCTTAGACTCAGTCCTATTAATTTCTTTTTTAAGGGGGGAAAAACCTGTAGAAGTGGGTGGTGTTCTTTGACTGAAACTAGTCTTGTTCCTTACTACCCTTCTAGACCCAACCCGGCCAAGTTCTCCTTGTGTAAATACATACTGAAGCTACTTTAGGCTTTTGTTTTTAACTGGAGATTGATGAAGCTCGACGCCCACTCGCTTCCCGCCCATGCCATTCTCAATACACTTATGACCTTAACCAGATGGCTCTTTCTTTTCTGTGGCACGCTGCTTTTCAAAACCCAGACGTCAAAAGCTCCACACAGCCGTTTAGGAGATTGCTCTTTGGCTTCTCTGTTTGAAATGTCGCTGATGTAGCACAAAGGCACCCTCCTCACACACACACATTCCGTTCCCCTCTTTCTTTCAGATGTGCTTTTTTATGAAGAAAGGCACACAACTTAATAAACACAACCTCACAATCCGGTAACGGATCATAACAATATGGGTCTGAATAAGCCCCAGGTGCCCGCTCATCCATAAATGGGCACATAATTATCATTATAATATTTTCATCCCTTTGCAAAAGCGGCACCTATAAGGATTACCTCCATTTTATCCTCTCACAGGCACTGCAAGTGAGATTAGGCCAAACGCCAGCGACTGAACCAGCAAGGTGCATCTTGGGAGCTTCTGTCCAATAAACCTCACCACTCCCATCTTCCCTGAAGCAGCCCAGAATTTCCCCACAGGTCTGTATGTGTGGTATTAAGTACCAGGGTAATACAATAGGAGGTGTAAAAGCACCACAACAACCCTGGGACTATGCCCGCAAGCCTGCATTAACTATGTACAACCCACAAATCCTCAAGCATAACTTTCGTTGGCTTTGCACAGATCTTGGCGGGTGTGGTGTGGACAACAGAACCGATTCCAGCCGAGGCGCATACATTGTTTGAAGCTTACTAACCAAAGTACAGAAGATGCACTGGCATTGTGCGATTGTTGTCATCTGCTCCACTGGAAATTCCCCAAGGCAGAGTTTGCACGACACAAGAGGATCGAGAACCAAGTCCCAAGTAGGTCTGTATCTTGCTGTAGTCATTGCAGAATAACCTGAAATGAGAGAGAAGAGATGCATAAGTGAAAGAAAGAAAGAAAGAAAGAAAGAAAGAAAGAAAGAAAGAAAGAAAGAAAGAAAGAAAGAGAACTTTATCAGACACCTGGTCCATCTTCTGCTGCCTGGCCTCGATGCAAAGCTGAGTGTCAGGGAACTGCCATCGGTTCAGGAGGGAGAGAGGAAAAGCCGAACTGATTATAGAGAGCCTCCAAGGATCGTGGGAAGCAGCTCCTCCTCCGCGGAGGAGAGTAACCATGCCTCCAGTGGAGAGGAACTGCAGGGCTCGGAGGAGGCGAGGCGGTGCCAGACACCTTGCCTGGGCAAAGCGGGGAGGAGAGAGGTCCTCCGTTACCCACGCCTTCCCTGCGCAGTAGGCTTCCATGCTGAGAGGGGAGGCGCAGATTGGACATCAAGAAAGTACTCTGCTGGGGAAGGTTTAAGGACCGCCCACTCACAGATTCTGCCGGTGAATGAGCCAGCCACGGGGGAGTGGCGCTCTGCACAGAGAAAGTTTATTTTGGCATCAAAAGCAAGGCTTCACAGCCGAGCAGGGACGCATTTGCCTACTTGCTCTCGAGCAACCCCTTGGTACCCTAACACTGAGCATAGCCTTATTTTCCCCTCCCAAATGGGAAATGTGCATAGAAAGGGGACAGGCATGGCCACCCTACTTGACTGGGTGTTCTGCCCACAGTGTTCGCGCCACAGGTCAGTTTATCACATCAGGCTATTCGTCAGTTCCATCACAGCGCTAATGGGCTCAATCACTATTCCCGTTTCATACTGCAGAGTGTAATGATGCATAGAGTGGACACTTAAGACGTAATCTTGTTGAGGAGAAATGGTTTTATGTTATCACATAACTCATATGCACAGGCCAAAGAGGATGTTTATATTCAGCAATGGCCAGCATTGCTGGCAAATATACTGTAAACTGAGTCCAAGCTTCGGACTGTGCCATGCTAGTGAATCCTGAGCCTTGGTGTGTTTTTAGTTCTGTTCTACTGAGGTGGGGAGCATGAGCTTTCTGCCACAGGCTACATAATCCATAACATACAGCTCCCCCATTCTTTTAAATGCCCAAACACACACCTGCACCTTAATACTAAAAGGGATAAAAGCCCATGCACTCCTACCAGTCTAACGAACAATGATTCATCCCTATATCGAGCTACAGTTTTATCTTTTTTCGTAATTCATACCTCAGCTCAAAAGGCTGTGTTTTCCTGTAACTATCGATTTGTGGACTTGAAGCCCTCCAACGGTTACGAAAAATCGCTTTACAGTTTGGCCTTCAGGTCTCCAAGGAAACAAACAAACAAAATATTTCAGTTCTTCGCCACAAAGCAGTACCACGCAAAGCTAACACTGAACTGGCAAGAATTGGATGAGAGAGAGAAAAGCAAGAAAAGATCAAGCAATCATATATTGGGGTGGGCGTCCCAGATCATTTCTTCTGAAAATCCACGGCATGAACTTTGCTCGCGGAGAAGGGATAGAAAAAGGTACTGAACCGGATATTAGCTCTAAATCATGTTGTTACAGAGATACAGTGGACCTCAGAACAAACTATTTTCCTTGTGTGAAGTTCTAAGGGTGTGCAAGAGTGTGTGAACCAGGCAGAAGGAGGAGGGTAGAGATATTTGTGTGTATATTAAACCACACTTTTTGTTGGTTTTGGTTTACTGGGGTTCACTCCCCTCCCCCCCCCCCACCAATCAACCCAGGGCTGGTTTTGATAAATGTTCATACAAATGTGTCTCTACAGATTTCCTGGAATATGTAGAAACCACTTTATTTTTAGATGGTTCCATTTTTTGCTTCCAAACTGAGAGACACTGAACTACCTGAGTTTATGCGGGAATGAAATTTGCTTACCAGTACATTTTTAAGCATTGCGATGCATTGGGTGTACCACTTACTGCTGCATTACAAAAACAAAAACAACACCGAAAATGGGAACATCAAGAGTTGCCATTTCATCTATGACTACTCAAGGCGCTGCTCTGTTTTGAATATGCCAGGGTGGCTCAACTGTACTATTTTCCTCTCAAGATACACACAAGTAGCAGAGAAGAGCCTTCCCCAGTTGCCAAGTCTGTGGATTTTAAAGGAGAAAGTGGTTGTTTATACATATGTGCACTCTCACAAGTGATGTGGAGGCAAGTGTGTTTTCTACTTGCTGTGCTCCTTATCCAATTACAAAACACAACACAACAAGCTGCCCTTAGAGAGGAAGTCTGTTGTCTGTGGGTGAGAAAAACGCAGGCACTTGGTTGGTGCGAAGCAGAGAACAAAGAGGCCTGTTTACTTGTCGGGAGCCAAGTGGGAGTAGAACACTTAATATTTTGAAATCCAGGGTTGTGTTATTTCCTGTTGGGAAGTGCTATAGGGCCAGGCTGTGTGCAGGCCACAGAAACGTTAAAGGCGCAGAGTCCGTCCAGGGAAGAAAAGGGTGTCCATCTCTTCTGTTATTGTCAGGGATGGTACACAGGAGAGACATCATCTCTGAGAGAAGCTTTCGAAGAGGCTGGGCCTCATGCAGAAGCAAGCAAGACAACATTGATTTGTACCATTAACTAATTGTATATATATATTTTTTAAAAAAATCCCATCAGTATAATATCCACCATCCCATAAAATCTCTTCTGTCTCTGCTGACCTCATCCCTCTTGCAGCCTCATCCTCCAACTCTGCCCTCGCTAACTGCTCTCTTGGTACACCGGAAGATCTACTCTGATGTCACCTGCGGCTGCAAAGCAGCATGACATCACAAACACTCTGGCTGCCATTAGCTCAGCTGCAAATAACTCACACGCTGAGCAAAACTACACATCATGAGTAATGCCAGTCCAGTAAATGTTTCTCCCTTGTAAAGGAACCCTCGTTAAATATGAGTCGGGAACCTGCAGGGCGGGGAGTGGGGAGGCAGCTTAGGACGGTGTCAAGAGAAAATAGTCCACTAATGAAAGACCCTAGCCTCTTCCCATTCTGCCCCCTTTTTTGCTACAAGCTTCCCCTTCCCAAATATGTTTCAAAAGGGGCAAGCAGCATAGCTCCACTGTAATGATTTTTTTAACTGGACCCGAGTGCCTTAGAACAGCCCTCAATCTGGTGCCCTCCAGATGTTTTGGACTATACAACTATAAAGTCTCACTGGATAGCTCAGTTAGCTTAATCTCAGGGTACGAGCCCCACGTGGGGCAAAAGATTCCTACATTGCAGGGGGTTGGACCAGATGACCCAAGTCCAACTAGGGTCCAGTTCTATTCTTCTAACTCCTATTGGCTATGCTGGCTAAGCCAATAGGAGTTGGAGTTCAAAACATCTGGAGGGGCACCGGATTGCCTTTGAGCGAGTGTGGGGAAGCGCTAGCCCTTCGGATGTGGTTGTAATAACACTCCCAACATCCCTGGCCACTGGCTACGTCTGCTGTGGCTGATGGGAGCTGTAGTTCAGTAACATCTGGAAGGCCAAAGGGTTCTTGGACCTGCCTTAAAGTGTCTTAGGTCCAAAAGCAATGGACTACCCTTACCCAGACATGATGCTGTTTGGCCGAGTAGTTTCAGAGCCTTATGCTGTTGAAGAGTCCCATCATATGCAGCTGCCGCTTGTAGTAATTAATCCCCAAGCCAGGTGATCAACAGAGGCCTGCATATATATTATTTGGGAGGATGAATGAGGAAACGTTGTTCCTAAGGGGAAAGATTATGAAGTGTGTGTGTATGTGTTGAATCAAGTCAACCTAGGCTGCTCCAATGAGGGTGCATGTGGGAGAGCTGGACAAACTTAACTGGGAGCGAGTCCCATTCAGCAAAGTGTTAACCTGTGTTAAGAACAGGAGCACCATCCCAGAGAAACAATGAAAATAATATCATGAGGCACAGCTTACAAAAGATGGAAGCAACATAAACATCCCACAGGCTTCCTGAGGGCTATTTCACTGTGGTAAATTATTGATCCCAGTATGCACAAGTCCACCTATAATAGCAATGAATCATGGTAGAGCCTTAGATGCTACATTTTACAGTGTGACAGACAATGTGAGGGAGCCACTGAAAAAAAATATATACCGTATTTTTCACTCTATAAGATGCACTTTTCCCCCTCCAAAAATTAAGGGGAAATGTGTGTGCGTCTTATGGAGCGAATGCAGGCTCCATGGCTTCAGCGATAGCAACACGAAGCCTCCGCAGCGCAGTGGGAGTGCTCCCGTCGCGCTCTGGAGGCTTCGCATTGCTTTCGCTAAGCCTGGAGAGCAAGAGGGGTTGGTGCGCACCGGCCCCTCTCGCTCTCCAGGCTTCAGGGATAGCTGAGTCAGGAGAGCACTCAGGAGGCTTCGACCCCTCTCGCTCTCCAGGCTTCAGGTTCCTTTCGCTGAAGCCAGGAGAGCAAGACACTCTCGGTTTCAGCGAAAGGAACCCGAAGCCTCCGGAGAGTGGCGGGAACTCCAACTGCGCTCCGGAGGCTTTGCGTTGCTTTCGCTGAAGCCTGGAGAGCGAGAGGGGTCGTGTGCACTGATCCCTCTTGCTCTCCTGGCTTTGCTTTGCTGGAGAAGCCCTGCGCAGCTTTCCCTCTCTGCTCAGCGCCCCTTCAGCTAAGCGGGAGGAGAAATGGAAGGGGCTCCATTTCTCCTGCCACTTCGCTGAAGGGGCGCTGCGCAGAGAGGGAGAGAATTTTTTTTTCTTGTTCTACCCTTCTAAAACAAGGTGTGTCCTATTGTCAGGTGTGTCCTATAGAGCGAAAAATACGGTGCTCCCAGCGTAAGAGTCTTCCTTCTTCAGGACAAAAGGCATATGCGTTGGACCTTCCTTCCAGGTGGAAGGTTGCTGATACCACAGGTGTGAATTGCAAGGCAAACCCTAATTCTGGTCAGGCAATTTCTGCCCCCCTTTGGCAATTACTTGAAAAATATGAAAATGCATCTGTTACTAATAAACCAATGAAAATCACAACGTACTTTGTAATTGAGGAAGCATTTTGTGAATTTTTTATGGTCCGCTTATTTAAAACTAAATGTTAAAAAATGGGGGCAGGGGTGAAGGAAGCATCTTAACTAGAAGATAGTTATTGTTGCCATGTCCGTCTCAAGCAGAAACCGAAAATTAACTTCTGAGTTAGTAAACTGATTAATTCCCTCCATGTTTCAGCTGCTTCTCTGAAAGTGGTTTAGCAATTCTAGCGAGCTAAGCAAATTAAGGAAGAGGAATGCCAGATTTAGAAATTAACTTTCCGTTTCAGTTGGAGCTAAAACAAATTTGTGTTCCCCTTACAGATGGTTCTGCGCTTCTTAAGTAAGCAACACCACTTAAAAGTTTCTCTGGTCACCATCCACCCACCTTCAGAGGGCAACAGGATACAGAACAGGGCCTCTGATGAGGATTGTACCGCCTGGGGACAAGTTCTCTAAGTACCAGGGTCCAAAGGCATTAAGAGTTTTCAAAGGTAATTAGTGGCCCTTGGACCAAGAGTGGGCGGACAGCAAGCAAGAAATACACAAAAAGACACCAAACATTTGTACTTTTACACAAATGAGATCCTCCAAGTGTCCCTATTTTCCAGAGACAGTCCCAGATTTACAGAAGCTGTCCTGATTTCTGATTTGATCCCAGAATGTCCCGCTTTTCCTATTTTCATCGCAGAAATGTTCGAGGGCGTGGTAGGATGTCCCTATATTCATCAGAGAAGTGTTGGCAGGTATGGAATAGGACACCCCTATTTTGATCAGAGAAATGTTGGGTGGTGTGCATAAACATGTACTATAACTCATAACCTTGATAGCTTGAACATAAAAACTGAATGAAGAATTGAATGTATCTCAAGATACTAGAGCCAGCAATACTTTCCACACTTCCCAACATAAGCCACTGCTCCCAATGAAATTGCACTAATTGAAGAGGGGTGATTTATGCGCAGCCTGCTTGTCTATGCAACCGTGTACCATATGGCCATTGCATAAACCAACTAAGTAGATACTACAATGCCACCTCAAGCTCTGCACGCAGGGATCCATAATGGTCTGGCTCTCCCAACTTGTCAAGTACCTGATGGCTGGCATGGACAGCAATGAGGCCACAAATAACTTGTGTAGCGGAACACAGCACAGAGAAGCAAAGAAGCTAAGTGGACTGCAGGGGTCAGGACAAGCTTCCTTCGTCCTATCAGATTTCAGAAAGAGAAATAATAATAATATACTTCTCTTATACCATGCTAAACATTCTTCTGAAAACACCAGTCCTATTGATTTCGAGGGAATTGATTTTCAAGTAAGCATGCTCAGAACTTCAAGTTTTATTTTTAACTTCCAGATTGCGACTAAGTTATAAGGTGCATTGGGGGGAGGGGATTGGGTTGTCTCCAACAGACATCCAACCATAGGAGGTTAAGGGGGAAGAGGGGGCACCTCTCCCTTGGTGGGGAAGAGTTAAACAAGTGGTGCTTATTGTTAGAGCCTATGGTCTAAACCACTGAGCCTCGATCAGAAGGTCGGCGGTTCGAATCCCTGCAACGGAGTGAGCTCCCGTTTCTCTGTCCCAGCTCCTGCCAACCTAGCAGTCTGAAAGCATACCAGTGCAAGTACGGTATATAAACAGGTGGCAGGAAGGTAAACGGTGTTTCCGTGCGCTTTGGTTTCTGTCACAGTGTTCTGTTGCGCCAGAAGCG
Source organism: Podarcis melisellensis (assembly GCF_964234715.1). Taxonomy (NCBI): domain Eukaryota; kingdom Metazoa; phylum Chordata; class Lepidosauria; order Squamata; family Lacertidae; genus Podarcis; species Podarcis melisellensis. Next base: position 94,154,761 of record NC_138530.1, read on the forward strand.
GTTTAGTCATGCTGGCCACATGACCCAGAAAGCTGTTTGTGGACAAACACCGGCTCCCTCGTGAGTGAGATGAGCGCCGCAACCCCATAGTTGCCTTTGACTGGACTTAACCGTCCAGGTGTCCTTTACCTTTTACCTTACCTACAGGTGAATGGGCAGAAGCTATGAAAATGCTATTACAGACTTTCACTTTACCCAGAAATAATGTCTGCCATCTTTTTGCCCGCCGTGGAATCTTGTACAGCTTCCATTCACTACAATGGGGCTCTTGCTGGAAAACCTCCCAATGGATTGTGTGCCCGCTGGCATCTGTGACTGCATGCACCAGGCAGTAGACAACACATGCCATATTGTGCTGACCATACTCCACGAAGGAGTACGGGTTGTCCTGCCAGGAAACTATTCTGGGAGGAATTTTCCTTTTGGGCTATTTTACCTTTGCGAGCCTACCTATGTCGGTGTTAATAATATCCAGGGCTCCGTGAAGGGCTCAAACATAGAGACGTCTTGAATAAATCCTAGTGCTCATTACAAAGCATTTGCTTGTGCGTCTCAGAACTGCACATTCCAAGCAGTGAAGTGGTTTTGGTAGAACATCAAACAAAATCCTCCTTCAGCCATGTCCTGATGTGACACCCAACATGTCCCTGCTTGAGGAGAAGCTGCTGGCCGTGAGTGGTTATCAGAAGAGAGAAACTGCTTTATTCCTTTTACCTTGTGTGGATTCCATCATGCAAGAAAGAAACGGGGAATTAAGGGCTGAAAGAAACAAACACCACAGAAAGAAAACCTTTCGAAGCTGAGGATTTCAATACTTTTTCCTGCTCTGTAAAAAGCTTAGGGCCTACAAATTCCAGCCAATTCTGTCCACATTTACATAGCAGGGATGCAGGTGGCGCTGTGGGTTAAACCACAGAGCCTAGGACTTGCCAATCAGAAGGTCGGCGGTTTGAATCCCCGCGACCGGGTGAGCTCCTGTTGCTCGGTCCCTGCTCCTGCCAACCTAGCAGTTCAAATGCACGTCAAAGTGCAAGTAGATAAATAGGTACTGCTCTGGCAGGAAGGTGAACGGCGTTTCCGTGTGCTGCTCTGGTTCGCCAGAAGCGGCTTACTCATGCTGGCCACATGACCCGGAAGCTGTACACCGGGTCCCTCGGCCAATACCTTACCTTTTTAAGTCCCGTTCAGCTCAACAGGGGGGCTTATCCACACTTAGCTTTTCTCTGCTCTTTCCTGGGATGGTTTGTGATTTAAAGCTCTCATGTCTAAGTGCCTGGGGTTGTTGTTTTGCGTTTCCTGCAAAAACCTGCTCTTTAAAGCTCAATTGGAGCAAACGTCAATCCACGGAGAAACTCGAGCTGACATTTGCACCGATTCAGCTTTAAAGAGCAGGTTTTTGCGAGGAAAGCTAGGGGCAAAAAAAAGAGCGGGGCGGGGCAAAAAGTCAGTGTGGATAAGCTTTACCTGTGAGTAACCATGCATGGGACTCCTCCATAAGGCTGCAATCCTCCTAAACACACTTATCAAGGTGCAAGCTGCACTAAAGACTTATTTAAAGCTTTTTAAAAGAAATCTCAACCTTCAGCTAAAGAGGGTTCTGGAGCAGCTTACAAACGTAGTTCCTGCCCTTAGGCTTACAATCTAAAAGACACGACACAAAAAGGATTGTGGGGGAGGAGGTACAGTACTTCAGAGTCGACCTGCACAGAACCACACAATGCAACCGGGAAGGAAAGGCTTTAGCTTTAGCTTCCTCGCAGGATTAAGGGACCCATTCTAACAAATCCATTTGTGTTCAACACCTGCACTGTTCATTCTGCTTGGATTGGCTTTGCCTGCACGGAGAAGGGTTGTGTGAATATGTGCACACTGCAGCAAACCCTTTAGAAACTTCTGTTGTGGGAGGGTCCTAAAAGTCTAGCTGGGCAATTTCAGTGTGTGGCAGTTACGTGACCCTTCTGGTATAGAGCAGTGTGGATTGAAATTAGCTTGAATTGGCCAAAAGGAAGGAAGGAAGGAAGAAAGGAAATGACAACCACCAGCACATGCCATGTGCACAAAGGCTCATGTGATTTAGCTCTGAAACTGGCAAGGAAAGGAGAAGAAAGTAAGAGAAAGGCACATCATTGCTACTGAAGTACAGTGGTACCTCGGGTTACATACGCTTCAAGTTACATACGCTTCAGGTTACACACTCCACTAACCCAGAAATAGTGCTTCAGGTTAAGAACTTTGCTTCAGGATGAGAACAGAAATTGTGCTCCGGCAGCGCGGCAGCAGCAGGAGGCCCCATTAGCTGAAGTGGTGCTTCAGGTTAAGAACAGTTTCAGGTTAAGAACGGGCCTCCAGAACGAATTAAGTACTTAACCCGAGGTACCAATGTATACCCAAAGCAGGACTTGGGTAAAATTTGGGGGATTTGCCAATTCAGAATACTGCCCTGCAGAATACTAAATAAATCTAATGCATACTCATTTATCAATTGAAAAACTGCCTTGTGTACAGCGATGATGAAAAACGTATATTAATTTAAAATTAAATGAAAAGTGCAGACACCCCCTTTCCCTTGACACCCTTTTTATAAATAAGCATTTTGTATTCTTGCAATAATCTTTATCCTTGCAGTAATATGATCCATTTAACTATGGTGGTTACAAACAGCAAAAGGAATACTTGAATCGGGCTTTGCTCTGCAAACCGTTCTCTCAAAGAGTTCTTGGGATACGCTTAGAAGACCTGCTTTTTCCTCATGCCCAAAAAGTAAACGCTTCAAATAAATTCTTATAAAAAGCTTCGCTGGAAAAATCAAGTTATTATTAAAGAGACTGTGATTAAAGAGGAAGAAGCCTGTTCTAAAGTTTCCAAAAGAGAGTGTTTGCTGAATATTTTAGAAGGTAGGAATCTCAAAACTGAACTTCTGCTGACAGAGATCAAACCAGTCCAAAACCCACAGGGCCCTGCCCTCTGTTCAAGCTTCTGGGACGATCATAGATGAAGATCCCTCCACAGTAGCCCAGTTGAGTCATGTGGTAAAAGAAAATCAGCTCCTGGGACATACATGTCTATTTAAAGCAATACCACTGTTCCAACAGTGAATCTTTTTCTGGGTCAGTCTCTTTCATTATTGTCCTTTCCTATTTACTTTAATGACCGCTCTTTCCTTAAGGGCAGCCTTATAGTCCAGAATTACCATCTCAGATACAAAAATAGGATCTGGGTTCTAAGAGGGCACTACCTCGGGTTTTCCTATTTTAAAACTGTACACCCTAAATTACATCGGAATGCTTAAATTAGGACTTCCAAGCTGTTTTTGGACATTTCCAGTAACAGATTAAATCTTAATAAGTCATAAACTTTTTTCAGGGGAGGTTGTTTATGTTGTTGTTTCACATGCTACTGCAAATGCGTACCAAAGAGGTCTGCGCTGGAGCAGAATGTATATTTCCAGAGCTTGGATAGCTCAGTTGGTAAGAGATCGGTGCCGATAACACCAAGGTTGCAGGTTCAATCCCCTACATTGCAGGAGGTTGGACTGGTTAGATAATCCTCCCAACTCTACAGTCCTATGATTCTATGACAACACTTGTACTAACCAAACACAGTCCTCAGATGGTAAGAAAATGAAAGCAGAAAATACTTAAGAGGGCAATCCATGCCTTTGGTGGAGGTTGAGGTGGGGAGAATATAGTGGTACCCTGGGTTACATACGCTTCAGGTTACATATGCTTCAGGTTACAGACTCTGCTAACCCAGAAATATTACCTCGGGTTAAGAACTTTGCTTCAGGATGAGAACAGAAATCATGCTCCGGCAACGCAGCGGCAGCAGGAGCCCCATTAGCTAAAGTAGTGCTTCAGGTTAAGAACAGTTTCAGGTTAAGTACGGACCTCCGGAACGAATTAAGTACTTAACCCGAGGTACCACTGTAACTGCAAATAGTGAACTGAAATGTAGGCCTCCGAAGGAACAGCCCCACACCCTTGGTCTGTTATACCAGGGGTAGGCAACCTAAGGCCCGTGGGCCGGATGCGGCCCAATTGCCTTCTAAATCCGGCCCACAAATGGTCTGGGAATCAGCATGTTTTTTACATTAGTAGAATGTGTCCCTTTATTTAAAATGCCTCTCTGGGTTATTTGTGGGGCATAGGAATTCGTTCATTTTTTCTCTCTCTTCAAAATATAGTCTGGCCTACCACATGGTCTGAGGGACCGGCCCATGGCTGAAAAAGGTTGCTGACCCCTGTGTTATACTATCTAGCTGGGCTGGGCTGGTTGCTCGCTGGGATCAAACATTTTGGAATAGTACATCTCAGCCTTGAAGAGGAGCCTTGTGGAAAAATGCTCTTAAAAGTGGTTCTGGGTGGAATTCAACATTGCGCTTTTCCGACGGTTCTACTTGTGCAAGCATTCCAGCTTGTCAGATGTAAAAAAATAATAATAAATACCCCCTCCCCCTGCTGTTCTGGGGTTCTCCTGACAGCCCCTTGAGCCAATATGGGGGGAGTCCTTGCTATGCAAGCAGAAGTACTTGCACAGGGTTTCTTGAGGCAAAAACGTGAGTGTGAGTCACCAACACATCAAAAGTCATCAGTCATGACTAAGGCTGCAGTTCTAACCCTACTGACCTGGGAGTAAGTCCAAATGAATTCAATAGGACTTATGTCCGCTGTGCAAACATGGCTGGCAATGAGCTATAAAGTCTCACCAAAATCAATGGAACCAATCTCAGTTGCAAGTTGGCTTAAGTCCCATTGGTGAGATTCAGATGTCCTGGTTTGGGCAATCTGGAACAAGCCCTGCGGCTGCACATTCCCCCTCTGCTTTCAGCTTTGTATACCGTATTACGCATTGAAAGTATTTCTGTTACCATCCTTCAGTTGTATTCCCAGGACAGTTTACACAAAGAATAAAACAACGGAAAGGCCTTTACGTCTAAACCTGTGAGCCGTGACTTGACGAAACCTTCCAAATGAGGATCAAATCAGCAATGTGATCCATTCTTCTCAATGCAATGTTTAGGGTTTTACAGGTCAGGACTTTCAAAGCCATGAGTAGCAACGTCCCACGTTAGTATTTGCTTGACACCCAAACAGAATTAATTACTAGAAATTAAGTCCATACTACTCCTGCCTACCTAACAGTTCGAAAGCACGTCAAAGTGCAAGTAGATAAATAGGTACCGCTCCGACGGGAAGGTAAACGGTGTTTCTGTGCGCTGCTCTGGTTCGCCAGAAGCGGCTTAGTCATGCTGGCCACATGACCCGGAAGCTGTATGCCGGCTCCCTCGGCCAATAAAGCGAGATGAACTCCCCAACCCCAGAGTCGGTCACGACTGGACCTAATGGTCAGGGGTCCCTTTACCTTTACCTTTAAGTCCATACTATTTCAATACAACTTCCAGGAAGTGATTTTGGCTGCGCACCATGCCACCATGATTAGTCAAGCTTCCTAACAAAGAAAACCAAAGGACTGATGGTTCTCAAAAGACCTTGCATAATTGGAAATGAAGTTAGCTGTGCATTGTTCCGATACCACCCATCCAAGTCCCGGGGTTTTTTATCAGTGGGAGACCTGCTGCGTACAGTTCTAAATTTGCCCATTCCCGACCACAGAACACAATTAAAATGTACTTTAGCCTTCACCACATTCCTATGATAGAGCTCTTCCTTCCCTTTAGAGGCAGTTTAAAGAAAACAAACAACCACTTGACCTGTGTAGGCAAGGTTACGCTCACCCTCGTAGAAAACTATTGTTATAGCGGCCTTCTCTGTGTTAAAAGAAATGGCTCCGTCTAACTACCACCAAGTAGCAATAAGTGGCACATTCATCACAACTGCACCAGAAATGTGAGCAGAAAAGGGAGAGCACGTGAAACGGCCAGGATCCAAGAAGCTACTGTTCAGTTGTCAGACATACTTAGAGCAACCTCCGTCTGGGCTATATCATAAATTGCTTTTGATGCTTCGCTCATTTTAAAAAGCCATTTGGCACAGTCATGGGATGGCGGGGAAGGCTGCGGTTTTGGAAGCGCAAGTCCATTTGGGTGGAAGGAATGAGTTATGCGGTTGCTTCCGACACTGGCCAAATCTAACTATGAAGGAAAACTCAAAAGGGGAAACAAGAGGGAGTTGTGGCCAATTCATGTGACCCTAAGTGGGGTTGGTCACAAGTGTTTAGGTCAAGGGCATCTGAGTTTTGGCACCGGGCGATTTGATTAGGTCTCTACAGGCGTTACAGTCCGCTACACGAGTACCATCTTGAGAGGGAGAAAGTTCCCCTCTGCCACCACCCTGCTCCGCAAACTGGGTAGTGAACTTCTGAAGTTAGGAGCACCCTGTACTCACAGAGTCTCCTTTTGTGATTCAGAATCCAGGAAATTAGCTTTCTAAGCTGCTCTAAGGGATTGTAACACTTGGCTACTGATTTAGCACGTGCCCCTTAATAACTCAACCCGTGTTTATCTGTCCATGTTCAATGTACTTGCAGCCATTTTGTGTGGTGCAGTGCTTTTGAGAGTACTCTGCAATACCATCTTTTGAACTCAGTTGATCTACTGAACTTAACAGACAAATCTGCTCAGGGGACTCAATAGGGTCAGAAAAGGTAGGCAGCAATTGGGCACCTGTAATCTGGCCATGGGCAAATTCAGACAAGAACAGACCCTAGGCTTGATGTTAGAACCCTAGTCTACACAATATACAATATGATAATCTTTATGGTCATTGTCCCATACAGAACAACGAAACTGAAAAAAATCTACATCAGACATTCAAAAACCAACAAGCCTGCTATCCCAGCTATCCCAGCCTGGTTAACCCCCTAAAAACTCTGATACCCCATAATTAAATACCATATATTCCCATAGAAACTACCTTACACTGTGTTTAAAACCAGAACTGCATTTGGATAGAAACTGTTTCTCAGGCGGCTAGTCCTAGTCTTTATAACCCTGTACCTTCTTCCAGAAGGCAGAAGCTGAAAGAGATCATTTCCAGGGTGCGCACTATCCTGCACTATATCTGCAGCTTTCTTATGACACCCGGAAGCATAGATTTGATCCAAGGTGGGAAGAGTGCACCCAATTATTCTCTCCACAGTCTTTACAACCCTGGACAGCATTGTTTCTTCCCTTAACAGACCTAAAACATACTGTGGCTAAATATGAAGCTCCCAGAAAGGACATATACTTATCTCTGGCACAGCAGCACAACTAAGGTCTACTTTGTATGTAGAACGAAGGAGCATACTAGTTGACCCTACAGATTTATTCTCTTGCTCAAAGTATACAGTACAGTTGAACTGGAGTGCTGAAGGAGTTGAGTTTTAATCTGGAAGCGGTTTAAGACTCATCCCAAGTGGTGGCCGTACCGCCAGAAAAAAAATAGCAGTTCACAAAAGCCATGTTGCTCTAAGTCATAAACATACCAGCAGTGGTTCCCAACTGGTGGTCCACAGACCCCAGAGGCTCCAAGTAACCCACCCAGGGTGTCTGTGGCACCATTCAAATAACAAGAATTACCACAGAGACAGAAATTTTTCCAAAGTAGGAGGTCCATGCTTTGGTTTTTGAAAAACAGGGGGGTCTGCCTTCCTTAGCTAACCGGGAATCACTGCAATATAGGATTCTCTTTTAATGATATAATGCACAGAGCTTCTCCAGTATGAAAGGAAATTTGGCATTTTGCTTCACTAATTCATTATTTGGATAGCAGCCATTCTAGCTGTATTTAAAACTGAAAATGCATTTCTCATGCAACACTAAAATAATATATTAAACTGATAAAGTACATCAAGCTAAGTATTTTACACAGGGGAGGGGAGGGATTCCAGCTAAAATGACAAAAAGCCACCCAAAATCACTTTAAAAAGCAATTTACCCTGGTCCTGTTTAGCACACTGCCAAAAATCTTGTCAACTCTGTCCTTTCCTTTGCGCTGAAATTTGTTGCCAAGTTCAGTAATGAGCACTCATTTTATCATATATATCTTTCCGGTTCTTTTTTTAAAAAAGCAATTGAATTATTTTCATGGTTGGTATGGGAGGAATATATAAATAGAAAGTTGTACCGTATCTCAGATTCGTTCAAAGGAACTTGCCGTAATATTTTTTTATTTTTAAGCACAGTAAAACCCATGTTCTTCTTGGCACCGGACGGCAATAAAAGGATAAAAAGCGAAAACTGTGTGCAGAGGCCAACTGTTGTCAAGACAGCTAATGCAAAGTCCAGCACAACAATGTCTCTTTTGTCTGCACGGCCTATCCCACGAGAAGGGCAGCAGGGGGAACGTTAGAATACTGTGAGCCAAATATCTAACAGAAGAACTAGTTGGAGGACCAAACCTTATCTAGATTACTAAACTAAAACAGAGGCACAAAAAGCGCCGAGTCATGGAACCACCATTATTCGTGTCTGAAGGGTCACTCTTTTATACCTTGGGCTTTATGAGGCTGGTAACTGAAGAGCTAAATGAGCTGTCGCAGGTTTTCTGAATAGCGAGCTTCTTTTGAATGGGAAGAAAGGGCAACTGTCCGCTGCCACTGAATACATTAGGTGGAAATGGAACTAGGCTGTGCACGCTGCTTTCAGGAAAGACCCAAATTTAACTCTTAACACTTGAAACCTCAAGGCTCTGGATCTGTCCCCCTGGGCATAATCTGAACTTCAGAAGCAATCGCGGTTCTCTGCCCACCTCAGCCCTCAATTCATACCTTTGAGGATTGAGGAAATAGCTCAGCTGGTTAGAGTGTGGTACTCATAATGCAAAGATCACAGGTTTGATCCCTGTATGGGACAGCTGCATGTTCTTGCACTGAAGGGTTGGACTAAATCAGGGCTTCCAAAAATTGGTCCTCCAGCTGTTTTTGGACTACAACTCCCATCATCCCTAGCCAGCAAGACTAGTGATGGTTAAGGGTGATGGGAATTGAACCAGATGATCCTCAGGGTCTATGATTCAATGACTTGTTTCCTATTGCTGGTGATGGCAAACGGTGTAACATTTTTCCGTGTTGCTGGTTACGTACACCGTCTCTGTTGCCATAGGTCATAGGTAGGCAAACTAAGGCCTGGAGGCTGGATCCGGCCCAATCGCCTTCTAAATCCAGCCCGTGGACGGTCCGGGAATCAGCATGTTTTTACATGAGTAGAATGTGTCTTTTTATTGAACATGCATCTCTGGGTTATTTGTGGGGCCTGCCTGGTGTTTTTACATGAGTAGAATGTGTGTTTTTATTTAAAATGCATATCTGGGTTAGTTGTGGGGCATAGGAATTCATTCATTATTATTTTTTCAAAATATAGTCCGCCCCCCCCCCACAAGGTCTGAGGGACAGTGGACCGGCCCCCTGCTGAAAAGGCTTGCTGACCCACTGCTGTTCTTGGACGCATTTGCCTAAGAGCTTTCCATTGCACAGCTCAAGTAAAGGAGGGGGAAAACTGAGTCTGGGTAGATGAACTGCCACCTTCAGCGGTCTCTGCCTACGTAACACTTTTGCTTTTAAAAACCATATTCCCTCCACCCCTTTATATGCAGTTTGGGCAAATCCAGGCTTTAAAACATCTGGATATGCTGCAGCTACATCTCGGTTTGGTCCTAACTGGCGAATACAGTGCTGATGACAGGTCACGTGGGCAAAGAGCAAATTACATGGACGGCACATTCTCCACAGATAACAGAATCATAAGAGTTGGAAGGGACCACAAGGGTCATTTTGTCCAACCCCAGCAACGCAGGAATCTTTTGCCCAATGAACACACAACTCTGAGATGAAGAATCTCACGCTCTACCAACAGAGCTATCATAAGACTGCAGGTGGCGAGAGGGACCAGCAGCATGATTGAATCTTCCTGTATTTAAAGAAACTCTCTACTCCGCCTGGCCTTTGGCTTGGAGCCAATTTGATTCCCTCCCTCTCTTTCTTTTTTCTTTTCCTTCTCCTTCTGCGATAAGGCTACATTTTAATATTTTAATGTTTCAGTATTTTAATGTTGTATTTTTAAATTTTGTTTTTAAGTTGTAATCATTTAACTTGTTTTTATTATTGCTTGTAAGCCGTTCTGAGCCCAGCCTTGGCTGGGGAGGGCGGGGTATAAATAAAAATTATTATTATTATTATTATTACTCATAAAGAACTGGACGTTGAGGAACAGGGTTCCAGCCTAGCATTCACTCTGACACGCTATTTCACCCCCCACAAACATTCAAACATGCAAATCCTTTGCTGCTGGTCCAAATAACAGAGCCAGGAACAGCTTTTATCGCATGATCTGAGGCTTGTCGAAACCAGGCCGAAGTTATCAGATGCCCCTCTGGACAAAATGTGGCTTACTGTGTTGTTATCTCCATTTTCTTAACGTACCACCACTTTTTTCCCATTGGGAGAAGAGCTTCATTTCTTAAAGAGCTGAATTTTTACATCACTATGCAAGTACAGTGGAACCATGGGTAAAGTACTTAATTCGTTCCGGAGGTCAGTACTTAACCTGAAACTGTTCTTAACCTGAAGCACCACTTTAGCTAATGGGGCCTCCTGCTGCTGCCGCGCCGCTGGAGCCCGATTTCTGTTCTTATCCTGAAGCAAAGTTCTTAACCTGAAGCACTATTTCTGGGTTAGCGGAGTGTGTAACCTGAAGCGTATGTAACCTGAAGTACCACTGTATACTTAGAAAAAGAGACACACACACTTCCCTTCTCCCCATAACGGAACAATGTACCACCGTTTAACTATTAGTGAATATACTTTCAATATTTAAATTTAAAAAAAACAGAGGTATTTTGTATTACCGAAGAAATTCAAGAAACACATGCCTTCACCAGGAATGCTAGTAGTGTCCATTCAAGCTGATATGGTTGAACACATTGATGTCTTCTCCCACATACCTCCTGGATTTGCCAAAGCAGGTTATGCTGAGTTCTAGCATATAAACAAAGCATCTAGAAGCAATTTTGTAGGAATAGGCTCTTACCATAAGCAGTGCTGGATGCCCTCTGGTGCCATGCATTGAGAGAGAGAAAGATTACCTATCAAAAGTCACAGCCTGCCTGTCATTCAGCATTTTTTGCTTTCTGCAACTCTTTTTGTTTTTTAAAGGGGGTTTCTATTTATATGTCTGTCAAATCCTTGTGACTTTGATAAGGAACATGGGTTCTCTGCATGCATGGCTTGCCATCATTCCTCTGTGCCTTGAGAGAGATTACCCTGAAGCCCTTCCTTTTCGCATTTATGCCCCCTGCATATGTGATGCATTTTCAGAAAAGACAAACTCTGCTACATCACAAGTTCTGGCTGAGCTGACCTAAGCCTGGCAAAGGGGAGGAAAGCCTTTAAAATAGAGTTCGGCTTGGCCCATTACCACTAAATATGAGTCTATTTGGCAACATTCATGAATATTTGGTACAAATATAAACTGTGTACAGTGGTACCTCAAGTTACATGCACTTCAGGTTACACACGCTTCAGGTTACAGACTCCGCTAACCCAGAAATAGTGCTTCAGGTTAAGAACTTTGCTTCAGGATGAGAACAGAAATCATGCTCTGGCGGCGCGGCAGCAGCAGGAGGCCCCATTAGCTAAAATGGTGCTTCAGGTTAAGAATGAACCTCCGGAAGGAATTAAGTACTTAACCTGAGGTACCACTGTATTTCAATATGGAATATATTTTACGTCACTCATTCTTTTTAAAACTTTCTATGATTATTCATTTATTATCTTGTAATTGTATTCTTCCTTTGGAATTTGCTGGATCCAGAGGTTAGAAGGATCTCAAATACATCTTGCTTCCTCCCCACTCTCAAACTCATAACAATCCTTAGGGTTATCTCTCAGCAATAATAGGAGCTAAAACATATTGGAACACTTTGCGAAATCGAAGTGAATTGTTCAGCACAAACAGCCTTAGCAAAGAACAGGGCAGATGAATGCAAGGAAGAGCAGCCTGTGCTATTTCAAAAGAGCAACTGTCTGGTAGTTAGAGAGACAGGCAATTAAAAAACAGCAGCAACACCGGGTGAAAACTTTGCGTGACAATACAACCAGGGCTAATACATGATCAAAAGTAAGGAACAAGAGGGAAGTGTTAGGCTTTATGTACAACTGTGAACTGGAGCTGTTTGATGATTTAAATGAAATGTGAAATGGCTGGTGAAAATATTTTAGCACCAGCTGACAGTCTGAAAAGAGACATCCAAGTGCTTTGATTCTGCAAGTCTTTGAGGTATTTTGTCAAAGCCTCGTTTCAAGATAAACCTCTAACACAAACTGCAGTTAAAATTAATTTTCCTCTTCCCTGTGAAATCTGTCTTCCACATTGGGAGTTCTAAAATGGAGCTCCCATCTTGAAACAAAAGACGGAGGTTAAACGGGAAGAAACTGCGCCAAGCAGCCTGATTTTGCTGACAGACTTTGAGTACTAGTAAGTATTGCGCTGCCTCCCTTTTTTTCATAGAGGCAATGACAGATTTATGCACGTCCAACTGACGCCCCCACAGGCATTGTGGTGACTCGGAAGTGGCCTTCACACACGATGACCAGACTCGTGACCCCAACACAAATCAGGGGTTGCCTGTACACACAGATGAGGCAACGGAGACATAATTTGTGTGGAACTGCCAATTTATTTACTTATTTATTTACAAATAAGGCATTAAATGTGAGTGTGTATGTATAGGGAGGCGGGATGTTAAACATTTCTATATTAGAAGTGTTACAACACAGGTAGAGAAAACCCATAACAACATATAGGACAGGAATCCCCAACCTTTGGCCCTCCAGATGTTTCAGACTACAATTCCCACCATCCCTGACCACTGGTCCTCTTAGCTAGGGATCATGGGAGTTGTAGGCCAAAACATCTGGAGGACCACAGGTTAGGGGTGCCTGGTATAGGATATGGAGACAAGCAAACTGCAAGTGCTCCCACCAATCAATGCAACAAAGGCCCTGCTTGCAACCATGTTTTCTGAAAGCACTCCAATGCCTGCAGCCGCATGGTTGGCATGTGTGCAGGAAGCAAAACTTTCTGCTATCGCTGCTCCTCTAATCTGGAAAAGCTGCATTAGCTGAAACCTTGCTTGCCACGCATTTCTCAAGGCACCTGACACCTGCAAGGAAAGCAACAAATATGTTTTTTTGATATCTGACGAAAACAAAGAAAGAAATACAATAACTTGGAACTGTGTGTGAAAAAACTGTAGAAATAATAATACAATGAGTCTAATTGGAAGCCAAATGTGTTTCTTTTGCTTTGTTTTCTTTCCCCCCCCCTTCCCTTCACTCCTCCCCTCCTTCTTCTTTCTCTTCTCTTTTCCTTTTTGTGTCTCCTTTCTTAATCTTTCTCCTTTTGATATGTGAAGAAAAAGATAAAGAGATAAAAGTGTAATAGGAAAACCTCAGTATGTTAAAAGTGATCTCGTGTAATTGGTTAATTGTAATGATTTGATGTACCATATTTTTTGCGCCATAAGACGCACCAGACCATAAGGCGTACCTAGTTTTGGGAGGAGGAAAACAAGAAAAAATTATTCTGAATCCCAGAAGCCAGAACAGCAAGAGGGATCTGACTTCTGGGATACCGTGTGGCTGTTCTGGCTTCTGGGATAACCACGCCAAGCCTCTTCAGGGCAGTGGGATGAAGTCCAGAATCAAGCCTTGTCAGAGGAATGTGCCACTTTGCTAGGCTCCGGCTGATTTCCTTGTTGACCTCCCCGCTGCGACTCCCGGCAGGAAAACAGGCGAGGTCTCTTATCGGTGATCCTTCTCAGACGTGAGAAGAACACACCACTCCTTTCCCCCTCCTCCCTGCTATCCCCAGGGAGGGGAAAGAGACAGACAGAAATATATTTACATGCTTTTATTTCTGTCTTTTGCAGCAGTACAGAGAAACATGTCTGCACACTCTTTTACATCAACAGCAGAGCGAATGTGGCTCCTCCCATGTACTTCCAGTACAGGTCAGATGACACACTGAGCTAACATCCGGTGCTCAGTACAGTGAATGGACTGCCCCTTTATTCCCATGGTAACAGTCATAAACATCCTGTTTGGCTTTCCAGCCAGCTGCTCGCTGCTGCATTGCTCCTTTTTGGTAACAGAAACCAGGACAGGCGCATTGCTGAAGGGGCGCTGCGCAGTCCTCCCTCTCTGAGCGAGGACTCCTCTCCCTTCAGCGAAGTGGGAGGAGGAACAGAAGGAGTCTCTTCTGTTCCTCCTCCGGCTTCGCAGGACAGGCGCTGCGCAGAGAGGGAGAACTGCACAGCGCCCCTTCAGTGAAGCGGGAGGAGGAACAGAAGGGGCTCCATTTCTCCTCCCGCTTCGCTGAAGGGGCACTGCACAGCTCTACCTCTCAGCGCTGCGCCATTCGCTCCATAAGACGCACTCACATTTCCCCTTACTTTTTAGGAGGAAAAAAGTGTGTCTTATAGAGCGAAAAATATGGTAACAACTACTGTTTTCCCTTTGTTATTGTTGAATTCTAAATAAATTATTGTTCTGTTGTTGTTTCTTTAAAAAAGACACCTGCAAGGAAAAGAAGGCAATCCTAGGAATAAATCTATGGCATTTGTTTGGGCAGGAAAGAGGGAGGGAGCACCAAGTTCTACATGGGTGGCAGTGATCCTCTGCCTTTAAGGGAGAACTGCCTGATGTGCAGCATTTCCGCAGAGGAAACTTTTCTAGGCCTGGAGAAGAAGTCATGGGAAAAAGCTTCCCCTGCTAAATTTCTAAAAGCCAAAGAGCTATTTAAAGGCACGGAATGTCTGCCAGGAAAGGGCTGGCAACTCTAGCAGAGGAGTGTGTGTGTCTGTGTGTGGGTGTGTAAAAACAGCGAAGATTCCTTGGTTTTAAGGAACAATTAGCAGTGCATGAAAATAGCCAACAAAAATGACAAACGACCCTGTTTGTGCAACCTGGTGCATGTAGTTAAAAATTAGATCAAACAAGTTGAAGTAACATAAAGGCAAGAGAGCCCCATCCCAAGACTGCAAGTCAGTCTCTTCTCCTCTGTCCTTCCCTGCCCAACATCCATGTTCGAGATCCCTGGAATAATAATAATAATAATCTCTGCAAACCTCAGTATCCTGCTTCTCAATGGCAAAAAATAAATAAATAAAATCCTAACCCAGCAAAGGGCAGCAATTATGAGCCCGTTATAAACCTGGATAAATAAAAAAGCCTCAATTTTTATAAAGTGGCTGCAAATCATCACTTACAGTCACGAAACCCAGCTGTAGGGTTGCCAGATCCTGTCGTCTAAGGCTGCCAACTTTGCAACTCACACCTATAACGATGTCTTTAAAAAACAAAGCACCAACAGTGTGATCTATTGCAATTTGCATGTGATAATGTTCATCTCTGTACAGGAGAAATGTTTTGCTGGCTAATTCTTGCCTTTTGTGCAGCTATTAAAAGGCAGGGGCAGACTGAAAAACTGGCCCTCAATGACAGTCCCCTTTTGCTTGTTGAAGCAGGCAGGACTCTGGGTTTTACCCCATAGCAGCCAGGGTATGAGGGACCTGCTGGAGAAAAGTTGAAGGGGGCACAAAAATCTCTGCCTGAAATATAAGCTGCAAATGTATACCTACTGGCCTGAGTAAAGGGATCCCTGACCATTAGGTCCATTTGCGGATGACTCTGGGGTTGCGGCGCTCATCTCGCTTTACTGGCCAAGGGAGCCAGCGTACAGTTTGCGGGTTATGTGGCCAGCATGACTTAGCCACTTCTGGTGAACCAGAGCAGCGCACAGAAACGCCGTTTACCTTCCTGCTGGAGCGGTACCTATTTATCTACTTGCGCTTTGACGTGCTTTCGAACTTCTAGGTTGGCAGGAGCAGGGACCGAGCAACGGGAGCTCACCCCGTCGCAGGGATTCAAAACGCCAACCTTCCGATCGGCAAGCCCAAGGCTCAGTGGTTTAGACCACAGCGCCACCCTCGCCCCTGATTTCTGAGTAGGGACTGGCAATTTGGTCAAACTCAGTTTCCCATTTTTCTAATGTTTAGTTCAGTTCTCCACAATCCCACGTAAGTTTGTGATTATTATTTTTAAGTCCTCGTGGAAATTCATCAGCAAATTTACACTACTACTTAGGCTTTTTATGCAGTTTTGCATAATCTACACATTTTTGTAAAGCAATTTTCCCTAATTCAATGCCTTTCCAATGTTGCTTCCACTAATAAATATATTTGCATGAGCACTTGGACCTAGCCTATGTGTGTTAGTGAACACTGCTTGGCTAGAGAACTGCAAAGAAAAATCTGAAGTGTGAATTCAAACAATGCCTGAATTTCAGTTCGTGTAATGCTTTGTAGTTAGGTAGGCTTGCCCTTCAATGTGAATTAAATCTAATTTGTCCGCCATCCCTACCTCTGAGTTGACACAGTTTTAAAAATCTTTATCTGTTGTATTTTATCAGCTAGGCTGTTGTTTTATTGGACCTGAGATGATAACAACATCATCAATAAACAACAACAGCAACGTTATTATTTGTACCTATTTGTACTTGTATTATTTGTAACTCTATTCTCTCAACCCAGAAACACTTGTGTGTTGCAGGTGCAAGGTTAAAATAAATGACAAAAATACCAAGCTCTATCTTTGCATTACTGCTGAATGAACTTCTGCATATATAGCTCTTCTTTCCAAACTTGGCAAACAGCTGGCGTCAACTTGCCAGCTAGCACTTTTTAAGCTGTTAGCAATTTATTCATTTTTAGCCATTTATTTTTCTTAAAGCTATTTCAACTTCAAAAAAAAATACACATCAGAAGAATTTATATGAAATGAAGACTTTTGAGGCATGAGGTCCATCCACTAACAGCACAATCCCATGTCTACTCAGAAGTAAGTCACACTTGAGTTCAAGGTGAATTACAGGTAAAGGTGTGCAGGATTCAGCCTAAGCCTGTGAAGGAGTGTTGCTAGATCCTGTTCTGCAGCCCTTTTATAATACCTATGGTTGTCTGTAAAACTAAAACTAAGTGGGTTCCAGTACCTTTAACAGTTAAATTCTCATTAAAAATAACTTCAACGTAATGGGGAGTTTCTCTATCACTGTACCTTGGTTGTTGAACACCTTGGTACTTGGGACGTTTTGGTTCCTGAACACTGCAAACCCGGAAGTGAGTGTTCTGGTTTGAGAAATTTTTTTGGAAGCCAAATATCCAATGAGGCACCTGCAGCTTCCGGCTGAGTGCAGAAAGCTCCTGCAGCCAATTGGAAGCGGCACCTTGGTTTTCGAACCATTTCGGGAGTCGAACAGATTAAGTTCGACAACCAAGGTACGACTGTATGTGTGCCTGTTGGATTTCAGACTGTTACACCGAAATTAAAAGCACAAGAACCACGCTGGAACAAAACGTGGCAGTCCTAAGAGGACCCCCATTGTTACTAAGAATAAGGAAAACCTTTACAAAAATGTAGCTAGTTGCAATAAAGAATTGTATAAAGTTTATGGAATAAATTAACAAATAAATAACTTCAAAAACAACAAAAATGTAGCTAGTCTAACACGAACAAAGGGCAGGAAGCACAACGTTAACTTTCCAAGGGAGGAACTGCCTTCTGTTTCACCCTAGTCTAGTCAATATGTTTTGGCCATTGCTTCCCCTCTGCAATGGGGCACGGTTGGCACCATGGGTTAAACCACAGAGCCTAGGACTTGCTGATCAGAAGGTCGGTGGTTCGAATCCCTGCAACGGGGTGAACTCCCATTGCTCAGTCCCTGCTCCTGCCAACCTAGCAGTTCAGAAGAACGTCAAAGTGCAAGTAGATAAATAGGTACCGCTCCAGCAGGAAGGTAAACGGCATTTCTGTGCGCTGCTCTGGTTCGCCATGAACCAGACACATGACCCGGAAGCTGTCTGTGGTCAAACGCTGGCTCCCTCAGCCAATAAAGCAAGATGAGCACCGCAACCCCAGAGTTGGTCACGACTGGACCTAATGGTCAGGGCTCCCTTTACCTTTACCTTCCCCTCTGCAAGAAGGGCTTAATTTGCATTGGGGGGGGGGAGCAATAAGTGGGAGAAATATTTAACTCTTCTCCTGCTCACTGGTTTTCTTCCAAGGGGGCCCTCCACCATTTTTCCTTCCAAAATTAAAACTGCCCTGGGGAAGGGGCAGTTTGGAAGTTGGAAGTTGGGAAGGGCCATGAAGGCACATTCATGTCTTCCACACTCAGCTCCCATTCTCATCTGAAAGTAGGAGCGGGGTGTGGGGGAATTCAGAAGGTGTGATACGTCTTCCTAGAGGAGGTGGGCAGGCAAGCAAAGAGTTTAATCCTGCCGCAACCTGCCTTTGACACAGAAACATGGGCCTGTAATCTGGGCTGCAGAAGGAAGCAGCTGGGGGTGGGTAGGTGGGTTAAGCCCCCTTTGCCCACTTCTCCGCCACCTCAATAAATGTATCAACACCTTCTGGAACCCCCACCCCAACTTGCAGAGGAGAAACGGTAGCAGGGTGTTGAAGACATGAGGCTGAGGCAGAACGTGCCGTCCGTCCCCAAGATGGCAGTTTTAGTTTTGGCAAGAAAGATGTGGTGACTCAGGCAAGTAAACTATATCCCAAGATTATTTTTTTAAAAAAATGCAGAATCTCTTGCCAAAACCTATCTACAGAAGGCAGAAACCCTGCTGATGACTTAATATGGTGAGAAGTTAAAAATGTGAGAGAAAGGCTTTGAACACTGGTAGTTTCCTTATCCAATTGACAGCTACTTCAGGAAAATGTAATACATGCCAGAAAGAAAGATAGAAAGAACGAAAGTCTATTTTAGAGGCTAAGAGGGGAAATATACCTTCTGTGAAACTTTAAAGCAGATTAGAACTGAGCAGTTTGAAAATGTGTTGTTATTAGGTAGCCCACCAGACTGGATGTCAAGTGAGAAAACACAGATCTTAAGCCAAACAGATCACCACCTCGAGATACCACTGTCCTAAACTTGCCCTGGCTGGTTTTAGATTTGTCAACTTCTGAAATCAGAAACTATCTCACTTGATAGCCACTTGTTATCACAGTAATGGCAAAACAACAACTAAACAACCCCCTGCCAGGAAACAACATCTCCTGGACAAATGGACCCCATCATGGGGTGTCGAGGCTTTAAAATTCCTTGCCTCTTTTCTGCAATAGTAAAAGATAAAAGGACCCCTGACTGTTAGGTCCAGTTGCGGACGACTCTGGGGTTGCGACACTCATCTCACTTTACTGGCCGAGGGAGCCAGCATACAACTTCCGGGTCATGTGGCCAGCATGACTAAGCTGCTTCTGGAGAACCAGAGCAGTGCACGGAAACACCGTTTACCTTCCCGCCGGAGCGGTACCTATTGATCTACTTGCACTTTGATGAGCTTTCGAACTGCTAGGTTGGCAGGAGTCTGCAATAGTATTCCATATCAAAATCCACTTCTCTCTTCAGGCTTATTAAGAGCTACTATTCTGGTTGTATGTGATGAGTAAAAACAGTTTCCCCTCCCTTTCAAGTTATCAATGTGCCACAGGTAATTAGCTAACCTAAGTGGGCGAGGATCTGCTCACTGGGTGACCCTGGGCAAGTCACCATCTCTCAGCTTCATAGGGGCTGCTTTGAACTATGTACCTGACCTTAATCTCCTCAGAGGAAAAGTGAGGTATAACTCTGTTGTAGATGTCTTGTGGGCTAGTAAAAACATACCTGCAAGCCTGTCTCACCTTTAAATGCTGGGAAATTGTCAGGCTGAAGGGAGGGGACGTTACAAGATGGAAGGCCTAACACTCCAATGTTCAGCAGTGCTGCATGTTCATTGTTCCTCAGTCAACAAAGATACAATGACATTCCAGACTAGGTAGAAGACTCGGCCATTCTTCCTACTATCTCTACTGAAAACTAAGCAGATCCTATACCACCATACTATTCTGCTGCACAGCTTTTATTATAATCAATAAAAGGTTTGCTAGAAACCAAAGAGGGAAGCTGAGGTTCTGTTGTAGCAGGATTAATCTAAGGAAATGCCTTGTGCACTGTTGGTGGCGATGGAGGAATTGTGCCAAATTTAGCCAGTTGTTTTCCTTAGTAATAAAAAAATAAATAAATGATTCCGGGGAACAGCAGGACAGAGAAGATTAGCTGGCTGTAGCAAATGCCGATTTCCTTGAGCTGCTGAGGCAACAGTTGCATGTATATTAGTCTAACCTCAATTCAAGGCTTCAGATTCAAGATCTGATTTAAAACACTAGTGACGGATACAAGTCCTAAACAGCTTGGGACCCAAATCTCTGCAACATCAGACAACTAAATCTGCTTGCAGAAGCCAATGTATATACAGCTGTATACACACAGAAAACCCCCTTGCCATGTTTGCACTGAACACAAAATGTTTGGAAGACAGAGCTATTGGGCATGATCCGTCCTCCTCAAATGTATCCAGCATACATGGAAATGGGGAGAGAAATCAAATGACTGAATTGGGCTATGGATTTCAAACAGAACGAAACGAGAGAAAAACGAAATTATACTGGAATGGATAATTATATATAGAAGTCAGACGAAGAATCAAAAGTTCTTCAGCTTCTTTACTTCTCTCTCTGAAATCTTTTTCTATTCCTTTTTTTCTATCTCTTCCTCTTTCTTTCTTTTTTCCTTTACCCTCTTTCCTTTCTCTCCCCCCCCCCCTTTAGATTATTGTTTTAGTTTAGGGGGAAAGCTATTTGATAATAATCTTTGTATTTTTCTTTATAAATCCTAATTTTAAAAATATTTAAAGAAATCACCTTTAGATAACACAAAGATTCAGGGTGATCAATCTCCCCACAGAATAGAAAGGAATCTTCTTGAGCATCTTAGTGTGGGGAAAGATGAAAAAGTTCCAGTTTGGATGCACTGAGGAAGTGCAGGATCAGAAAGTGCAAGTCACTTTTGTAGCATTTCTCAGCATCTCCAAACATATCGAGTCCCTCTAAATAATAAACGATGCTTTCTTTTTCTAGGCTGATGTGTTTGTTTCCTTTGCCTCCTGCTCCCTCCCCTACCGAATCACTGGAGGAGACGGTGACTAGTTCACACCATCCCAACGGGATTGTTGTTTTGCTCTCAGCTTGAAGAACATTCAGTTGTCAGCAGCACTGGGAGTACCCAAAGTGGGCCCTAATGGCTAGGATTAGGTGCCCATGAACAAAGGTTTAGAGATCCAGGGGTAAGGATCACCCTGCCATCACATCTCATGGTGCCTCGAAGGGCACAGATGCAGTCTAGTAGAAGCTACCAGGAGCCACAGTTCTCTCCAGTTGGGAAGAAGCTTTTTGGTGGTACTTCACCTCTGCTTCAACCACAGAGCCTAGGACTTGCTGATCAGAAGGTTGGCAGTTCGAATCCCCGCGACAGAGTTAATTCCCGTTGCTCGGTCCCTGCTCCTGCCAACCTAGCAGTTCGGAAGCACGTCAAAGTGCAAGTAGATAAATAGGTACCGCTCCGGCGGGAAGGTAAACGACGTTTCCATGCGCTGCTCTGGTTCGCCAGAAGCGGCTTAGTCATGCTGGCCACATGACCCGGAAGCTGTAAGCCGGCTCCCTCAGCCAATAAAGCGAGATGAGCACCACAACCCCAGAGTTGTCCGCAACTGGACCTAATGGTCAGGGGTCCCTTTACCTTTACTAACTTCTGCTTCTTCCAAGGCAGCTACTTTGGCTTGGATGTACCTCTCACAAGTGCTTCTTGGGTGGGGAGTTCAATGGCTTCGCTGGGAGGCTGGCACCTCAAATGGGCTACAAATAACTTCCTGCCTGTCCAGCCCAGGGAAGAAGAAGTGTTTGGATTTGATATCCCACTTTATCACTACCCAAAGGAGTCTCAAAGCGGCTAACATTCTCCTTTCCCTTCCTCCCCCACAACAAACACTCTGTGAGGTGAGTGGGGCTGAGAGACTTCAGAGAAGTGTGACTAGCCCAAGGTCACCCAGCAGCTGCATGTGGAGGAGCGGAGATGCGAACCCGGTTCACCAGATTACGAGTCCACCGCTCTTAACCACTACACCACACTGGCTCTCCACACTGGAAAGCCTTTAATGGTAGGAAAAGCACATGCCAGGACACCTGCACATCACTTGCAAGCTGCTGTACACAGGTTGCCCAAGAGCCCCTTGCTATGTGTGGTACCCAATTCAATGTTCATCTGTGCTGCCAGCTTATCCAAGGTCAAGTAAGGCTCTGGAAATACAGTGGTACCTCAGGTTAAGTACTTAATATTTTCCGGAGGTCCGTTCTTAACCTGAAACTGCTCTTAACCTGAAGCACCACTTTAGCTAATGGGGCCTCCTGCTGCTGCCGTGCCGCCGGAGCCTGATTTCTGTTCTCATCCTGAAGCAAAGTTCTTAACCTAAAGCACTATTTCTGGGTTAACAGAGTCTGTAACCTGAAGCGTATGTAACCCGAGGTACAGAAGTACTCGGTTCTCAGTGTGTGTGTTAGGAACCACCACACTCTACCCAGCTCTGTATCAGAACTAAGCCACAACCAGCTGTCAGAGGGAAATCAGGAGATGGGAACCAAAGGTCAGTAGTTGGGTCATGGAGTGAGACAGTGGTCAGCTGGGGGGTGTTTTTTAGTGGGGCGAGGGAGACACCTAAGCCAGAAGTCAAAGCCAGGAGTCCAAACCTATGAGCAAACAAAAATGTACTAGAGCAGTACAACCACGGCTGTGGGAAGATACTCCAAGCCACGGTTCGAGTTGCTCCTGACACAGAGTCACTGTGCACAGAGAACCAGATTGAGTCTAACCCATAGATATATGTGACAGCCTGGAGCTAAGTAGCTGAGACGGAAGTATTTTCTAAAAGTTGGATATCTAGCTGGAGTCACACCTATCTCCAGGCTGATCCATCCATCCATACATACATACATGCTCTTCCCTACTTCATGACTGTCAGACTTCATAATGGACCATCACCACAGGCAGCAAAGAGTTGCCATCACAGAGGACTTTTAGTAGCTGACACATTTAACTGTCAATCAAATAAGAGCTGACAGAAAGATCAAGGGATGCATGTGACTCATGTGTGAAACACGCCTCAGATGAGAGTTTTGCACCTCAGGTTCAAAGAATTCCCACGTGAGCGGCAGAAAGCTATCTAGAAATTGGAGCAGAATTTAAAGGATATTATTTTGAGTGCTGTTTTCTGTTGAAAGCTCATACCTCCAAAAGCTACCCTTTCAAAATATTAGCTAAATGTCTACCAGGGCTGGAGTTCCTATTTCTCAAAAGTCTGGACCCAAAAAGACCTAGTGTTCTGCTTTAGTGTACTGGAGCTTAATGAGACATTATCTAGAGGCTTTCGAGGGAGCAACTGAGCCAATTATGGTTGCAATTGTTTTTTAAATGTCTGGAACATAATGCGCCGAAAGACCTAAATAGATAAAAAGAACTCTGACTGTGGCTTCCTTTTACCTCCCTATAAAAATCTAGGAATGATACTGTACTGTAAGTTCTAGTAAACAGATAGAATTTTCAAACCAATTAATTTTGGAAAATCCAAGAATAGTCCTATTTAATTGGTGGCACTTGAACATTTCCCCCCAAAGTACTGCAAAGCAGAAATGCCACATACCTTCAATAAAAAGCAGTTTACTTCAGCTCATGCAATAAAGCAGCATTTCTGAAACACTACTCAGGTATTCTCAGAGGTGTAGGTCAGTCTTTTTCCTGAACCAAACTATGCTGGAGAAGCTGGCCTCTGCATTTAACGGGCAGTCCAGAGGTACGAGCAGCCAAAACAAAGATGGATGGATGTTCTATATTACACAGGATGGCAATCTGCTCGTAAAATAACCTGAGGCGTGTCGGCGAGTGACGGCATCGAAGGACAACTCAGTTAGGCTGAAACAACTTTCCACCTTCCTTAAATTGAGGATGGGGGCACAGGCCATTGGTGCTGAGTGGAACTCTGAACAAACAGCCCTTTAAACGCACTGCCGAAACATTTCCACAAACTGTGCCTCAGAGCTATGCGGGGGGGGAAATGAATTGCACTGAGAGTTCAAGACATTCTGCAACACCAACAGACACCAACAGCAAGAAGTCATCATCTGCACCAACTGGGGAAAGGTGTCAGACGACGGTCCCCTAAAACATTTCCCTAAAATATTTGGAGGGATAGCCACACAACCGATATCATCGCTGACACCTCTGCTGTTGGAGTTACCCTGGACAGAAACATGTGGCCAAGCATTCTCAAAACATTTAACTTCCAGGTATTTTAAAGAATGGATAGATCCCTGAGGCCCAGATCTCCTGAGTTCAAAAGCTTACAAATTTAGTGCCAAGCAACCTAGAAAATCTAAGATTATTTAGTTTGCACTAGCTACTGTTGTTGTGAATCCCTCCCTTAACTTACTCTACATAATTAAATTGCCTTTCACTATCCATTCCGCTGCCATCTGACCCCCACTGTTTCTTCCACCCATGTATAAATGCGCCTCTTAAGATAACCCTTTCACCTATCTGATGACTGAAGAAGTGTGCATGCACACGAAAGCTCATACCAAGAACTATCTTAGTTGGTCTTTAAGGTGCTACTGGAAGAAAAAAAAATTTTTGTTTTGACCTATCTGATGAAATAGACTTCAGTCCATGAAAGCTAATGACACAGTAAAGTTGCTATTTGTTAAAATGTCACATAGATTCTTTGCTTTCTTTAATCGATTCCTGAACCACACGAGAATCCACCCTCCCACCCCCCCTCCCCGGCTGCTAAATTTACCCAAGAGCTAAAGAAGAGAAATGTTGAAACCTTTTTGGAAGTCCAATGTTTGACTTCCTCCATGTGTTCTGACAGTGTCAAAGAATTCTGAAAAATTGTTGAGGCAGGGATACCAGCAGCCTTTTCTATAAAGCCATGCCCATGCTGTGCTTTATGCTAGCTACTTATCTGCATGGCGGGTGGTGTTAGATAACGTAGTCCTTAAAACAGAACAAAGTAACTACTGCTCAACAGATGCACACTTGGGTGTTGGAGGGCCTTCCCAACCAGTGTTCAAAATCAGCCAGGTGCCAGGCGCTTTTTGCACCTGGCTATTGGCCACTTAAGGGACGCGGGTGGTGCTGTGGGTTAAACCATGGAGCCTAGGACTTGCCAATCAGAAGGTTGGCGGTTCGAATCCCCGCGATGAGGTGAGCTCCCGTTGCTCAGTCCCAGCTCCTGCCAACCTAGCAGTTCGAAAGCATGACAAAGTGTAAGTAGATAAATAGGTACCACTCTGGCGGGAGGGTAAACAGCGTTTCCATGTGCTGCTCTGGTTCACCAGAAGCAGCTTAGTCATGCTGGCCACATGACCCGGAAGCTGTACGCCTGCTCCCTCGGCCAATAAAGCGAGATGAGCACCGCAACCCCTGAGTCGGCCACAACTGGACCTAATGGTCAGGGGTCCCTTTACCTTTATTGGCCACTTGGGACCAAGTGAAGATTCCTGGGTGCCAAGATGGCGCCTGACATCTACACTATCTGGTGGTGCATGCCTGGGGATCATTGGATCTTGACTGTTTCCACACACTAATTTCACATCCTGCAGAATTCTATCAGTTATAGAATTCTACCTTCAGAATCAGAACGAATTTCAGGAACCAAACTTGGCTTTTTCTGTGCAGGGAACAACGTTATAGTTAATTGTTGTAGCTTGTCTCCACTTACCCTTCCCCACTGCCCTGCTCACAGTTGTGCAGAATATTCTTATGTTAGGAATGGTCCGTGTCACCATGAAGAAAAAGAGGCAGGAATAGGCCAATATCTATGTGGACCGTCCCTGGATCAAGTGACTTTTCTTCTCAAAGTTCGTAACCAAGCTCCAGGTTGTCTTCTGCACTAGCCACATGTTTAACTGATAATCAGAGTCAGTACATCATTTGAAAAATAAGACTTTAGAGCTGTCTTGCCCCAAAATGGCAAATGGACGTTCTGTTTTGGCGACTGCAACCCTGGTTTAAGGAGCCATTTGGCGCCTAGCTTATATATCCGAGTTTCTAACACTATTCCCAACCCCCTCAAAATAGCCAGTTTCTCCTTTGTGATTCAGACGTACAGCGTGAAGTTGAGGGCTGCTGATGAAATGGACACTATACCTAAGGCATGGGTAGGCAAACTAAGGCCCGGGGGCCAGATCCGGCCCAATCGCCTTCTCAATCCGGCCCAGGGACGGTCCGGGAATCAGCGTGATTTTACATGAGTAGAATGTGTGCTTTTATTTAAAATGCATCTCTGGGTTATTTGTGGGGCACAGGAATTCATTCCTCCCCCCCCCCCCCAAAAAAAATATAATCCGGCTCCCCACAAGGTCTGAGGGACATTGGACCTGCCCCCTGCTTAAAAAGTTTGCTGACCCCTGACCTAAGGGTACAATTAACCAAACACTGGTGCCCCATTAAAAGGATGAAAAAAAAAGACATTGAGATCATACCACCATAAGCGATTAGCGAGTCAGCAGCACAGTTAGTACTATTCCCACCCCCACCCCAGCTAAGGTTGCCAAATGTTTCCTGGCAGGACTCCTGGGTCTTTAACACCTACCTGGCGTGCAGAAATGTAGCAGGTGCAGCTTTAGCCATCCATTCGTCTTCATGGCAGGAAAAGCTTCATCTGCTATATTTCTGCCTGTCAGGCAGCTGTAAAAAAGGCAAAGGAACTTGCCATGGCAAAAGAAGAAGAAGAGAAAGTTGTTAGCCTTTATTTCTAATCAGCTTACACTGCAGGATGCTTTCTCTCTCATTATTTTTCCTCTCTATAAAAGAGCTGTTTCGACCCCTGTGCTGGAAGGTATAGCTATTCCACCGTTGTGCTGAGAAACTGCAGATAATTTTGCACAATGGGGCAAGAGCAAGCCTTTGTAAGGGTTCCTTCTTTTGCAGATTTAACTCCATGGTGCTGTAAATATTTACAGCAATGTTCCTTCCCACCCGCCTTCTGTTTCTGGGGAAACCCAGCCAGATAGGTGGGGGTATTATTATTATTATTAATAATAATAATAATAATTTCCCCTCTTATAGATAATAAGGAAACCCTCAGTAAATATTCATGTTTAAACTGACAAGCAAAAAAGGTAAGAGGATGGAGAGATCTCTTGAAGAGAAACCATATATCTCCCCATAAAGGCTTGGTGTGCTGCTACAGAGAAGAAATGGCCAGGGAGCAGAAGAGAACAAGAATTCTGAAGGATGTGAAGAGGTCAAAGGTCAGCGAGGGAGGCTCATATAATTAGACCGGAAGATCTGCTGGAATAAAATAAGATGCCTATGATGTAACTAGATTCGAAATAGCCTGGGGTGACTCATGACATTAATGAAATCTGCCCCAAAATATAAGCCAAGATGGGAAGGACGCAGAGAACTCCAATGAATTATGGAAAATGCGAAACAGCAACAACTGAGAAGTTTTCATGCTGTCAGTCTTTAGTTAGCAAAGGATGGAATCCCTCGTGATAAGCCACCCAGTTAATTCATCCGTTACGGTTACTCAAAAATTAAAATTCCAGATTTCATCCCCAACAGCAGATGGCTTCAACTTTGCAAATTTTAAAATCTACAGGCTTAAAAAAAAACACACACCAGTTTTTCAATTTAGGCCTTAATTTTAGGAGCTAAAATTAAATAGCTGTTTTGGAATGCATAGCTTTTTTAGCTTCTGGAATTCATGCTGCTGTTCCATTTATTTTTAACTGGTCTATATTTCGGGTAATTTTGTGCTGCTAGCATTTAAAACGGTCTAGTTTGGCTTTAAATGGTATTGTGTTTTTATGATAGGTAAGCCGCCTTGTAAGGACTTTGCCCATAAAGACAGCTTATAAATAAGTTTATAAGTAAATAAGTACAGCCCAGACACGATGCAACACATACACATATATTCCTAAATTTTGATTTACACAGGGATGAAACCTGCGTCACCTGAAAGCTTGCATACAGCAATTCTGAACGACGACTCGGCCAAACAATACTTATTGCCTTTCTTTCTACGTGTTCTATTTCTTACACTTCGATCTCACTCTGAGCCTCTTTATTGTGAAGCAAGGTTATGGATAAATGCCCAGCGACGCTGCGTTGACAGCATACTTGAGGGTACTATTCCCCCTCCCTGCCCCCATCTATCTCCTTTATGTTTCCCTGCAGCAAATGATGAGTATCCTGAGTCAATTTGTGTGGGTTTCCTGCCAGCGGCTTTAGCAAGGCTCGCTTTAAAAAACATACCAAGAATAGCACATGAGCCTCTCCAGGCAGCAGAGTTGGAAGGAGTGGAATATTCGCCAGCCAGCCTATAGATGAGATGACCGGAGCTCCTTTAGAAAACATGTAAGGAGGCCTCTGTGCAGTTCTGCGGTCTCGAAGTGGCGGAATGCAACATATAGTTCCTCCTACACTTGGTATTTTTAAGATTAAGATTGCCGGAAGAAATATCAACAACCTCAGATATGCAGATGACACAACATTGATGGCAGAAAGTGAGGAGGAATTAAAGAACCTTTTAATGAGGGTGAAAGAGGAGAGCGCAAAATATGGTCAGAAGCTCAACATCAAAAAAACAAAGATCATGGCCACTGGTTCCGTCACCTCCTGGCAAATAGAAGGGGAAGAAATGGAGGCAGTGAGAGATTTTACTTTCTTGGGCTCCATGATCACTGCAGATGGTGACAGCAGTCATGAAATTAAAAGACGCCTGCTTCTTCGGAAAGAAAAGCAATGACAAACCTAGACAGCATCTTAAAAAGCAGAGACATCACCTTGCCGACAAAGGTCCGTATAGTTAAAGCTATGGTTTGCCCAGTAGTGATGTATGGAAGTGAGAGCTGGACCATAAAGGCGGCTGATTGCCAAAGAATTGATGCTTTTGAATTATGGTGCTGGAGGAGATTCTTGAGAGTCCCATGGACTGCAAGAAGATCAAACCTCTCCATTCTTAAGGAAATCAGCCCTGAGTGCTCACTCCAATACTTTGGTCACCTCATGAGAAGAGAAGACTCCCTGGAAAGGACCCTCATGTTGGGAAAGATGGAGGGCACAAGGAGAAGGGGGCGACAGAAGACAAGATGGTTGGACAGTGTTCTCAAAGCTACCAGCATGAGTTTGACCAAACTGCGGGAGGCAGTGGAAGACAGGAGTGCCTGGCATGCTCTGGTCCATGGGGTCATGAAGAGTTGGACATGACTAAACAACTAAACAACAACAACACTTGTATTTGCACAATTCTGCTGCTTCTTCTGAGGCTAACTTTAGGAACTCACCATCTTTCAGCCATTTTAGCAGATCTGAACTTCCAAGAGCAAGGCATCAGCCAGTAGCAACACAAGAGAGAGAGACAGATTTGACATTCATGCAACTCTGGCTCCTCCAGCGGACAGAGGGAATGGGAGAAAGGCGCTTGCACTCTTAAGCCTCAACACTTCCACACTTGCATTTTGAAAAACCCACTTGTGAAGTGCCCAAAGAATGTGTTGCAAAAGAATTATTTTTATTATTATCATCAGGACGTTTGCTAAACATGTGAACAGGAGGTACAAAGCGTTCCCGGATTGTGAACCAGGTACTCCATAAACCAGATTGCCCCCTTATGTAGTCCATGAATTGGTCCAGGCAAGCTCCACCATCTGGTTCCTTATGATCACAAGGAACTGGTTCACACATGCGAGCCGGCCACTTTCTCTCCCCCACCCATCTCTCAAGCAACCTTGCCCAAGGCCTTCCTGGTTATAGGGTTGCACAGACAACCACAATGACTTCAGGTGGCAATAGCCAGCAGCAATGCCAGTGCTTTTCTAGCTGGAGTGATTGCAGTGATTTCACACAGAAGATCTCCATAACAAGAAGTGGCGAGCCCAATGGGTTCAGGAAAGCGGTGGAAGCACCTCACCAGTGTATGCAAACCAGTGCTTCCCAAACTTGGGTGTCTCCAGCTGCTTTTGGACTACCACTCCCATCATCCCTAGCTAGCAGGACCACTGGTCAGGTATAATGGGAAGTGTAGTCCAAAAGCAGGTGGAGAGCCAAGTGTGGGAAACCCTGCTCTAATGGAAGCCTCCACTGGATGAAATGGCTTTCCAGCAGGGGATGGACATGGCTGGATAGCACTCTTGCAACTCAAGGCAGAACCAATAAGCGTGAGATGGATGAAGTGACTACAGGTGCAGCTGCTCCCAACAATGTATCCTGAAGAGACAGCTCATCTGAAAATACCCACAGGTATAAGAATAAAGTCAATTACCCAACAGCAGGGATGGAGAACCTACCACCTTCCAGATGCTGTTGGAATTCAACTCCCATCAGCCCCAGGCAGAATGGCCAATGCTCTCGAATGATGGGAATTAGGAGTCCTAAAAAACCCATCTGGGGGACCCACAGGTTCCCCATCGCAGCCTTACAGCCTTGACCTTCCCGGGGGACATAATAGGTAAAGGAAAAGGGACCCCTGACCATTAGGTCCACTCGTGACCGACTTTGGGGTTGCGGCGCACAATCTTGCTTTATTGGCCGAGGGAGCCAGCATACAGCTTCTGGGTCATGTGGCCAGCATGACTAAGCCACTTCTGGCAAACCAGAGCAGCACATGCAAACGCCGGTTACCTTCCCACCGGAGCAGTGCCTATTTATCTACTTGCTCACTGATGTTCTTTCGAACTGCTAGCTTGGCAGGAGCAGGGACCGAGCAACAGCAGCTCACCCCGTCACGGGGATTCGAACCGCTGACCTTCTGATCGGCAAGTCCTAGGCTCTGTGGTTTAACCCACAGCGCCACCCGTGTCCCTTCGGGGGATATAATATGTCTCAACAAATCAGAGAACCAGCAAAGGGGAATCTGGGTGTTATAATCACATCCATCCATCCATACACACATAGCACCATCCCAGGCCTAAATCCTCTGAAAGCTTCTTAAATACTCTCCCAACGCTTTCCCCTCTGTTCTGGCAGCCCTCCCCACATACTCAGACCTTCAAGTGCGGCCAAAGGTTGTCAGATCTCACCCTTTTTCCCCCTGCAGAAAATCTGCCAGTGGAAAGGATTAAGTTGGGAGATTGCTCTCCCTGCTGCTGCTTCTCCAGGCGAAGGGATTCCAAGGCTGCCTGAGTATTAATGTCAGTGGAGACTGTGGATGCTGGCTGCATCTCTCTGCCTTTTTGTACTGTCTCTACAAACCTGCTTTTACCCTGGCTCGGGCAGGGTGGGGGAAACTAAACAAAAAAACCCAAAAAGTGTCCCATGGGCGCAGAGGGTTTTATAAATGGAGGGTGACGTCAGGATGGATGCCAAATGCAGCAGGAGGACAGCAGGAGAGAAGCCCATGATTATATTAAATTGTGTGCGTACAAAGAATCGTAGAGTTGGAAGGGACCCCAAGGGTCATCTAGTCCAACCCCTTGCAATCCTGCCCACAGCTGTGCCTTGGTGGGCTCAGACCACCAGGCTTTGGGGTCAACAGACAGATGCCACAAGATGCCCCATAGCTATGCAATAAAGTACTTCCACAGCCATCTGTACCTGCCACGGGTGGCAATCAAGAAGGTCTTTCCCCATACACCCTCATTTATTGGCCAGCATGCAGGCCAGCTAAGGGAAATAAATAACCGACGTGAAAACCAATTCCAAGAGAGATAAATAACCAACACAAAATCAATTTGCGCCTCTTGGCGAACAACGACTTGCGTGGATATATTTTTTTGTTTCAGGGAGATGCTACCTATATAGCACTTTATAAATCAAGAAGCGTTAAGAGGCGGCCCGATCCAACTTCCTACGCTCATTTGCCTGGTGGAGAAGAATGAGGAGAATAGACAAGGATGCCCACCACCCAAGAGGCACACCCACCGACCCAGCCAGAGGGACAGGCGAGAACCTGGAATCCGCATTCCCAGCCGCCCTGGGGGGCAAAGTGAACTTCTCCAAGGCGCCGCCTCAGCCTCTTGGGGAGGGAGGCTAAAATCTAACCCTGCACAGGGGTACCAACTTGAACAAAATATTGGGGATGGGGGACCAGGTAAGCTCCGCCCCGCGTAATCCATCACAAGACGTGGCGGTGCGCACAAGCCATTTGAACGGCAATGTCCATAAACTGTGAGGGGGGGGGAGTCCCCTCCAATATTTCATTTGGGGGAGGGGGGCGAAGGGAGACCTCGGCGCTAGGAAGGGGCTCCTATGCCCGCATCTTCGTCCCCGGGAAGGAAACCCAAAGGCGCGCGTCGGTGCGGACGCCTCGGAGAAGGAGCCGCCTCGCCAATCCCCGAGCGAGCGAGCGGCCTAGCGAGCGCGCCATCCCCGTCGGATGCAAGCAGACACAAAGCCGAGCGCGCCGCGCCGCCTTACCCTCCTGCCGCCGCCGCCGCGCGGGAAGAAGGGGGGACTGGGGCCGCTGCTCTGCTGCTGCGGCTGCTTCTCCTCCTCCTCCCGCTCGCCTGGACCGCCGCGCCTCAGTCTCCCGCGCTGCCTTGCCCGGGTGTTGCCTCTTGGCGCATTGTGTGCGGCTGCCTTCCCGGCGAAGTCTTGCCCGCGCGCCTGGGCGCTTCTGCCTCTCCCTCTCCCGCCGCTCCTTTTCTTCTCCTCCTCCTGCCCGCTGCCCGCCTCCCCGAAGGAAGGGGAGGAGGAGGAGGAGGAAGGAAGGAAGGAAAAGGGAGCAGCTAAGCTGAGCGCAAGGACGCCATTAAGCTCCGGCGGCTTTGCAGCCGCGGCGGCTGGGCTTTGAAGCGCGCCGCTCAAGTCGGGGCGCGGCGCGCGCGCGGGGAGGACGCGCCCCCTGCCGGACTCCCCAGTTCGCGCCTCGCTCAGACGGGGCGGAGGCTTGGCGTGGTGGGGGGTCTCCTTTCTCCGGCTTGGGAAGGAGAAGCGCCCCCGGGGAAGAGGGCTGGCTGGGGGGTAGCAGCCCCTCACAGCGCCCCGTGGTCGGGATAGGCCTCCGGGTGGCGCTCCAGGAGCTGGAGGGCGGCTTCTTCACCCGTTGCGAAAAAGCGCCTCTGGGTGGGTTGTGCGGCAGTGCGAATGCGAGGAGGGAATTGTGTCCTCCCTGGCCAATATAGGTAGGATGAGTGTGAGTAGAAACTAGCCTGCTGTAAGTACACAGGTGGGGTTGGACTACAACTCCCGTCATCTCTGAGTGCTGGTCCCTGCTGGCTAGGGATGGTTGGGGTTTGTAGTACAAGAACATCTGGAAACCTGAGATGGAGAAAAGTAATAGGCACATTCTTTGTTTCCCCTGGGCAGTGTGTATGGAGCACCTGGGCTGCCCGGATGACAAGCCTCGCTGATGTGGTCCGAAGGAAAGCAGAGCAATACGGTTTGGCACCAGTTTGGCTGCTGGAGTTGCCGGAAGGAGGTGCCATCCAACCGCCTTAGGGATTTGTGTAGACTTTTCTTCTCCTGAAGATATCCCACAAGGCAGTTCAGGTTTAGGGTCGTTTCTTCTAGATGGGCTACCTTCCCAAGTTGATGACCCATATGTGCTCCTCACTTCCCTCTACAGCAGGCATCCCCAACCTTTGGCCCTCCAGATGTTTTGTACTACAATTCCCATCACCCCAATCTTAGCTAGGAATCATGGGAGTTGTAGACCAAAACATCTGGAGGGCCGCAGGTTGGGGATGCCAGCTCTACAGCATGTGCAGAAACTGCCTTCTCAGCTGTCGGACCCACTATTGTTCTGTCTGCTCAATCCTCCAGAGCCTGCCTTCACTCATTAAGGTTTGGGTACCTATCGGCTGCCCTTGCTTGGTTTAGCCAGCCAATTGAAGCCATTCCCTGGGTATGGCTTCTGTCACATTCTGACAGCTTACAGGAGCCACAGGTGAGAGCTGAGTGCAAGGGGGGAGGAGGAGCAAACTACTCCAGGAGGACCACAACATGTCTCCCCCACCAGAGGTACTAACTCTCCCCTCACACTCCCATCAAGTACAATCAAGTGGGCAGCATTTTTGAACTGTCTGGTGATGATCTGAATGGGTTATCTGTTCATAAGAATGAATGCCAGTTGCAAATGGAAGCCTGGCAATTTCAAAGCTTATAGCATTTTTTTAAAAAAAAAATTTTACTAATTATGAGCAAGATCAACACACTAATTAGATCGTTCTCTGGGGCATCAGGAATAATCTCCGTGCAGAATTGCCCAGGAAAACTACATTGCTGGCTAACTGAACTAGGAGATTCGGTTCTACAGGCTGTAATACATTCAGCTGTGGTACCTCGGGTTACAGATGCTTCAGGTTACAGACTCCGCTAACACAGAAATGGTACCTCGGGTTAAGAACTTTGCTTCAGGATGAGAACAGAAATCGCATGGCAGCAGCAGGAGGCCCCATTAGCTAAAGTGGTGCTTCAGGTTAAGAACAGTTTCAGGTTAAGAACAGACCTCTGGAATGAATTAAGTTCTTAACCCGAGGTACCACTGTATTCTGGATGAACAGCAGGCAGCGGTTGTAATGGTAGAGTAGCACTGCTAGTAAGGCTGGAACAGACACCATCACGCTTCTTGCAACATGTGTGCTGGTGGCTTTGAGGTTTTAAGGCTCAATGCAATCCATAATGAAATATATGTGGTTTGGGTGTAGACTTGCAAACTTTATTTAGGCAAGATTCCATCTGAAGAGAGGGCAGATTTGGCTAAACTGCTGTGGAATCAAGCCCCATAATTTCTTCTTACATATTTTGAAGGCGGGGAGGGGGAAAACTAATGTCAAAGGCTTACATAAAAGAAATAATAAGGATGGGAGAATTTCTGGACATACTTTGTTGTATATGATTATGGTTATGGCAATAAAAATAGTGATTCAGAGAATTACCATTCAAGAAGTTCTTTTTTTACATATTTATTTTGTCCCGGCAGCAAACGATACATCTTTATATAGAGCCTGTGGCTTCGGTCTAAATTGGTGTCTTGCCGATGTAACGCGGGTCATCGTAACCAGCTTAAAATTCATCTTTCAAAATATGACTAGGCTGTGTGGTTAAAGGGACAAAATAAAATCCCTCTCAAATGGAAAGGATTGTAGCGTAATGGAGCATTACAGTACCTGCCCAGGTTCATTGTCGTTCGGAATATTCATTAAATTTTAAGTTGCTGTTATTTTTTACCTATGTCATTTTAAACTGCGATATTAATGCTGTATTCTTAGTTTTAGATTTTGATTTATGTGGAAATTGTTTTCCATTTGGTTGTGTATTTTTTTGATGTGGTTTATTTATTGTTTATGACTTTTTAAATTATGTAAATCTTGTCATGTTGTAAGCTGCCTTGAGCATTTTTTTAACTGTGGAAAAGTGGCATACAAATAAAAAATGATGATTTTTTTTTTGAGGATTTTAGACTTGTCTTTGAAATGCAGTTATTCTCAGGCCAGCTTACAAGTTGTTGACAGCACAAAAACAAGCTCAAAACTCACATGCAGGCCAACAGCCCTGTTGATGGTAAGAGCATGCTCCGTGCTTGGGGCCTGCAATCTCACGGTCTCTGGCAGTTGCTATCCATAGAATCATAGACTTGTAGAATGGGAAGGGACCTCTGAGGGTCATCTAGTCCAGCCCCCTGCAATGCAGGAATCTCAAGGAAGGAGAGTCCAGTGTTCTTTCTGGTGGTGGGAGAGGAGGGGAGCAAGCTCCCTACAGCGGCTCCTTCACTGACTAACACACAAGCGCATGTAATCCCCCATCTTATTAAAAAAACAAAACACTGTTTGTTTGTTTTTTATTTATTAAATTTTTATACTTCCCTATACCCACAGTTCTCAGGGTGGCTTCAACATAAAATCACAATATAAAAACACAAAAAATACATAATCACTAGAAACAAGCAACGGTTTTTCCAGTTTTATGACCGTTCACCTGTATTAGTTTACAAAAGTATTTATATGTCACATCAGAAACATCAGGGTGGTGTACGGCAATATATACAGAACGAAACAATACAAAACAATATTCAAGATGCTGCCTAATCTTAATAAAACTTAAACCAAATAGGCACGTCTTTTCCATAGCATTTATTCTTGTTATTTATTGAATCTATATACCGCCCTATACCCGGGGGTCTCAGGGCGGTACACAGAATAAAATCAAGATATAAAACCACAAAATACATAATAAAAATAAAAACAACAACCCAATAGCCCCCCCCCCCAAAAAAAAAACACATTTAGCATCGCTAAACACCTGACTTCTAGCCGAGGCCAGTTGGACCTCTGAAACACGGGGGACAAATCCTGCTCCTCCACATGATCTCATTGATGGAGCTGGGATATAAGGACTCAGGCAGCCTTTAAGGTATCCTGGGCACAAGTAATTCAAAGGCTTTGTATATTAATACAAGACACTTGAACCTAGGCAGCCAGTGCAGGTGATCTAGCAGAGTGGTCACACACTGCCAGCCCTCTCTGCCCCCATCAGTAGTCTAGCTGCTGCACTCTCAACAGCTGAAGCAACTGGATCAGGTGCAACACAGCACAGTATCTAGAAGTCACCAGATAGCTCAGTAGGGCGGTGATAACACCAACACGGCAGGTTCAATCCCTGCATGGGACAGCTGCCTATTCCTGCAGTTGCAGAGTGTTGAACTAGACAATCCTCAAGGTCCTTTCCAACTCTGCAATTCTATGAATTATAGTTTCCTTTTACAAAATAATAATGCTACGTGTGTCCAGCCAGAGTTAACGGATCATTGCTGGTGTATGGAATAAATGGCGATCACACCTATATATATTTTCTTAAAAGCTTGTGCCATTTTATTTCTTCTGTTGTGTTCCAATGCCACATTAGCCACTGCTGGGCCATTAGTCTGTTTGAGAGTTCCCCTGGTTTTTTGGCGGTAGCATATTTAGTTTTCTATGTATTGCCAAAGTCTTTGCCAAAGACACTCTTGGTAATTTAGTAATGCTCCAGTGATGTCTGTGTCTGCTTGATGCCCGGCTATATCTTCGACTTAACAGCATTTATCTGAAAGTGTTGATGACAGCTGCCTCCGTGCATACAAATAAGTATCTGAGAGCTTGTGTCCTTGACACCGTGGGCCTTCCTCTTTATACATTTAAGCCTCACTGGCGTTAGGTATTGCTGGTTAATATGTAGTCGTCCTCTACAAACCCAAAGACGACTTGGTGTGGCAGTTCAAATCTTCTTCTGTGTTTGAGTCTTTGGGGAGATGTTTTATCCAAGCCGATGTATAAACCGTGCTGCTTTTGTTGCTGGTGCAAACCATTATTTAAATATACAGTGACTGAAAGCTAATTCCCACGTGGGGAAATGTACAACTATTTTGCTTGCAACAGTCCACAGTCATGAAAATCCTACCGCACACCCAAAGAAGCTAAAATACATATCGTTCTCTCTCCAGGGTGGAAGAAATGGATACTGTTCATGGTTTCAGTGCGCATGTGATAAACAGACAAGTTTGGTCACCATTCTAGTGCCATATCTGCTTTGCTCCAGACGTATTTTCCTCCTCGCTTGAAAAACATATTTTCATCAAATCCACTGAATTTTATTGCGTCTTCTACACCTACATCCAGGATAGATCGGGAAGGCTCTTTCCGGCCATTTGCACAATTTAGAAAACGCATCTGGGTGGAGGGGGGCGGACAGAGAGGAGAATTAAGAACATATATAGCAGATCCCACAAAACAAATACCCACATCCCAGTCACTTGAGATTAAAGTTGCTGGGACACCCCTGGTGCCTTACTCCAAATGTATGTAAAGTATGCAGTGAAGATCCACAGAGGAACTTTTTAAATAAATGCATTTCCTACCCTTAAACCACAGAGCCTAGGACTTGCAGATCAGAAGGTTGGCGGTTCGAATCCCCACAACGGGGTGAGCTCCCATTGCTCGGTCCCTGCTCCTGCCAACCTAGCAGTTTGAAAGCCCCTCAAAGTGCAAGTAGATAAATAGCTGCCACTCCAGTGGGAAGGTAAACGGCATTTCCGTGCGCTTCTCTGGTTTGCCAGAAGCGGCTTAGTCATGCTGGCCACATGACCCGGATACTGTACGCCGGCTCCCTCGGCCAATAAAGCGAGATGAGTGGGTCCCTTTACCCTTTACCTTTACCCTGCCACACTGAATTTTTACACAACCCTTTGAGACCGCCTTGCACTACTTGTGTATGCAGGTGAAATAGAACAGGCAATAGAAATGTACATTCCAGCCAATAACAGAATTTGCTGTCACATTACAACCATGCACTTTTAATGAGATGTGCAAGTGTCCCCCCCCCCAAAAAAAAACACTTTCAGAAAGCATTTATGGTTGAGCAGTTTGGGCTGTAGGTTTCTTAGGTAGGTATATGATGATGATGATGATGATGATGATGATGAATTGATACATTGGTGTGGTCAGGAATTAAAACCTCAGGATGCTGACAGCACAAATCTTAACCACTAGACTAAGGTTACCAGATGTCCCCGTTTTCTGGGGACATTCCCCCGGATTTACAAATCAGTCCCCATACAAAATCCTTTGAAGTTGAAAAGTGTCCCTGGATTCATTGAAAAAAAATCTGGCAACCTTACACTAGACACACACCGGGAAATGTTCAGGGACAGGGGCTCTACCCATCCTCTCAGGTATAGGTGTTGTATTCCATCAAAATACAGGAAGGCTCAAGCTGAATCAATTTATATTCCAGAGCTGCACAGCCAAGCACAGTCATCTATTCACGAGCCCCATCTAAAAGCTGGTGGTGCAATGGTTAGAATATTGGACTAGGAGCTGGGAGACTCCAGGGTTTGATTCCCAACCATGAAGCTCGCTGGGTGACCTTGGGCCAGTCACTCCCTCTAAACCTAACCTACCTCACAGGGTTCTTGTGGGGATTAAATGAGGAGTGGAGGAACTATATAAGCCATCTTGAACTCCACAGAGAAAAAGGTGGGATATAAATTCAATAAATGAATAAAGACTTCCGGTATCCAAGTGTGAAAAAAAAACATGGAAGGTATCTGTGCAGTATCCCAATATTGTTTTGTTTGTTCTGTGTATCTGAAGAAGTGTGCATGCACACGAAAGCTCATACCAAGAACTAACTTAGTTGGTCTTTAAGGTGCTACTGGATGGAATTTGTTTTGTTTTGTTTTGTTTTGTTGCACTGGGGCGCAGCACTTCCTTGGGTTTCTCCACAGGGTGTACCATTCCCTCTTTTTACTTAAATTTTATCATAATGAAATATAAACTAGAATTGTAAATATTGCATCGTGCCATTCACACATTACAGGGATAAGCTTCAGTAGATCTCCACCAGCACAGTCACAAGAAGATCAAAAACTATCACTTCTGTTTTGGATTAACCACAGTTTACTGTGGCTTACCAGATTTTTTTCAATGAATCCGGGGACATACCCTTTTATTATTATTATTATTATTTTTGAAGCTGAGTTGGGAGTAGGGAGTCAGTAGTTGGGATGCTGAGGCAAAAGACCCTAGATCCAAGCATACATGTATATTGTATAAAGGTGCAAAGCCCTTCTTTCGCACCCTGTGAAACATAAATGCACTGAGTTTTTTAAAAAAACTGGGCAACAGCCACCTGCCCACGACTCCCGAGCTTCCCCTGATCAGTCAAAACAAAGGGGGAAGGGGGCAGGAGATTGCACAAGACACATCACATGGGGACTTCCGGTGAGGAAAAATGGCGAGCGAGAAGCTCCTGAAGCCAGCCAGAGCCAACTGTGCTACCAGGCTGGCTCTGGGCTGCTGAGGCTGCCGTTTCCCCAGATCAAGTCTACCGCTCTTAACCACTACACCACACTGGTTTAAGTAAGACTTGTCCAACCAAGTAAGTGTAGGGCAAAGGCTGATATTTTGCCCCATAGATGGAATGAACACTTCAAGTTGGGGTTGTGTGGGGCGGGGTAAATAAAACAACTTACATATTCATCCAGAATTAGGTATGAATCTCTCATCTGTTAAATAAAAAGGGGGATGGATTAAAAAAATAATAATATTAAAATATATCTGTAGGTTTGAAGATTGGTGAACAGTAATAATGACAGATTTTACCTAAGTTTTAGGATTGTTGTTTTTCTAATAACTTAAACCTGTATATAAATTACATGGAACCGATCCATGCTTTAAGACAAAAACAACTTCATTGGGTATAAGAGGACAGCTCTCTGTATTAAAGTGCTTTCAATCAAAAATTCAACAGAAAGGAAACATAAAGGGGATGGCTTATCTCCAAACATTAAGTGAGGGGTGAACCCCCTAAGATTTTCAGAATGCTGAATTCTATACCCAATCCCAGTTACTTCTCTTACACCTCACAGTTATAAAATAATACATGGCCCTGGTGAAAGCATTCATCAGCAACAGCTCTATTACTACCGCAATTTTGTCTTCTTAACTATTTTGAACAAAATGAGCTAACATTTAGGAAGTGAGTAAACCAACAAAGTTATCCTCTCTGCCAACCCAGCGCAAGCACACCAGCGCAAGTAGAAAAATAGGTACCGCTGCAGCAGGAAGTTAAATGGTGTTTCTGTGTGCTCTGGCACTCGTCACAGGGCTCCGTGCGCCAGAAGCAGTTTAGTCATGCTGGCCATATGACCTGGAAAAGCTGTCTGTGGACAAATGCCGGCTCCCTGAAAGCCAAGATGAGCACCGCACCCCATCGTCGAATTCAACTGGATTTAACCGTCCAGGGTTCCTTTACCTTTTACCCTCCCTGATGAAACAGACTGCATCAGAAGCTGCTTTAACACTGCTGCAATGCCCACATATTGTTAAGGCTTAATGTTTTCCACTGATAGACCTATCCGTCCAAGCCCTACCCATCTGGAGTGCTTATCATACAGCGCTGCAAGCTTACAAGAATTCTAGCCGACGTGGCCCCCATTTCTAACCGGGGAAAGCAAGAAACTTTGTGCCTGTGTTTTTCTGCTAGCAAGCTCCTTTCAAAATACAAAACCAAACCATTAGCATTTCTAGTTTTCAAGATAAAAAGGTCTTTTCTCAGAGATGATGAATAGTCTGCATTAGAAGAACTTTACCTTTTGATTAGATTCAGGCACCAAGCACGAGACATCTTTAT
Organism: Podarcis melisellensis; assembly: GCF_964234715.1. NCBI lineage: Eukaryota > Metazoa > Chordata > Lepidosauria > Squamata > Lacertidae > Podarcis > Podarcis melisellensis. Next base: position 94,195,742 of record NC_138530.1, read on the forward strand.
GGCGATGCAGGAATCGTTCAAAATCTTCGTCACTGATAACAAATCTCTCTGCTTCTCTCAGAGCCTCTTCCCCTGTATTTTCTCCTTCGATGAGCAGGCACTGAAATACCTGAGAGACAGCCGAGTGTATGATTAAGAGAGGATGTTTGTCGGTCACACAACCACCGCGGCAAAACAATGATCTGATGGAGAGACTCTCGATAGTCTCTTTTTACACAGTAATAGACTACGGTAGACTATATGATAAGGGACGCGGGTGGTGCTGTGGGTTAAACCACGGAGCCTAGGGCTTGCTGATCAGAAGGTCAGCGGTTCAACCCCCCCCCCCGACGGGGTGGGCTCCCGATGCTCGGTCCCTGCTCCTGCCAACCTAGCAGTTCGAAAGCACATCAAAATGCAAGTAGATAAATAGGTACCGCTCCGGCGGGAAGCTAAACGGCGTTTCCATGCGCTGCTCTGGTTTGCCAGAAGCGGCTTAGTCATGCTGGCCACATGACCCGGAAGCTGTACGATGGCTCCCTCGGCCAGTAATGCGAGATGAGCGCCGCAACCCCAGAGTCGGTCACAACTGGACCTAATGGTCAGGGGTCCCTTTACCTTTACCTTTAAACTATACGATAGTGACTGGAGGCTCACTTACTGTCACCTATGAGAAAACACACCCACAGCATTTTGCCACCCACCCCAGCCAGTAGGTCCATGATCCTCCTAGAGCAGCAAGAGAATCACTAGTCTCTTCAGGGGTTACGCATGTGAAGAGGATGAATGTGGCGAAAGGGGCTGTGCAGCTGTATGTCTAGCCTCATCCTCACCACTGTGTCGGGTGTAAATTCTGAAGCAACGAGTTTGCTTTATCAATGGAAACTCCTGGCCCAATTGAGAACTGGGAGGAGCCACACAACCAGTGCTCTTTTTCTAGGGCCAAACCTTCATTTAGTCCAAAACTCTGTTCTCAGTCGTCAACCAGATGCTCATAGGAAGCTTGTAAGCAGAACCTGAGTGCAATCCTCTGTCAGTTTTATTGGTGAAGAATCTTCCTGGATTCACGAGAACATTATTGTACTTTCTAGTCAAACATGCGCAAAATATGGTCTGAAGCTCAACATCAAAAAAACGAAGATCATGGCCACTGGGCACATCACCTCCTGGCAAATAGAAGGGGAAGAAACGGAGGCAGTGAGAGATTTTACTTTCTTGGGCTCCATTATCACTGCAGATGGTGACAGCAGTCACGAAATTAAAAGACACCTGCTCCTTGGGAGAAAGGCGATGGCAAACCTAGACAGCATCTTAAAAAGCAGAGACATCACCTTGCCAACAAAGGTCCGCATAGTGAAAGCCATGGTTTTCCCAGTAGTTATGTATGGAAGTGAGAGCTGGACCATAAAGAAGGTTAATCGCTGAAGAATTGATGCTTTTGAATTATGGTGCTGGAGGAGACTCTTGAGAGTCCCATGGACTGCAAGAAGATCAAACACATCCATTCTTAAGGAAATTAGCCCTGAGTGCTCACTGGAAGGACAGATCATGAAGCTGAGGCTCCAATACTTTGGCCACCTCATGAGTAGAGAAGACTCCCTGGAAAAGACCCTGATGTTGGGAAAGATGGAGGGCACAAGGAGAAGGGGACGACAGAGGACGAGATGGTTGGACAGTGTTCTCGAAGCTACCAGCATGAGTCTGACCAAACTGCGGGAGGCAGTGGAAGACAGAAGTGCCTGGCGTGCTCTGGTCCATGGGGTCATGAAGAGTTGGACACGACTAAACGACTAAACAACAACAAGTCAAACATGACTGCAGCTGGTGTTTTTCTCCTATGAGCCATGTGAAAACTCAAGGGACAGGGAGATATAAACCTGCCGCTGAGCACATTATCCTTTCTTCTTACTTTACTTTTGGTCTGTATATACCATGTATTTTTTGCTTCTGCTGGATTCACAGCAGCTGGTATTTAGGGATATGCTGCCCCAGACAGTGGAGGCAGAACACAGCCGTTATGTTCTAATGTGCCCTGGGACGTCATGGTGAAGGGCAAGTAAGAAATCTTATAGTGAAATGAAAGTATTTTGCTGAAAAGAAGATGTTCTTACCTTCCAACGGACAGGATTTAGAGCTTTAATGTGCTCGTTCATATCCTCTTCCATGTTGAATCTGTTAATCACGGAGTTTATTTTGAAAGCGACGCCGTAATCTTGACACCACTTCTTCAGTTTTTGTAGATTCTCAACATGGCTTTTCCTCCCTTGCCCACGGCCAATCAAAACATTGACTTCCTCGCAGAAGCTGTCACACGACACTGCAAGTATGTCTAGGTATTTCCCTGAAAGAGACAACTTTCACCCATGAACACCATGAGGCAAGGTGAGGCAAGAGCCCAGGTAGCAAGAGCCCCAGGGGCAGCAGGTCCCAATGCAGATCTTTCTTCAGGGCCAGCCCACCCATGAGGCAAGGTGAGGTGACTGCCTCAGGCAGCAGGATCCACCAGGGCAGAAGTTATTGATATTGATCTATCTTCCCTCCTTGTTCATGACATAGATCTTTCCCTCACCCCTTGTTTTCTGGGGCTACTTTGGAGTCCGCCTCAGGTGGCAAAATGTCTTGGGGCAGCCCTGATCCACACTATGGGTCAATGACTCACATCCTATTCAATCCCAAGTATGGGGTTATTTTCACAGGCCAGACCAGAAAATAACACACAATGTGCTTCTGGATTGTAATTAACTGTTCTTCCATTTACCTATAAATTCCTTACCAAAGCGTCAATCGAGCTCAACATTATCGTGCAACCATGAATTAATTCATTCAACATTACTGCCCCCTCTTGCTGGTTGCCCTGGAACAGGCAAAATGATGGGAGTTTTACTAAAATACTAATAAACTCAGATGTTTTTAATTAATTAATTGAACAGGTATCCAATTGTCCAAACAGAGCAACTTATAGCTGAGGCCAAAAACAAGCAGAAATAAATTAGGGATCATCCATACTGCTGGGTAATGCAGACAACAAGCTTTGGTGCCTCCATTAATTCTCCACTGTTCACACATCCTCCTCATACTTCCTTGTTCCTCAATCCAGATTTTCTCATGCCTTCCCCTTTTCAGAGTATCCCCGGTATGAGAAAACCTGGGAAATCTCACCGGAGCAGAAAAACACCCCCCAAATCAACAATGTGATTTTTTTTTTTTGCCCCCCAGCCAGTAGATGAACGTTAAGCAGGATAAAGGACTAATAACACATTTTCAAACAGATGAAAAAGAATGGGCCTTGAAACAAAACGTCATGTATCTCTGCTCCCTAGAGAAAGATTCCTGTTCAAGGTTTCAGAATGTCTGGAGCAGCAGCCTTGAGCTGTTCACACCTCTTGAGGAATGGCTGTCCTGATCCACCAGCTCATTGGAGTGGTTTGGTGCAGGGATACCAAAGGTGGATGTCAAAAACACCAGTGTGGTCAATTCTAGTGCTCTATTATAGGAAAGAGTGAACTTACAGCCCAACCTTTGGAGCTCTACTGCCTTTGGAGAAACGGGACAAACACCACAAATGTGGGAGGTCACCATGACTTGTCCGTACCCAAGCAAACTTTTACACATTCCTTATACACAAAGCAGCATGCCAGACCCTCCCACCCATTCACCTGCCTAGTGAGGCCATAGGTGGCAACTATCCAGAGCTTACAGATAAGTTTCTCTCTCTGGGCCAAGAGCCCAGCAACCCAAGGTCCGCAGATAAGCACAGCATCAAAGCAAGTGAATAAACGGGCTCATTCTTCCAGCAACTACCAATTAATGTCTTGACTACCAAAATGCACACAAAAAAACCAAAACGCACATGAAAAGGCTGCACTAAAAATTCAATTTATGTGAGTAGTCGTGCATTCAGCATCAAATGCTATTGAGCAAAAGCAAACAAGAGTAAAAGGTAAAGGGACCCCTGACCATTAGGTCCAGTCGTGCCCGACTCTGGGGTTGCGGCGCTCATCTTGCTTTATTGGCCAAGGGAGCCGGCGTACAGCTTCCAGGTCATGTGGCCAGCATGACTAAGCCGCTTCTGGCAAACCAGAGCAGTGCACGGAAATGCCGTTTACCTTCCCGCTGGAGCGGTACCTATTTATCTACTTGCTCTTTGACGTGCTTTTGAACTGCTAGGTTGGCAGGAACAGGGACCGAGCAACGGGAGCTCACCCCGTCGTAGGGATTCGAACCACCAACCTTCTGATCAGCAAGTCCTAGGCTCTGTGGTTAAACCCACAGCACCACCCGCGTCCCAAAGCTGTTGTAGGGATATAGTCATTGTCCTGTTGTGCATGGATAGACTGCCTCCGTTGGCTCCATTTACATTCAGAGAACAGGGTCCCTATTAGTACAGTGGTACCTCGGGTTAAGAACTTAATTTGTTCCAGAGGTCCATTATTAACCTGAAACTGTTCTTAACCCGAGGTACCACCTTAGCTAATGGGGCCTCCTGCTGCCACCGTGCGATTTCTGTTCTCATCCTGAGGCAAAGTTCTTAACCCGAGGTACCATTTCTGGGTTAGCGGAGTCTGTAACCTGAAGCGTCTGTAACCTGAGGTACCACTGTATTAGTGTTTATCATTTTGTGGTAAATGGGAGATTATTTCTTTTACTTGTAAAGTAAAGCACCTATGCCCAGATAGCTCAGGTACAGCACAAGACTCTTGATCTCAGGGTCGTGGGTTTGAGCCCTACATTAGGAGGAAGACTCCTGCCCAGCAGGGAGGGTTGGTCTAGATGACCCTCACAGCCCCTTCCAACTCTATGATTCTCCTGCGCTCTCTCTTACCATAGCATCTGAACCATCTTTCCTTGATCATACTTCCGTTGCTCACGATGCTAACGCTCGGCAGCTGAAGGTCTTCCTTGCAGAACTGGACCAGCTTCCCAACAAATTCTCCTCTCTCGTGCAGAAACGGCTCCCCTCCTGAAAAGTTTATTTTCTCCATGCCTAGGATGCAGAAGTAGGTGGGGGGGGGGAGAGAGAGTAAGTCGAAAGCATATTCTGACAATTGCACATGCAGCATGTATGTGCTTGTGTGTATTGTCACGAGGGCTGACAGGAAAGTGCTGGGCCCCTGCAGGTCAAGAAGAGGCCAGAGTCGTGCTTATGCCACAACTCACAGACTTAACATATAGAATAAGAGAACAAGAAGAACATATGTTTAAAGTTTATTGAATATATGGAAAATAATTGTGTACAGCTGAACATGCCAGCAGCATTAAGACAAATTCATCAGGATAAAATGGTTTTGATGGATGCAATAATGGAAGACTGTACTCAATGGTACAGGGGTGTGTTTTTTTGGTAAAATATGCAGGGATTTATGATATGTAAAATGAACCACGGAAAGAGAAGAATGGAAGTCAGTGATATCTTAAGGATGTAAAATGAGTATTGTAAACAGTAAGCTTAATAAAATTATATACTGTACAAAAGAAGAGTTTGGAGTCTTGGAATGCAATTGTTTTGTCTTGATTATTGAAAACGAAAGGCCGTGTGCAATTAATCTAGGCTGCAATCTTATACATATTCACACCAGGATAAATCCACTTGAACTTGCGAGGGAGACAAACATCAAGAGGTCCCATCACCGCTGCCCCTTTGCACGGTTGAACTACTGTGTGCCTAAACAACAAACAGCAGGACTCCCTCCTGGAGGAAAAGCACCAGCTATCTAGCTAGTACAGGAGCCAACTCCTAGGGGCCGAGGTCCCTTCCAGTCCCCCATAAAATATTTGAGATGTTGGCTCACCCACCCACCCTGCCCAAAGTTGATGGGCATTACTATTCAAATAGCATCTTGTGATCGATTACTTGGGTGCCCCCAATGCTTTATGCAGGTGGGCAGCCCTGCTAGCTAGCCAGACACAGTGGCATAGCATGGCGGGTGCAGGGGGGGCCGGCCACACCGGGCGCAACATCTGGGGGGGGCATGCTCGCACTCGAGTGCTAAAATCCACGGGTTAGGGGGCGCAAATTACTTGCCTTGCCCCGGGTGCTGACAACCCACCAGTGGCGTAGCGTGGGGGGGTGCAGGGGGGCCGGCCGCACCGGGCGCAACATCTGGGGGGCGCGCTCGCACTCGCAGCTCTCTGCCCCTACTAAAATCCATGGGTTAGGGGGCGCAAATTACTAGCCTTGTCCCGGGTGCTGACAACTCACTCTACGCCACTGCAACCCACGCTACGCCACTGGCCAGACAGCCCCTGGTCACCCACCCACCCACCCACTCACTCACCCGCCTGCTTGAGCAAGCTGAGCCCTCTCTTGGCTTCCTGCAGGGGCAACACGAAGGAGGTCTTGGCTGTGTGGAAGCAGAAGCCGCACTTGTAGTTGCACTGCCGGGTGAAGTGGTAGTTGACGCTGAGCGGCACCGGCGTCCCGGAGGGGCTCCCTTTCTCCGGGGCGGGCAGGCGGCGCCCGGGAGCCCCCCAGAGCCAGAGGGGCGCCAGGCTGCTCCAGAGCGCGGCCAGAGCGCGGAGCAGGAGGCCGAGCAGGTGGCGGGGAGGCGAGAGCATCATCCTCGTTACGCACACAGGCGCTCCTCTCCGAGGCTTCAGTGCGCGGCGGGGAGCGAGCCGGCGGCTTTTTAGCTAGCAGATAACGGGACGGCGGGGCTGCGAGGAGGAGGAGGAGAGTTTCGGTTTCCATTTCCCGAGAAACTAAAATTGGCTCGGGGTTGCCAAGGGCGCGAGGACTCGCTCGGCTGCCTATGCAAAGGCGCACCCACTAGCAGCCCCCACGCGCACACAACACACACAGAGAACACACCGAGCAGGAGTCTTTCCTTTTTAGTTAGTATACAGCCGTGATTCATTCATGACTCTACTTCTGTGCAAAAGGGAGCCTAACTTTTCATGCGGAATCTTACCTGTCCCGACTGCGCAAGTGAAGCTGGTGCTTAATATGATTTGGAAGTCTAGAAATGGAGCACATTCCACCCTCAAATAATTTGTGCCCCTGCTGATACTGTCTGTCATTTGAATGCTCAATCTCTCTCCCCCCCCCCCATTTTTAAAACTGCGCATTACAGTATCCTCTTTCCATGCGCACATTCCCCCACACCAAGTCCATGTTTTGTCACCAACTGCACGCTTAAAAAAAAACACAAAAAAACTTGGATCAAGTCATGATATTAGGAAGTTGGTAAAGAAGTGATTACAGAAATGTGATAAATATGTTAAAATAGTAGGAAAGTCAGAAAGAGTGACGGAAGGAAGTCGTTACTCGTTTGGAGTAGTGATGTAAGCTCGAGATATGTATGATAAAATGAAATGAAATATGGAAAACTCAATAAAAATCATGATTAAAACTAAAATAAACATCATTAACCAACGCAGGGAACGGCCGCTCCGTTCATAGTGTGCACGTTTGAGCTCTGTATTAGAAACGTCCCAGGCTTCTCTCCTAGCTTTTGGGGGTCTTTGTGGGGTCCTCGTTTCCGTTTCCCTATACCCGCGAATGTGAGCTGATGAAAGCTTATTCCAAAACATATCTGCGAAAGCGCCGTGGTTTTCGTTACGAGACCAATGCGGCTGTCCCATCATCATCATCATCATCATCATTAGCCCTCTGGCTGCGTTGCCCCAGCAATCGAGAATGCCCAGGGGAAGGGTCGGCTTCACTTTCCCTTCGCGTCAGTTTCCATTTCGTTTTCTGGATCCGATTCTTGCTCTGCTTGGCAAAGAAGCGCCTGCACACACCCCCGCCCCCTTTCCTCAGCTCCCGCCTAATCAGGACATGCAAAACGCTCCCTGCCAAAGTTCAGGTTCGTTTCTCCCTCTGCAGGAGCGGCTGGTGATGAAGCGAACCTGCTTTTAAAAAGAAGCCCAATGAAAAGTTGCAGAAAGCAACTCGTCCCCCCGGAGCCAAGGCACTATGGAGAGAGCGCGCATGCGCCGCCTGGCGGAAACCGCCCCCACTCCTCCTCGATCACTTTCGCGTCCATGCCTGTTGCGCGCCCCGCTCGGTAAGTTTCGATTCTCTGCGGCGAAGCGATGCTGCGACGGGGCGCCCTCGCTCTGCTGGTGCCGCTCAGACGCCGCTCCGCCATGGCGACGCCTCCCGATCGCCGCTTCGTGGTGGAACTCGCGAGCTCGGAGCTGGTCCATTTCTACCTAAGCAACGACGACGACAACAACCACCGTGCGCCTCCCCGGTGCTTCCTGCCCCGTCCGGGGAGATGCTACTCCTTCTGCCTCCCGGCGGCGGGGAGCCCCCGGGAGCGAGTCCGGGCTGCCCGGCTGCACCGGCTTCTGCAGCGGAGGCTGAGCCAGGAGCAGCCCTTCGGGGCCGGGAGCGCAGCGCTGGCGCTCCTCTCCTACAGCCCCAGCCGCGAGGCTGCGCTGGAAAGAGGGTTCCTGGTGCAGGATGAGCGGCGGGCGCCCGAGACCGAGCGCTCCCTCGAAGAGCTGCTTCGCCACCTGCTGCCGGCGCCCGTCCACCTCGCGGTATACGAGGTGTTGGAAGGCGGCGAGGTGCGCTGCGCACTGTGGCGCCTTGACGGGGCAGCGCAGGGCAGGCAGCTGGTGCGCAGGGCGCGCGTGGTCGCCGAGGAGGAGCCGGCGCTGCATCCTGCCTGCGCGCACCTCCTGGACAACGCCGTGTTCCGCTCTCGGGGAGCTGCCCGGCGGGTCCTGGAGGAGGTGAGTGTTGCTTCTCATGTGCATCTCTTGTTGTTGTTGTTTAGGCGTGTCCGACTCTTCGTGACCCCATGGACCAGAACACGCCAGGCACACCTGTCTTCCACTGCCTCCCGCAGTTTGGTCAAACTCATGCTGGTAGCTAAGAGAACACTGAACAACCATCTCGTCCTCTGTCGTCCCCTTCTCCTTGTGCCCTCCATCTTCCCCAACATCAGGGTCTTCTCTTCTCATGAGGTGGCCAAAGTATTGGAGCCTCAGCATCAGGTTCTGTCCTTCCAGTGTCCACTCAGGGCTGATTTCCTTAAGAATGGGTAGGTTTGCTCTTCTTGCAGTCCATGAGACTCTCAAGAGTCTCCTCCAGCACCATAATTCAAAAGCATCAATTCTTTGGTGATCAGCCTTCCAGTGGCGTAGCGTGGGGGGTGCAAGGGGGGGCCAGCCACACCGGGCGCAACATCTGGGGGTTAGGGTTAGGGGGTGCAAATCCACGGGTTAGGGGGCGCAAATCCATGGGTTAGGGGGCGCAAATTACTTGCCTTGCCCCTGGTGCTGACAACCCACGCTACGCCACTGCAGCCTTCTTTATGGTCTCTTGCTTAGGTAAATGAAATAACTCCCAGGATTGGCAGAATGGGCAGCCTTCAGGTGCCGGTACTCGCCATCAAGCTGTTACAATAAATGCCACAATTTTGAACAACAAAAAAGAGGTTCCTGTTATTTCCCCCCATGAAAGGGGTACAAGGCAGCTTACAGCTAAAAACAGCTCAAAAGCGAAAAAGAAACCAATCATTTTTTTAAAAAAATGATTTAATAAAATTGAACCCCCCTCTCTTTCTCTATTGAAAACGTACAATCACAACAAAAGCAGCATGGCACCACCTCCCTTGTTAAAAGCAGTCAGTTCCAAAATGCCTGTTGGAACATGGTCTTCTTCAACTGCTGGAAAAGTATAGAATCAAAGAGGTACCCCAAGGGTCATCTAGTCCAACCCCCTGCAATGGAGGAATACTTTTGCCCAACGTGAGGCTCAAACCCACAACCCTGAGATTATTAAGAGTCTCATGCTTTACTGAGGGAGCTATCCAGCAGCTGCTATAGTAGCATTTTTTCTTCCCTCTCTGTTTCCTTTAATGACCAAATGAATCTTTCTCTGCAGTGTCCCTGTTTCAGGGAATTCAAACATATCTTGGCCTCCCAGCAAGGGGACTGGGCAGGCTGTCATTGGGGCATTTCAAAGAACCCCAGGAAACAAAGGCTACTTCTCAGAGTTCTTCAAGGCTTTTGTGACAACCCTTTAAATGTTCCCCCATAGGCATGGCTGAGGCTTCAGTCCCTGCAGTGGCGTAGCGTGGGTTGTCAGCACCCGGGGCAATGCAAGTAATTTGCGCCCCCTAACCCATGGATTTGCGCCCCCTAACCCGTGGATTTGCGCCCCCTAACCCTAACCCCCAGATGTTGCGGCTGGCCGCCCCTGCACCCCCCACGCTACGCCACTGAGTCCCTGAGTTATTGATAAGCAACTGCTTCTTTAGTAAATACATGCTTTCCTTACAGTGCACTTCTCTCATTCCTGAGGCCAAAGCAGTCCTTGATCTGGTGGATCAGTGCCCTCAGCATCCAAAGAAGGGCGATTTCCCGGTGATAGTTATCGAGGGTCTGGATGCAACAGGTAAGAGTTTAAGGCAAAACTCAAAAGGTGTGAATAAACCTGTGAGCTCTGCAACAGAATGTTGCAGTGAGAAGGGATTCAGGGCTTCAGCTGCTTCACCCAGGTCTCTGTCCATCCCCAACAGTCAACTTTCAGTGGCCACTGAGCACATTTGGTCTTCATTGGATGGTTCTTGAGGCTGCCCCTTGATAGGGCTGCTCCAAGAAGGTTGGGTCTCTCTGGTGATGATGCTAAAACCTGCAGTCCTATTCACACACTCAAGATGACCCTAGCTCGTCAGGCGTGGGAGAAGAGCAGCAAGAGCACTGGCCACAAAACATGTCTTGAGGGTGAAGGAATGAATCAGAGTAGGGTGGAAGACAACTGGTGTCTCCATATCATCAAAAGAACCATCAGTGTCAGGAAGGAGGGAAAAACAGGCTGTTAAATTCACTCAGGCACATTTACATTTACATTGTGTGCCTCCTGCATGAGAAGTTCTGGAGGGTGGCAACACAAGAATGGGCCTTTTCTGCAGTGGTTCCACATCTGTAGAGGTAAAAAGGTCAAGGGTCTTGGACAGTTAAGTCCAGTCAAAGGTGAGTGTGGGGTTGCGGCACTCATCTCGCTTTCAGGCTGAGAGAGCCGGTGTTTGTCCACAGATAGCTTTCTGGGTCATGTGGCCAGCATGACTAAACTGCTTCTGGCACAGCAGAACATTGTGACAAGTGCCAGAGTACATGGAAACACAGTTTACTTTCCCGCTGCAGTGGTACCTATTTATCTACTTGAACTGGCATGCTTTCAAACTGCTAGGTTGACAGGAGCTGGGACAGAGCAACGGGAGCTCACTCCGTCGCAGGGATTCGAACCGCCAACCTTTTGATTGGCAAGCCCAAGAGGCTCAGTGGTTTAGTCCACAGCACCACCCACGTCCCTTTGCCATCTGTGGAATGGCAAAACCCAGGGAAGCTCACCTGGCATCTTCTTTACATAGTCTTACGCACCACGCAAAAACGTTTCTCTCCAACCAGGCATTCTGTGGGTTTTTAAATGTGTCTGTGGGAGGGGACTTATCGGTTGGTTTTGTTTTATTATGTATTTTGTGTCCCCATTTTGTATTTTTCTGTTGTGAACCACCCTGGAATCTTTGGATAAAGGGTGGTATACAAATTTAATCAATCAATCAACCAACCAACCAATCAAACAAACAAACAAACAAACAAATAAATAAATAAATAAATAAATAAAACATTACATCCTGCAATTTCTGGCTTAACAGTATGCATTTTTAAAAAGTACTTATGCAGATGCTACAACATTCAAGAGGCTTTCAGAGGATGCTTTTGTCTCTGTTGAACTTCTTAGATCAACTCTTGCACTGTGCCGTGAATAAAGGACATGCTCTTCCTTGTGTCATATATAGGCAAAACAACATTGACGCAAGCTGTGAAGGATTCGCTGAATGCTGTTCTCTTGAGATCTCCTCTGCCTAGCGTCAGCCAGTGGAGAAAGATATTTGATGATGAACCAACGCTCATACGGAGGGCATTTTATGCTCTGACCAACTACATCCTTGCTTCCGAAATAGCGAAAGCATCGTCTAAGTCACCCGTGATCGTAGACAGGTTGGTAAAAACATTGCACATTATCAAAAAGAACTTGGGAGCCCTTTTCCTGTCTGTATATACTGTATTTTTCACTCTGTAAGATGGACCAGACATCTTATGGAGTGAAAAATACAGTAATTACATTACCTGTTTCCTGTATGGTGCCACTATTGGCATTACTTTTGCCCTACTTGCCATTGTTCTGCTTTAGAGTCTTAGAAACCAAAAGCATGTATAATATAACCAGCCAATCACCCCTTGTTTTGATTGGCTGGATCTTACTCTTACCTGAAGTTAACAGGCCTGAATCCAGAGAACTTGTTGCTTGTACTCAAGGAAGATTGAACGTGTGTTTGTCCAACAGCAGCTACCCTTTCCAGGATTCTCTGGAGGAAGCCATGACTGTCAAAGTGGTACAGGCGTATTTTAAATGCACATAGCATAGATGTGACCAGTGTCACCATCCCTTAAACCAGGGGTGGCCAACTTCTGAGAGACTGCAATCTACTTTCCAAATTAAAATCTGAACAATGATCTACCCCTGCTTTTTGGGGTTCAGGGCAAAGTTGTTGACCTTTTTTTAAGGGAGGATGAAAGCCCCATTTCTTAGGACGGAAGTTCCATTTGGGGGGGGGGGTTAAAGGCAAGGGTCTAAGGAAAAAAGCCGCTCACAGTAATATCGCTTTTAATGAAAACAGCCACAGGGAGAAAGCTCCGTCTTCCCTTCCACTGATCAGACAACAATGGAGGGCAGGGCGAGGAAGCGGGGCAGGAGTCAGTTTCAACGCCTTTGAGGAAAGGGAGCCACAGATCGACCCACAATCTACCAAAACCTCGCAGGGATCTACCAGTAGATTGCGATTGACTTGTTGGACATCCCTGCAGGCTTAAACTAACCTACCTCACACATGGTTCTTGTGAGGCTAGCCCTTCATATAAACTGCTTTAAATGCCTCTTGAGAAGAGATGGGGTCCAAAATGAGAATGAAGGCCACATAACGGATTTTAGTTAGATGCAGAGTTGCCTATTTGCACAGCTCATTTTATGCACCTAGTGTTGAATTTTCTTGAAACCTTCAAATGCCTCAAGTTTCACTCACACCCGTGATTTGATAGGTATTGGCACAGCACTGCCGCGTATGCAGTTGCCACCAAAATAAGCGGGAAAGTGCAGAATCTCCCTCCTCTGCATCACGAAGTATACCACTGGCCCGAAGACCTCCTAAAACCAGATGTTGTTCTACTGCTAACTGTTAGTCCTGAGGAAAGAATCCGGAGACTGAAGGGACGAGGGATGGAGAAAACAGAGGAGGAGACTGAGCTAGAAGCTAATATTTGTTTCCGTCAAAAGTATGTATTAAACCCATAATGTTGTAAGCTTGGCCAGAGAATTGGAGCGGATGAACTCAAGGGCCCCTTTCAACTCTTGATTCTATGATTGTAAGGTACTGCTAAAATGGACAGACCAGTCAGTCAGCGCTATCCCGGCATATTGCTTTGTTAGGTCAACAACCTGATGATGTGTTGCCTGGGAACCAAGATGGCTGAAAAAGGTTTAGGTGTTGGTTATGGAGAAATGTCTGTATAGAGAAAGCAGAGCTGTCAGAGGGGAGCCACACCCTGTACAGAGAAGGCAAAAGAGAAGAATTGAGCTGGACATTTTTTTAAAGAGTTGTTTTAATTGTGGCTCTCCAGAAGTTGTTGGGCTGCAATTCCCTTCAGCCCCAGCCAGTGCGGCAAATATTCAGGGATGATGAGAGTTGTAGTCCAACAACATCTGGAGGTCATAGGGTCCCACTTCATGGCTTACACCAGAGGTCAGCAAGCTTTTTCAGTAGGGGGCCAGTCCACTGTCCCTCAGACCTTGTGGGGGGGCAGACTATATTGGGGGGGAAATGAATGAATTCCTGTGCCCCACAAATAACCCAGAGATGCATTCTAAATAAAAGGACACATTCTACTCATATAAAAACACGCTGATTCCCAGACCATCTGCGGGCCAGATTTAGAAGGGAATTGGGCCGGATCTGGCACCCAGGCCTTAGTTTGCCTACCCATGGCTTACACCATGTGGCATTTTTAAAGACTTGGATAAGGCCACCTGCTCCAGGTGAGATAGCCTGGAAAAGGAGGCAGGCAGGCAAAGATCCTGCTACCCACTTGCTCCTGAACCAGATCACTTGACCCCTTCGCCAACACAGCAGTGACACCCCCTGCCCATTTTCTGAGCTGTTTTTCATCCTGCTCCCCTCTTCTCTCCACCCTGCCACGCTGTCCCTTAGTTCTCCTTAGGAATCCATTTCTTTCAATGTTTTAATTATGGCTGTACTTCAGATGTGTCGTGAAGTCTTTTGACTCCAGTTGGAAAGTGGGATATGCATCTAAAACAGCTCAATTAAGGCTACAATCCTAAACAAATTTTCTAGTGTGAAAGGCCTGTTCAGCTTGGTGTGATTCATGTTGGGTAAACACAAGTGGGGTGGTTCCATGGAGCCACCCATTTGATATCAACACTGTTGCTGGGATGGTGTGAGAGTGGCACGGTGAGGTTGGAGCTGAAGAAGCACAGCGGCAGAGCCAATCAGGCATTTCTGCTGGTGCACTTACATGGTTCCGACAGTGCCACCACCCTGGGAGGATAGTACTATAAACAAATCAGTGGATAGCTGAAATCTGTTACAGGAGCAAATCCTAAATACATCGTCTTGGGAGTAAGTTCCTAAGGAGTGAACTGAGTAGCATTGCAATGGAAACATTGTGACTGACTTCTATGTGTGGGTTAAATTTGTACTCTTCCTTGTACTCTTTTCTGACAGAGTTGAAGAATCTTACAGAAGGATGGAGAATCCGACGTGTCAACCAGTTGACGCCAGTCCCTCTAGAGAAGAGGTTCTCAAAGCTGTTCTGCACCTGGTTAAAAACCAGTGTCATTTACCATAATTGGTTGAGAATTTAGTAGTGCCAGGCTGCTTTGGCATAAAAGGGGTTGCCCCCAAACTTCCCAGCGGATAAGTGTTGAGTAGGAGTGTTAACAACTTCGTTTTCTCAAAGGGTGAGAAGCATATTGGATTATATGGGACGGATACCACATTGTTGTGGGTTAGCCAAAAATCCTGTCAATTATAGTTTTCTGATGAGCACCAAGGATTTGTAGCAGAAATCTCAGTAGAACCAGAGGCAAATCAGGGGTATCTGTTTTTTGGGGAGGGATTTGTTGCCCTCCCTCTAGTTTTCACCTGTATTATAAATTGGTTTCTTTTATTTTCTTTCCCCCTATTATGTTTTTACTGTGATATTATTGGTGTTAGCCACCCTGAGTCCGGCTCTGGCTGGGGAGGGCAGGATATAAATAATAATAATAATAATAATAATAATAATAATAATAATAATAATAATAATAATTTCCCCAGTTTTTCAGGGGACTACAAGGTAAGAGTGAGGGCTCTGCTTCCTGCTCTTGTGCTGACTTGGCTTTGTGACAATATCACATGGCCAAACCTGATGGGTTACTTAATTTAGCGAACTCATTATGCTGCCTACATGATTCCTCTTTCACTAGCCCATTTAATAAAAAAATATGGAGCTGGAACTGTGAGTTAGGGAAGACAGCAGTTCTGAAAAGTTGCAAAGTGGTACACCAAAAAGATAAAAAGGTGGTGATCATGAATTCCACACACACACACCCTTCCGCTTGGAAAATGTTCACAGGCAGCAATTTGGCACGATCCTAATTCCCAACTCTCACCAAACTTCAGTGACAATTCTTTGCAGGGAGGCTATGACAATTAAGCCATTATAACACTAATGCGCTTTTGTAGAGTCAATCTGCCCAGTGAGTCATAGTCCATAACAATGTAAAATGATGTCCTGAGAGCTGATTACTCTGATAATTAGAGATATAATTCTGCACTGGGGGGCAGCACGGAATGGTGGGTGTGCAAGTCCTTTCGTGCCACACTGCTGCTTTTCTGTGGCTTACAAAGTAACTCACACCGCTCAACTTCATTTTTCCTTCCTTCCCTTTTTTTTGGCACACTCAAGTGGCAGCAAAGAGAGGTGCAGTTCACTGTTTTAAAAAAAGAAATTGGGGAAACAGGAGTTTTTATGCGTAGCCCGCTGGGCTGGATTTTGGCTTCAGCAAAAGATCGTAAGGGATATTGTTTAGATCTAAACTTTTAGTTTTGGCCTATATTACCAGTGATCCTTGGGAGTGGCTGATATCTGAGCTATTGCAGAAGAAGAAGATTCATGTCTCTTCAAGCAAGCTCTGTGTAGGAAAGTAATCCAAAACTTTGACTTGTGGTGGGTAGAGCTGACGGGTCTCTAGTTTTCACTTAAATGAACCAGTTTACTCTCCCACTTCTCATGTTTTAATCAGCTGAATTTGTCACTGTCCTGCATTTTAACAGGAGAAGTAATGTATCTTGCACGGATTAAAAATGTCATTTCTCTTGCAAACCTTTGGCTGTGCACCTGTTGTCTGTGTGGTTATGCGTGTGCATATAAAATAAACCAGACTACTCATTCAGGGCAACAACATGATAACCTAAAAAGAACTCTGTAGTTGCCATCATGACTTTTAGTAGTCATTAATAGATGCTTGAAGATGCATTTCCACGAAGAGGGATGTTCATATTTCTAATTGCTTGGTGCTATAAATTGAAAGATAGTCTCAAAATGTTAAACAGCGGATTTTTGTGATTTTAATGCATATTTCAATTCACTAAAATTGAAGAGAAAAAAATAAGATTAATACTCTAAGGAGGTTTTTTCCCACTTATCACTTCCCTCTGTGGCTGCCTATCCTTGTGCTGTGGCCCCCCATTTATGCATTTTCACCTGTGGCCCCTTGGAATATCCTGGGGCCCACTTTTGGCTAAAGCATCACTACCTTGTGCATCTAGAGCAGGGGTCAGCAAGCCTTTTTAGCAGAGGGCCGGTTCACTGTCCCTCAGACCTTGCGGGGGACCAGACTATATTTTGGAAAAAAAAAATTGAACGAATTCCTATGCCCCACAAACAACCCAGAGATGCATTTTAATTAAAAGCACACATTGTACTCATGTAAGAACACGCTGATTCCCCATCCACCGGCTGGATTTAGAAGATGATTGGGCCGGATCCGGCCCCCAGGCCTTAGTTTGCCTACCCATGATCTAGAGCTAACATGATATTTTACTTGACCAAAATCCCATTAACATAGTTCTGTGTCGCCTTCTCAACCAATATTTACAATGGGTCTTTTTAATCTAAAGGACTTGGTTGTGGTCTATGGAAATTACAGTGATACCTTGGGTTACATACTCTTCAGGTTACAGACTCCGCTAACCCAGAAATAGTACCTTGGGTTAAGAATTTTGCTTCAGGATGAGAACAGAAATTGCAGAGCGGCGGCAGCGGGAGGCCCCATTAGCTAAAGTGGTTAAGAACAGTTTTAGTGCTCCAGAACGAATTAAGTTCTTAACCTGAGGTACCACTGTAGTTTCTTTGCTGTGTACCGTACTTGCCTTTTAAAATTGGCAAACGGTTTTGTTAGGGAGGGAATTTCATTTTGTTGTTGTTTTTAACTAGACGAGCAGATATTGCCACTAGAGGGCAGAAAAGAGCTAGGCACAGCATGTCTCAAAAGTCAGGCAACAACAAATACCTTCTGTCAAGGCAATCATTTCCAGCTTTGCAGGGATAGCGAGCAGAGATAAAGAGTGCTGAAACAGCAGAACGCATTACACTCAGTCTAGAGCTTCGGGCCATGCTGGAGCTCTCTGGTGGAGCTGCTGTTGATAGATCGTGGTCTGGCAGGATTTTGTGAGTAAGGGTGGGGGGGCTTCCCTGGGCGAAATGCTGTGAGGCAGCCTTCGGCAACCTGGTGCCCTCCGGATTTTGCTAGCACCCATCGTTCGTGGCTGATGGGTGCTGGAATGACTTCATCTGAATGGCACCAGGATGATGAGAAAGGCTGTTTTGGCTTAAAAACACTTTGGCATTCCCGTTGAAAAGGTGCCTGCTGCAAGTGATTATTATCCCCAACATGGAAACCTTTCTTTAGCATCTCAGTTTTGCTGTGGTTTCCATGTTCTGAAATGAAAACGTTTCACATGTGTTTCCAAAGCTGGCAAAAAAAAAAAAATTGTTAATTTGTGTGAAAACTAGAAAGTAGCGCTTTTGGAAGGCCAACATATCTCTTGACCCCCTGCTAGGAGCTCATCTCTTTTGCTCTTGTTCAAAGGCATTTTGCTAATTAGGAGTTGCTGAAATGGACGACCCATCCAAGAAAACCGGTATCGGCAACATAAAACACAGACTATTGTTGTAAACAAAATCTCCCCTTCTTCCCTTATGGGGTATCCAAGAGCCTGTATAGAGTCCTTAAGTGGGTTCCCTATCGGTAGAATATTGAGAATCAAAGCAGCTAGTAAGCCTCATCTTTATTAAAGCTGTTGCAACAGGGTGCTCCCCTCACACGGAGGAGGACCCAGAAAAAAGGTGTGCCTGCCCATATATAGACATTTTAAATTCCCTGCCCTGGAGCTCAAGACCACCCCTCCATACATCAAACATACATCACAGAAGGGGTGTAACCCAAGACCACCCCCCACAAACATCATACCTACTTCACAGAAAAGGCGGTCTACAACAGAAATTTGAATGTTGTTGTTTTTCCTGTCTGCCAGGTTTATCTGATAATGCCTTATCTGATTGCCTTTCCTGGTAGTCTGCCCATTCCTTTGAGATGTTGATTACCCAGTGCCCATAGCTGTCAACTTTCCCCCTTTTTAAAGGGAAATTCCCTTATTCCAAATAGGATTCCTCACAAGAAAAGGGAAAAGTTGACAGCTAGGCCAATTCCTGAGACAATGGGAAGGTTCCCTCGCCCCCTCCCTCCTTGCAGAGAAAACATTTGGTCAGTTTGAGAGTCAAAATGGCTTCAGGGAGGTCTTCCTGTGCTGCTCCAGACATGTGGTCCACATATCTATGTACGTGCTTGGTTGGTACATTTATGAACATATATACATATAAAAGACCTTATTTTTTTATTGCACTATAAAAGAAGGCAGCAAAACTGTTGTCTACTGATATTGACCTTAATGGAGGTGACTTTAACAGGACTAAGGTAAAGGTACCCCTGCCCGTACGGGCCAGTCTTGACAGACTCTGGGGTTGTGCGCCCATCTCACTTAAGAGGCCAGGGGCCAGCGCTGTCCGGAGACACTTCCGGGTCACGTGGCCAGCGTGACATCGCTGCTCTGGCGAGCCAGAGCCGCACATGGAAACGCCGTTTACCTTCCCGCTGGTAAGCAGTCCCTATTTATCTACTTGCACTTAGGGGTGCTTTCGAACTGCTAGGTTGGCAGGCGCTGGGACTGAGCAGCGGGAGCGCACCCCGCCGCAGGGATTCGAACCGCCGACCTTTCAATCGGCAAGTCCTAGGCGCTGAGGCTTTAACCCACAGCGCCACCTGCGTCTACAGGACTACTCTAAAGTAAATGGGATAAAGAGTACAAGCAGTGAGGTGGTGGTAGTAAGTACAGTATTCAGGGTTGCTCACATGGGCATAGTTGGGATTTATTTTAGCGGTGCAGGCTTTATGTTAGGGGAGGCAGAACCGAGTTGTCTGCGATGCAATTGGTCAGTTAGTTAAGTATTTTTATTTATTTACTTGATGGGGGGGGGGGAGACAGCTGGCTACACCCATGGTTGCATTTTCTTCGGCACTTTGATTGAACAGCAGTTCTTCCCATTTTACCAGACTTGTGTGTTTGCATATATCAGGGGTGTACATTGGCTGTGAATGGGATGTCAAGGAACAAAGCAAATAGAGGTGCTTTGAGGGTACCCTTCCCCTAAGTTGAAGGGAGACATCAGTAGCTCCTCTCTCCTGAGTTAGATTTTTTAAGAGTTGTTTTTTAAGAAGAAGAAGAGTTTGGATTTGATATCCCGCCTTTCAACCCCCTTCAGGAGTCTCAAAGCGGCTAACATTCTCCTTTCCCTTCCTCCCCCACAACAAACACTCTGTGAGGTGAGTGGGGCTGAGAGACTTCAAAGAAGTGTGACTGGCCCAAGGTCACCCAGCAGCTGCAGGTGGAGGAGCAGGGAATCGAACTCGGTTCCCCAGATTACAAGACTACCGCTCTTAACCACTACACCACACTGGCTCTCTTAAATCCTGTGTTGATCTGCTTTACCACACATGCATATGCGTGTGCGCGCACACACACACACACACACCACAGCTTTTCAGAACTCTGCAGGCTGTGATCTGATCGAGAAAGCCTCACATAATAAGACTTATTAGAGATCCCTGCCATAAGGGATGCGGAAGAAAGTGAATCCATTTTACTTCCCTCACACTGGCTGGCTGTATCTCTCTGGTTGTCAGGCTTCGGGGAATCCGATCCCTCCCACGGTGGCAGCCGAGAAGCAGAGAAACAAGAAGAATTCTTACCAAGTCTTTTATTCAGTATTCACAGAGAGAGAACGTAAAAATGCCATCCATCTTAGATAATGGCATTGCTCCCAGTAAAGTCCCACCCCCTCCATCTCTCCTATTATATGTCATCCCTGTATTAGCTGATCTGTGCTTTCTGCCTCTGAGCTTTCTGTTCTACTACTCTCAATGCACGCCAGGTCCTGGGAGGGGTGGGGTCAGGAATGCTTTCTACACAGAGCATCTTGGGAGCTGATTACAGAGCAAAGCAGAGAGTGCACAGAACACCTCGGAAACAGGCTGGGATGTTTTTAAAGCGCCAAAATGCAAAGTGAAACTTGAACCCTGCACATACCCCTGGTATGTACGTATAGCCTTTAAATTGCTGCGGAACGTGATGATGCACTGATCATTATAGAGTTGCCCATCTCATTAGCTCCTATGAGCAAAACCTCCATTTTCAGCTGCATTGCTCTTTAATTTTCAGAGTCTTCCTTAGCGGACCTGCTCTGCAACGTTGCCATTCTCAACCAGCTCTATTTCCGTTATTATTGCATCATTCAGCCTGGGGAAAATGTTGGTTCCTGGAACTCCGAAACCATGTACCAATTGCATTGATCTGACACCACATTGTAGAGAGCCCTTCTGCACCTCTGATGTATTATATTTTAATAGGTTCGCTCATGCTGTTATAATTAAGGGTGTGTCAGACTTTCCATAATAGGGATCTGATTTTTTCAGGGGGTCTATAAAATTTCACTCTTGGCTGCATCTTGGGATATATACAAGAGGTCCCGCTGCTTTTAAAGCTTTTCTGGATGCCTTAAAACATTCTTTTTTACCAAATTGGCTCATTAAGAAAAGGAAAGGGGAGTGGACACAATAATACATTAGCTCCTGAAGTCTCCCTTCCCCTCCAACTGGGTTACGCAGCCCCCACCTCTGATTTTGTTCTGGTGCAAAGAAATATAGCTGTAATGTGAATTTGCTATTAAAAGAAATCACAAAAAAAAAATTACGAAAGGGTGCGCTGAAACACCATCTTGCAGTTGGCAGTTATGGGAATGTGGTTCAAGTGGGGAGTTTTATGTGTGTTTTGTGCTCTCTTAATCAGTCCAACCCTTGACATGAACAAGTTGCAGTCCACAAGCTTAGCGATCCCTTTATGTCAGGCAAACACAATAGTTTAGCTAGCTAAATTCACTAAATTAAGTAAAGAACTATTAACAAAGAGCTTAGTTAATTAATCTTCGGATCACATTGTTTTATAATACGGCTTTAATTTAAGTCTTCTCAGGTCTTAGATAAAGGAGATCTTTGATGAGGATGTCTCAAGCCTTTTGGGGAGATCCAGACTAAAGGAAGCGAGTGCGATTTACGCAAGGGTAAATTATGCTGGTGTAACTTGCTTATTCACAGTTCCTCTTGTCTCACAGCTTTCCACCAGGGCTCAATCAGAACAAATGGCAATTTGGATTTCCCCTTGGATTGCCACTTGCTCCAATCTATGGCTAAAGAGCTTGGCAAGGAGCATGGCAAGAGGAAAACAGCTTGGACTCCTTGGATTCCTGCATTGCAGGGAGTTTGACAAGATGACCTTGGTGTCCTTTACAACTCTACAGTTCTATGATTCTATGGTCTTGTGCCTTCTAGGGCTCGACACAAGCAGAAATGTGGGCAAGCCCCTTTTCCAAACGCTGTTCAGGAGCCTGCCGGAGTCTGGCAGAGGGGAAACAAGCCTTTAAAAGAGAGGTTGACTTACACCACTGAGTTGCTAGGTCACATGACTGAGGAGAACATGTCTGTTTGCATTTCTTAGTGCAGAAAGTATTGATCTGATGTGTAGAGATCTTTCCTTTTCTAATTAATTCAAGAGGGTTCTGGAAAGCTTCTCTGTGTGAAAGAAAGAAGCAGGAGGTTCATGATGTTTGGGTTATTCCTTCAGAGAAGCTGAGTACAGCTGGCTTAAGCTGGTTTTCTCATCTCTTCTGACAAGGTCATGCTGACTATAAAAATAGGGCCAGAGGGAGCCTGGGTTTCACTTTCTCTTTCTATCTCTTTTACTTCTGGTCCTGTACATAGTATGCTTAGTGTTAAGGTTAGTGACTTATTTTATAAGTTACAGTAAATTTAAGTCTGCTGCAACTGGATTTCTTATGGACAATGCCAATCCTGGGTGTATAGGATTTGTGACCCGTATGCTCATTTGCCTTCAGTAGCAGTAAGGCTCTGCTGGTTGAAATATTAATTGCCTCTACTCTCTTTTTGGGAATCCTGCAATGTGTCTTAGGTTTTTGCTCTGCTAACTATACATTAGGGATGCGGGTGGCGCTGTGGGTAAAACCTCAGCGCCTAGGACTTGCCGATCATATGGTTGGCGGTTTGAATCCCTGTGGCCGGGTGCGCTCCCGTCGTTCGGTCCACACGCCTGCCAACCTAGCAGTTCGAAAGCACCCCCGGGTGCAAGTAGATAAATAGGGACCGCTTACCAGCGGGAAGGTAAACGGCATTCCGTGTGCTGCGCTGGCTCACCAGATGCAGCTTGTCACACTGGCCACGTGACCTGGAAGTGTCTACGGACAGCGCTGGCTCCCGGCCTATAGAGTGAGATGAGCGCACAACCCTAGAGTCTGGCAAGACTGGCCCGTATGGGCAGGGGTACCTTTACCTTTACCTTAACTATACATTGGGATTCTACTCTGGATCAATACTGAGTAGAATTCCATGACAGAACAGAGTTTGGAATAAGGGTATGTCACCCACTTGCCCTGTTCTGCCCCCGCCACACCCCTTCCACCCTCCCAGGGTGCCCCCTTTCCAGGACTTTCTCCAGCCTCGGCTCAGCGAGCTTCCACCCAGCACCAGGTGAACTTGGAAGACTGGGGGGGGAGTAGTAGTAGTAATAATAATAATAATAATAATAATAATAATAATAATAATAATAATAATTTATTTATACCCCACCCATCTGGCTGGGTTTCCCCAGCCACTCTGGATGGCTTCCAACAGAATATTAAAATACAATAATCTATTAAACATTAAAAGCTTTCCTAAACAGGGCTGCCTTCATATGTCTTCTAAAAGTCTGGTACAGTGGTACCTCGGGTTACATATGCTTCAGGTTACATACGCTTCAGGTTTCAGACTCCGCTAACCCAGAAATAGTTTCGGGTTAAGAAATTTGCTTCAGGATGAGAACAGAAATCGTACTCCGGCGGTGCTGCGGAAGCAGGAGGCCCCGTTAGCTAAAGTGGTGCTTCAGGTTAAGAACAGTTTCAGTTTAAGAACGGACCTCCAGAACAAATTAAGTACTTAACCCGAGGTACCACTGTAGTTGTTTTTCTCTTTGACATCTGGTGGGAGGGCGTTCCACAGGGCAGGTGCCAGATGGGGAAGGAAAGGAAATGACATCACACATAGCCCTCTCTATCAATTGTATTTCTATGGTCTGAGTGTCTTGCCTATCAGCAATACAGCTCTGCGGGCTCGGCCCCTTTTCATGCTAACTAGCAAGAATATACACTTGCTAGGTTTGGTTGCTTCCACATGGGAAACATTTAAGTGGCTATCCTCTCTGGTTCTCCAGTTATCTGTTTCCATCAAGAGATGCGGCAGGTTATATGTTTAAAAAGAAAGCAGAAGAAAGAATTGGACCGCATTCCTTTCTCCCAAAGTGTCGACGACTCATGGTTTAATTTAAAAGCTGCATTAATGAAGTGACAAATTAAATCTAAGTTTAAAACTTACTTTAAATAAGAGTACAAATCAGTCCCAGCGTTATTCAAACAGGAAACACATAATTTACAGCACATTTAATTTCAATCAGTGCTTTCAAATGGTTCACAGAGAGTTCAGTCGCTCTATAGTACAAGAGCGCAAGGCTGACTGTGGAAGGGAGTGTGAAAATGTAGCCAGTTATGCACACGCAGTGGTTTGGGTGGTGTGTTATTCTTCAGCTGTCTTGCTCTTGGCAGAGGCTGTATTTTTATTCTGCAGAGGAAATTTGCTCTAAAAGAGTGTCTTTCATTCAAGGCAAATCTGACAAAAGCCCTTTTGGGGGAATATATCTTATATTTGGCTTACTGACCATTAGTCAGGGCTCAGATGGGGGCATTATCTAAAGTGCAATCAAATACCATGCTACGGAGGGAAGCACTAAAACCTTTTTAATTAAAAATGTCATAAAGGCTTAAATAAAATAATAACCTCCAGTTAACAGCAATTGCTTAAAGGCTGTGTGTGTGCGTGTGTGCGTGTGTGTGTGTGCGCGCACACACACACACACACACACACACGTGTGTTTGCAGCAAGAACAAGAGCATGGTCACCTGGTAATCAAGTATATTGTCTACCAGCAGAATAACCCGAAAAGCAGATTTCAGCATGCTGATTCCACATTATGGTCACTTTTCAGTATCCTTCCAACCACTAAAGCACAAAATACACAGGAAAGCAAATGCAGAGTCTGAGCGCTCAAATCTTGTTAAAACGCATTTGCTGTCACAAGAGTGGAAAGAAGTGGTAAACCAGGATTTGCTGGTAGGTTGCTGTAGATGGCAATTTTTATTTTTACTTCCAACTGTTTAGCAATAGCAAGAAGGAGTATCCATGCTCTGTAGTAGTTTAGATGAATATATATATATACACGCACACAAACATATACATATATATACATATACATACACACACACACACATACACAGCCCATCTGGCTGAGCTACACCCAGATATGTCCATGCCCATTCAGGCTGTCTCATAAGGTTTAGTAGATAATTGGCTCCACCTGCTGAGCCACCATTTTCTATCTGGCTATACCGCTTCTCACCACTATTGCATATGACTCCTGTTGGGGGTGGGGGTGGGGGTGGGTCCTAGTTAAAAAAGAGAGAGAGACCACAATAGTTTCCACTAGCCTGAAGTCTTTCCACAACGTCTTTCTCCTGACGGCTTTCCAGCTGTGATTTGGGGCGTCAAAGGTTTCTCAACGAACAGATTAGTAATGGTAGACATTCCTTGAAGGGTCTTCTCTGAAGAACAGCTTTTCTACAGTTACAACTCTCTTCCCCTAAAATGGGGAAGCTGTGACCCTCCAGACATTGCTGAATCCAAGTTCTTGTCAGCTTCAGCTGGTATCACAGAAAATGGGAATTGTAGTCTAGAAATATCTGTGGGAGCCACAGAGAGTGCACTGCCAAATCATGTGAGGTAATGTTGAAGCCTAACAGGCGTCTCTGAGGGAACTGAGACAGTGTGTCTACCCTTTTCAGCCTGAGGCCTGCATCCCAGTGGTGGGTGAGGCCAGAGGCCAAAGTGGGCCAAAGTACAAGTGTAAATTTCACCTTCGTACAGTAGTCTAGCGCACACGAGCACACACACACACACACACACACACACACACACACAGAGACATTCCTCTCTATCCTTCATCTCTATCCTATACCAGCACTCAAGCACACATTCCAGACAGGCAAGAACACTCAAAGAGGAAGGTGAAGGGTGCTGGTTGGAGAGAGGGTGTGTGACCTAGAGGGAATCCTAGGAGCTAGATACAGCGAAACCAAAGGCCACTTTTGGCCTATAGATTTGTTGTTGTTGTTGTTTAGTCGTTTAGTCGTGTCCGACTCTTCATGACCCCATGGACCAGAGCACACCAGGCACTTCTGTCTTCCACTGCCTCCGGCAGTTTGGTCAAACTCATGCTGGTAGCTTTGAGAACACTATCCAACCATCTCGTCCTCTGTCGTCCCCTTCTCCTTGTGCCCTCCATCTTTCCCAGCATCAGGGTCTTTTCCAGGGAGTCTTCTCTTCTCATGAGGTGGCCAAAGTATTGGAGCCTCAGCTTCAGGATCTGTCCTTCCAGTGAGCACTCAGGGCTGATTTCCTTCAGAATTGATAGGTTTGATCTTCTTGCAGTCCATGGGACTCTCAAGAGTCTCCTCCAGCACCATAATTCAAAAGCATCAATTCTTCGGCGATCAGCCTTCTTTATGGTCCAGCTCTCACTTCCATACATCACTACTGGGAAAACCATAGCTTTTACAATACGGACCTTTGTTGGCAAGGTGATGTCTCTAATTTTTAAGATGCCTATAGGTTTAAGGTTTCCCAATTCTGCCCCCAAAAAGGTGCCCCACAATCTTCTGCAGACAACCAGAGTTTTATGGAAGAGATATACCCAGGAGCTCCTCAGAAGACGAATAAATGATGTTGTGGCATCAGCAGGAGGATTTGAAACCGCTGCTTTATCATGTGGATTTCATTTTAAAACGTTCATCTCAGCACGCAGGAGTCACCACACTGGTTAATTCTTTAAGCCACAATGTTTTATTTCCAAGACCTTGAATCGATTTGACTCCGTCAACAGTAACTGTTGATGGGGTAAAGAGGCTTTCTCTCTCTTTTTTTAATAGGCCTGTTCATGATAAGAACCCATTGAACCATGTTGGCTCCATTGCAACTAAATGTTCCCTGAAAGTATTCAAACCAAGCCAGTTTTTCTTTCCAGGATTAATATGCAAGTACTTTTTTTTTTGCTAAGTGCCCTAGCTAGCCTCCATCTGCTTGCTTTAAAGAGATTCCTCGCGATCACCCATTACTCTCTGGGCTGTGTGCACCCAGTACAAATCATCTACCCAAGCAATGGAAATCTGAAAAAAAAAAAATCCTGCTCTGCATACATTTACCCTCCATAATTCATTTTGGATTTTGCAAATCATGAGGTGGAGTGATGACCTGACCAGGGCACTGAAGCTACTCTTCTCCTCCCAGTTGTCTGGATATCTTACTCAGCAAGCCTTCTGACTTCTTAGATTTCAGCAGACATTGCAACGTGGAAGCATATATTCACAGAAAGGCTAGAAACCTGCTACCTTAAAAAAATAATAATAAGGTGGAGCCTGTCGAGAACCTGCATCCAGTATACAGTGGTACCTCGGGTTAAGTACTTAATTCATTCCGGTGGTCCTTTCTTAACCTGAAGCACCACTTTAGCTAATGGGGCCTCCTGCTGCTGCCACGCCACTGGAGCACGATTTCTGTTCTCATCCTGAAGCAAAGTTCTTAACCCAAGGTACTATTTCTGGGTTAGCGGAGTGTGTAACCTGAAGTGTATGTAACCCGAGGTACCACTGTAATAACATCCTACGCTTTTTCCTGCAAGCTTGCAAAATTGTGGCTTACACATGGGCCTGATTATTCTGCCCTGTGGATAATCCTCGACTTTGAGAGGAGCCCTCAACATCGTGTGTGTGTGTGTGTGTGTGTGTGTGTGTGTGTGTGCCTGTGCATGCATCATCATAATTAATAACATCTTCTGAGCATCCCAGTTGGCACGCTCTGCACTGGAAGGGAATTAACTCATGTACTAATATCTCTGGGGGGGTCACTCCACCGGCTGTTCCTTCAGCAGGCCTGGGGCAGCAGGGAAGCACACACCTGCTCTAAATTAGATATGGCTTCAGAATCTGACCCGCTTCCAAAAACCTTTTGGCCTGGGAATCCTGCGTAGGGCGGCCTACTCCAACCAGTCACTCCGTGCTACATCGGCTAGTGAGGTGTGCATTTAAAAGTTACTTCTCGCTGTAGATCGGGCTCTGTGTCTCTCTGCCACATAGCCGGTGGCAGCCCCAGAATTGGCAGGGGTTGGTGGTGGTGGAGCACTGTCAAAAGACCTCTTTAAGCTGAAAGTTAGTGCTTGGCTACACAGGTTGAAAAATCCCCCATGCATTGTCTTCAGTCTTCTTGAATGCTCCCTGCAAGGAGAGTAGGTCCATCTCAGATAAGGCCTTGGCAAATGCCCAGCTGTGCTGCTCTCTGAAGATGTCCGTGTTGTTCAGCTGCCTCAGCACAGCCAAATAAATACCGTTCTATTTCGCCACTGCAGTTCGGAACGGCAACGGTGCAGATGCGACAGAGGAGATGTTTCACGGGTGAGGACAGGTTGGTGCATAACAGCGATCCATTATCTCTCTGCTGCAGCTTTAGAAGTGTGGCAACAGAAGCGCTGAGCAGATGGCACCTTGGCAAACAGGGCTGCCTGCATTTGGCATTCCTTCCTGTTTCAGGGCTTCAGCAGCTATTTTGAACATGTGTGACAATATTGGCTGCTTCTGTTCCACAGGAAGGTAAAGGTAGACCAGCTCTTTCTCCTTATGAAACTATCAATCACATTTATACTCCACTCTTCCACCAAAGATCTCAGAGTAAACACACACACACACACACACACACACACACACACACACACACACTTTCTCTTTCTCTTCTTGTGTGTGCTTCCCATCCTGGTAATTTAAATGGCCAGACCCACTTAAGTCTCCTTCAGATGACCTCTTTTTATTTTTATTCTTTAGTATCCTGATTTGCTTGCACAAAGCTTACGTGGAGGCCAGATTGGATCCAGGTCTTATTAAGTATCCACTGTGATTTATTTGTTGGGAGGTTATGTAACAATGATTGTCCTGCATTTATCTCGGTTTGCTTGTGGGGTCTTTGCACATTGTCTTGTTAATCGTTGATTCGTTCCAAACTGTTCAATACATTTCCTTGTCACTTACAAAACTGCAAAAGTTCTTCTTTTAAGGATTTGCTTTCCTTTTTTTATTATTTTCTTTGCATAATCTTTTGTATATAAGGATTTGCTTTCCAAGGTGACATGGCCTTTAACTCATGTTAGTTGCAGAAACCTAAATCGACCTTACATTCTCAAATCCCTCCTGTGAAATACCAACAGTCTCCGGAGGCACCCTTAGTTTCAGCAATGCATGTGCGCCGTGCTCCTTCGCAACATTTGCTGGGCTCTGACTGGTCACATGTGTTAAAAATGGGTGTCGGAGAACAGAGCTTGCTTAGAGCAGAAATCAGAATATTCTCTCACATGCTTAACACACTAAGCTGTGTTGTAGCCTGGAATGTGATCACGAGGGGTGGGCAACCCAAAAAACGGCAAATATAATGAGGCTGGGTTGTTGATAGGTCAGTTGGAGGCAACGTTATTTGGGAGGGCTTTTTCTCTCTAACCTTAAGAGAACCCAGGACAGAGAGTGGCCTTGCAAGGGCATGTTTATGAGTTCAAAATCCAGCTGCTGCTGTTGTTATTATTACTATTATTATTTATTAGATTTATATACCACCCTGCATCATAAGATCTTAGGGCAGTTCACAGAATAAAATACAGGAGAGTTGTTGTTGTCAACAACAACAACAACATTTATTTATTTCTTCTTCTTCTTTGGCGATCACTCATAGCCGAGTAAGATTGTCTTCCATAAACATGGTCTTAACAGTGAGTCCATAAGTGACCAATTCTGGATCCACACGTCCTTCCACAGTGGGGACATAGGTTTCTGGGTGGGAGTTGATCATGGTGAGGGTTTGCTAAGGGTGCCTTCCTCTTAGCATGTTTCTCCCTTTCATCCTGAGTTTAAGCAAACACTTGTCCAGGTCTGGAGCCAGCCCTGGACTCTTCTTCTTCTTTGGCCATCACTCATAGCCAAGTAAAATTGTCTTCCATAAACACGGTTTTAACAATGAGTCCGTAAGTGACTATGGAGGCCAATTCTGGATCCACACGTCCTTCCACAGTGGGGACATTGGTTCCTGGCTGGGAGTTGATCACGGTGTGGATTTGCCAAGCGTGCCTTCCTCTTAGCACGTTTCTCCTTTGTGTTCTGAGTTTGAGTGTCTTCAAAGTCCATGACACCTTCGGTAAAGGCTGTTCTCCAGTTGGAGCAATTGCAGGCCAATGTTTCCCAGTTGTCGGTGTTTATACTACATTTTTAAAGATTTGCCTTGAGAGAGTCGTTGACCATCAGCATTAGGCTTTTCATTTTTTAGTTCATAATAGAGTAGTTGCTTTGGAAGACAATCATCAGGAATCCGCACCACATGACCAGTCCAACAAAGTTGATGTTGAGGAATCATTGCCTTGGCACTGGTGATCTTCGCTTCTTCCAGAACACAACAGCATTTATATTCCACCTTTCTTCCAAGAAGCTCAAGGTAGGGTCACACATGGTTCCCTTCCCTATTTTATCCTCACAACAACCCTGTGAGGTAGGTGAGAGACTGTGACTGGCCCAAGGTCACTCTGGGAGATTCATGGGGATTTGAACCCTAGTCTCCCAGGTCCTAGTCTTTCACTCTAACCTCTGCACCACACCAGCTCTCACCATGGGGTGATGATGATGATGATTCCTGTCCCCATGAGCTTAATACTTATGCACAGTGGTATTTTTCTAGAAAAAGAGGTGCCAGAACTCACCATGAATGCCTCCCTTGTTCTCTTATAATGGCTATAGCACCCACCTGAGAGGTGCTGGAACTGAGTTCCAGCCACAAGAATACACACTCACACCCCATTCACACACAATTCTCATTACAAGTCACCCAAAACAACCAACCACCCCCTAAGCCACCCCCCAACCTCTCTCTCCACCAAGGAAATACAGTGGTACCTCGGGTTACAGACGCTTCAGGTTACAGATGCTTCAGGTTACAGACTCTGCTAACCCAGAAATATTACCTCGGGTTAAGAACTTTGCTTCAGGATGAGAACAGAAATTGCGCAGCGGCGTTGCAGCGACAGCGGGAGGCCCCATTAGCTAAAGTGGTGCTTCAGGGTAAGAACAGTTTCAGGTTAAGAACGGACCTCCAGAATGAATTAAGTTCTTAACCCGAGGTATCACTGTACAACAAGTGAATAGTAAGAGAACCCATACCAGTAACACAGACACAACCCGCCCCCCCCCGCCCCAAGTAGAAAAATAGAAGCATAACCACCTGGCCCCACCCTAGTCACCATTCCTCCAATTCATGAACTAAGCACTTATACATTGATCACTAATAATGAAACATATGTTGTAGATATTTTCCCACATTTATTGTGCTATTTTTGTGATATACAAATGACACGAGAAAACTTTGTGTACTTATTTGTATAACATTATTCTGGTTTATAAAACCCAAAAAGAAAGAAGGAAGGAAGGAAGGAAGGAAGGAAGGAAGGAAGGAAGAAAGGAAGAAAGAAAGAAAGAAAGAAAGAAAGAAAGAAAGAAAGAAAGAAAGAAAGAAAGAAAGAAAGAAAGAAATCCCTGCTTGTGCATGCCACTTTCAAGTTGTGATCACCACTCGCTTGAGATAATACAACCCATCTTTTTGAAAATCAAGTTGGTGGTTTGGAGACCAGCAGTAGAATGTTGCTCTCATGCTTCTTACAGCTGCAAACATATATAAAGGGGCTGTGTAAGATACAGCCAAACACTGCATTTACGTTGCAGTTGAAAAGAGGCGACGAGGAAGGCTGCCTGCACTGCGAAATGGAAATCTGGCATTTAAAGGGTGGCGCGGAGCCGGTTCCTGCTGTAATGCAGACTGCTCCATATAAATAGCGAAGCAAAAGACCCCTGTGGCGGATTGTAAGGCAGTAAACCAGGAAACAAATTACTGCTGCTGTAAAAAAAAAAAAGCACAAATGAAAGAATACAAACACAGGAGAATGGCAAGGCCCTCCTAAGATAATGTGGATGGCAGCAGGAGTGGCACAATGCAAAATCCATGTAAATAAGGTTGCCAGTTGGCCTGGATTTCAGCCTCTTGGCTAGGAGCCAAGACAGGAGTGTGTACAGTGGGGAGAGGAGAGTCAACTGTGTGTTTTTTTGCATGAGAGAGGTTCCTTTTAAGCAGGTTTTTATTTCTTTTCTGTACAGTGCGATTTTTGGAACTAAAAAAAGCAGTACTTTGCACACACCCAAAAGCACTTCCCCTCCCCTTTATAAGGTGGAAATCACTCTGAATGTGTTGAGGGGAGTGCTGTGCCCTTAAATGCAACCCAAGGAATGGTTCCCAGCTGTGACAGAAGGAAAGGGACTCTGCTCCTGTCCGGAGGCATTCAGACCAGGGTGCCAGAATTGTTTTAGAGCACCAGACTCCCCTCTGAAACACTTGCCGCACCCCAGATCCCAGGGACAAAGTGGGCACCAGCGAAAGGGCAGTGGGCTCAGCGTTGTGCTCCGTGTTGAGGCCATTGGGAAAGAAAAGGGGGCGAACTTCCCTGGAAGTAACAGGGCCCTCCGTAAGAAGGCAGGAGGTCTCTTGCGTCACCACCCCCCCTTACTGGAGAGGCTCCTCTTGTCACCAGTCAGATGCAACCAGCAAACATAAGGTTCCAAATATGATTTCCATTTTGAATGTATGTATGCGCCTCTGGTTAAAAGGATTAGCTGGTGGTAATTTAGTTCTGGAGGACATTATCTTAACAAAAAAAGAGGAGGGGGTAAACCATTTTTTAAAAAGAAAACTCTTCAGCTGGACATATTTTTGGCTCCAGTTCATTAGGCGGGTTGCTATTTGTGCGTGCGCA
Organism: Podarcis melisellensis; assembly: GCF_964234715.1. Lineage (NCBI taxonomy): Eukaryota > Metazoa > Chordata > Lepidosauria > Squamata > Lacertidae > Podarcis > Podarcis melisellensis. The sequence continues at coordinate 94,228,444 of NC_138530.1, forward strand.
AGTGTGCAAATAGGGAGAAGCTAACCTCTTCCATCCATCTCTCCCCCCTCGGGAGGCCGCCACATAACTGTCAAAAAATAAGCTTTTATTGTCAGCATCTTCTTAGGCTTCCCCGACTGACAAAAGGCAGGGGCAAGTTGTTGCAAGATTCCGTGGGCTGCGAAGGAATTAAAGACTGTCCAATTATAGCGTTCCAAGGCCCCATAAAACCCTCCCCTTCTTGCCCAGAGCTACTCCTAATTGGGTTTAATTATGAGCCAGTGGTTTCCCTAGAATTAATTGTACAATGTTTGTAGTCTGATCCTAATAACGAAGCCAGGTTCATACAGACGCAGCTCTTGATTTATGTTTACAAGCGTGTAAAACACAGAACAGAGGGAGCCCCAGTTTGGGACTTCAAACATTAAATCAGGCCCTTTTTTATGCAGAATTCCTACAGGAAGTTCCTAAACTGGTTTTAAATGCTAGGCCCTCAGCCCTGGGACACATGGATGAATAACAAACAAATACACCTGAGCATGTGCAGAATGTCTTTCTGTCATTCTTAAGTGAACACAGTGAGCAATCCCCTCCCTGATCCAGACCAATACATAGAAGATAAGGCTATCAATAGCCTTTTAGGAATGTTAGCTAACATCCTCGTTCAGACTAGAGATGGATGGCTCTCTCCATTTTGAGTTCATTCAGTGTATCATTTCCCCAAACTTAAATCCAGTTTTCCACATTTTTGCAGCAATTTGCATTTTTTAATTTTTTTTTTAAAGTCTGAAAATTGTTCATGCAAATAAACACATTTGGTTACACAGTTTTGACAGATATATGCTTTGCACGCAATTAGTCATAATATAATGCATTTTTGTATGGCTTATTCATTAATACACACATTTTTATGCATACCATATCCTAATATATACTTTCTTGTATGCATTGCTAGGCTGCAGAACTGCACTGCAAAATTCAAAGAAGTGCAGTTTTCAAAGAATGGCTTCGTTTTTCCCCACATACCGTTTCAGAAAGTGTGTGTTTGCTAAGTTTGCCTTTAAATGCAAACAATATAGAATTTTCCACTCACCCCCAATCGTAGGAAAGGATCCCCCTGCTTCTTCCTCTTTCTCCTCCTGGATTTATGCTTAAAAGATGGACCAGGTTTAATTAGTAGAATGACATAATCCTCTGTCAGCCCGTAAGCTCTGGGAAAGGAATGGCACTAGGGATTTAGCAGGCTTAGGTGAAGGAGCCAAACCACCGTGCGTCTCTTGCTTGTCTCAAATGCACAGCACAGAAGCTTCAAAAGAATGGCCCTCAGAGGTCCTTTAAAACTCCTAGGAAAATTTACTGCCTTGGCATTGGGCTGGCCCCAGTGTTTACTGTTTGCTTTGCAATCCCCCTCTTCAGAAGAATGCAAGAGGTTGTGTTATAATGGCAAAGAGGGGAATGAGTTACGGGACTGGGGAACTCCTTGGTTTGATTGCTCAGACCCTCATCTCTGTAATATGAGGGCAGTCAGGATCAGTTCAGTAGTTGCCATCCTATGTGGAGGCCAATTCCACGTCACATCTCCATGGTATGTTTGCCCTGGACCAAGAATGAAGAAGCCTGGCTTTGTGGAATTGCTGATCTGAAGCAACTGCTACGCACCTCCACACCTAGCTTTGGCACACAGTGTCTTTGTGAGTCAGCGGAAAACAGAGTTATCACTTTGCTTCAAGGTAGACCTGCCAAGGATAGGTGAGCAGAGGGCTGCTCACTCCTAGAATTAACCTCAAATGCATGGGGAGGGTTTTGGAGTATTCAGAGTGTCCTGCTCAGAGGCTCTGATTGCCTGTCTGTGTCACAGACTGCCTGGATAAGGAAGAGTGGCAGGTGCTGCCTGCCCTACAGACCCTCCAGAAGACATAGAAGATGTCTTAGACCCTAGATCATGGTGATGGGACACCATGGGGAGCTTTCTGGGGAAGGAATGAGCTGGGAGGTACTAGTAGCAAGAGGTTTGAGAGATTAAGGTGGGTCAGAAGCAGTGCCAGATTTATGTATAGGTTAAGTAGGCTGAAGCCTAGGGCCTCTAAATCTAGGGGGCCTCGCCAGCCAGTCCGCTCCCCAACAGGCAGTCACCCCTCTCCCAAAATTGCAAACCCAAGACTTCCTGCAAGGGCAGGGCAACTTGGGCCCAGCAACTATGAGACTCAGGGCTAGCCAGTGGGGCCCAATTTGAAGCATTGGGACCCAACTTTATTTTTTTCTATTCACAGTTGCATAAGCACTACACTACAGCATGGCCATAAACCTGTACGAATACACCCAATAGGGACCAATGGAGATTTATGTTACTGCTTTATGAATGAACACTGTGTTTTATGAATGGACTCTGTATTTTGTGAATTACCTAAGACCCACCAATAGGGAGCTCTGGAATCTGACAGCTAACCAACCGGGTACTACCAAACAGCGACACCTATTGCTGAAAGCAGGTAACCAGCAGGGAATGTTTCAGCTCAGCCTTTGCACTGTTGACTGAACACCCCCTGCTGTGCAGATAATGGAGAAAGCTCATAAATTGTATAAAATATTATGAAAATGATGTAAAGTGGTATTTAAAACCAACAAAATTGGCCAAAATGTATAAATTAAAAAAAAAGGAATGTTGGAAATGTAATGAAAAGGAAGGGAATTTTTATCATATGTGGTGGACTTGTGGTATCTTGGGTTACATACGCTTGGGTTACATACGCTTCAGGTTACATACGCTTCAGGTTACATACGCTTCCGGTTACATACGCTTCAGGTTACAGACTCCGCTAACCCAGAAAATGATATATAATGAGTTAAAGAAAATGTACAAAGGTACACTTGTTAAAAAACCAGAAGCATAGGTGAATAAATTCCAAAAAAAGATCAAAGATTGTTCAGATATGCAACAACTGCAGCAAGAATTTTATTAGCTCAAAAATGGAAGCAACAGGATATACCAACGATACGAGAATGGCAGACGAAGATGATTAAATACACAGAACTGGCAAAGTTGACAGGGAAATTCCGAAACCAGTGTGATCAAAAATTCCAAAAAGACTGGAGTAAATTCATACAATGCATGAAGGCAAGCAATTAACAACACTGGCAGGACTTAATTAAGAAGACTTGTAATGTTGGCTATATATACCTTTATACATATTGGTTAAAATTTTTGATAAATGAAGAGACATCAGGGAAAGAGGAAGAAGTATAAATGCTATGATATAAAAAAGAATTAAGGTAACCATGAGATGGGAGGGAGGTCAACAGTTTATTTGAACAAACAATGTGGAAAATATGAATGTATTTCAGAAGTCAACTTAGGAACAAAGAAGTCAAATTCTGAAGCGCTTTGGGAGCCACAAAAACACACATACGCTAGTGGGCCAAAAACTAGACTGTTTACGTGCCATACGTCCAGAACTTCTCATACAAAGCTCAACAACTTTTGTGTCTGGATTTTCACTTTTTGAAATATAACCCTCGCCCATGAACCCTAGCCTGTCCTTTTCTCTCTCTGATCTTAAGCAGCAGAAGTTCATGCACTGAAACAGAAGGGACCTTCCACTTCTGCTTTGCTGCTACAGCCATATTAATGCTGGCCATTTGAAAGCGCTACCCTAGATAGCTGCCCAGAAGCACCATGGAACAATGTTAGTCCTGGCTCTTTCCGCCTTCCACACTGAAACAAAATCTCTCTTTCTGTGTGTCTCTCTCTCTCCCTCCTTTATTTTCCAGAGCCTCTGAAGAGAGTCGCTAGGCTTGTGCTTCAGAAGTGCTCAAATAAACAGACATATGGGCTGCACCTGGCCAGTGCATGCCAGGACCCTTGGAGTCCTGCATGCTCTTGCTGGGGCTCGCAAAAGCCCGGGGAACCCAAGCTCTGTTTATATATTCCCAAAGGCTGTATAAACAGTGAGCTCTCCTCCTTTCCAGCATTTCGAGGCTGAATATCTACACAGGCAGGTACGTGGGCCTTTCCTCCCATTATTTTGGAGGAGCGTTAGATTGTCATGGCTGCTGCCACCTCCTTCACTACTTTTCAAACCGCCAGTCCGATTGGCAAGAGATCTTCTCATACGTGCTTTGGATCAGGGCAGCTTTCTCAAACTTGGCTCCCCAGATGTTGTTGGACTACAACTCCCATCATCCCTGACTGCTGGTCCTGCTAGCTAGGGATGATGGGAATTGTAGTCCAATGACATCTGGGGACTGAAGTTTGGGGAAAGGCTGGGTTAGGAGAATATGTCAATATTGGTTTCTCTCAGGGCGTACACACATGGACCTTTCCAGGCACAGATCTGAGCTTAAAAGCTGTGTATCCTTGAGATTTCATTTCATTTCACATTTATTTTGTATACTGCCTTTCTTTATTGCTATGCTCAAGGCGGCTTACAGCAACAGAACATAAGACGAAGAACACACATCTTAAATTAATCTAATCCCATACCAAAAGTCACAATAAAACGTAACTTTGAAATGGGTAGGCTTATAGCAAATAAAGTAACAACCAGTAATGTATTAGAATATAACAGCACCCCATAAAATTAACTCTCACAACATCAGCAAATAATAATCAGAAATTCATCCTTAACAATCACAATAAATAATTACTAAACTGTGATCAATAAAAATAACTGCAAGTCACAATGCGTAAAATACCACAATACATACCAAACCATGAAAGAGGATCAAGCTGAGAAACATAAGGCACACAACTTATAAAATTATTATTTTTTAAAATCCCCGAACTGCATGAAAACCCACTCTTTAGTGCTCAATCAGAACAAACATCCATTCAGGTCTTCTGTGGATTGTCGTTTGCTCCAACTGAGCATTAGAAAGTGGGTTTTCATGGGGGAAATTCCAGGGCACGAAAAGGATGATTGGACATGGAGCTTTAAAGCACAGACTATACCTGGAAAGAGCAAAGGAAAGGTAAGTGTGGATAAGCCTTTAGTTTCTCTTTTTTCCCATCTTAAGATTGGTTCTCTACATTTCCAGACGTTTGCTTTTTTTTTTTTTTTGTGGGGGAAAGTCCCAATGAAAATTCATTAGTATTTTGGTGCAAATTTCTCCGAATATATACATTTTCGAAAAGCAATTTCCCCTAATATAATGCCTTTCTGTATGCTACTGTCACTAATAAATCTGTTCATTTGCACATTTCACCACAGTATATGCATTTTTTTACCCATTGCTTTGCTGGGAAAGTGCATTGCAAAATTCAAAGAATTGTGGCTTTCAAAGGATGGCTTTGTTGAAGTTCATGTATTGTTTAGGAAAATGGGAATTCAGTAAGTTGATCCGGTTCACATTTAAAGGTGAACTTACTGAATTCCCATTTTCCTAAACAATACATGAACTTCAACAAAGCCATCCTTTGAAAGCCACAATTCTTTGAATTTTGCAATGCACTTTCCACCAAGTTTCTCCACCATCCTGTGTTTTCCTACTGTTGTCCTTGTATGCTTAGAGCTATGCTTCTAATCTCTCAACTAAAAACACAGATTGAGTGTAGTTTAGTGGTAAACGTGTCAGACCTGAACCTGCGCATCCAAGCTTCAAATCCCCATTTGGTCACGGGGTGACCTTGGGCCAGTCACTGACTCTCAGTCTAACCCACTGCACAGGGTTCTTGTGAGGATAATGTTATGAAAACAAATTTGTGCTAGCAATTAAGATAATATCCTTCTGTATTAGCTGGTACAGTGGTACCTCGGGTTAAGAACTTAATTCGTTCTGGAGGTCTGTTCTTAACCTGAAACTGTTCTTAACCTGAGGTACCACTTTAGCTAATGGGGCCTCGTGCTGCCGCCGCACGATTTCTGTTCTCACCCTGAAGCAAAGTTCTTAACCTGAGGTAATATTGCTGTTTTAGCAGAGTCTGTAACCTGAAGCGTCTGTAACCTGGAGTGTCTATAATCTGAGGTACCACTGTACAATTGTTGTAAACCACTCTGATTTTTAAAAAAATTAAAAGTGGCATATAAATATTTCTATAAACGAATAAAGAAAGTGGAGATGGGCAGAGTACACCAATGTACGCCAAACTTGAGCAGAGCTGTAAGTGCAATAAGGAGTAAAAGGATCATAAGTCTTCAGTACAAACCGCAACTCTGATGAGAATGATGAACAGATGGCTTTATCTTGCATCGTCGTTTTCCTTTCAGCCAAGTTCAAGCTGGAAAACCTTCCTAAGGATCCCATCCTTTTTATCTGCAATTGCTTAATAGGATGGTTTTATGAACTCTGCTGGAGAAAGGCCAATCTAGTCTAGGGAGATGTTCGTGACCTCTTTGACGGAGCCTTCGCTTCTCAGAGGATGTTATGTTTCCAGCGGCCATTTTGCTCCATTTGTCTCAATGTTCTGCTGCTCATGCTGTGAGCTCTTCAGGAAAAAAACAACAACAACCAGGTCTTTGTGTCTCCTCTACCTGTATCCTTTGCCTGTGAGCAGCTTTGCAAAAAAGAGCAAAGGTGAGGGAAGGCAGTTCACAGACTCTCCTATACATTTGCAATACAAAAATCTATCTCATTTTATTAAGGTTAATTTGACCCTTGCAATTGACACAAGATTCCTACCAATGAAGGAGACACATTTCTGGAGATCATTCTTTTCAGATGCATGCAGAAATCCTATTGCACCGGTGAAGTCCTGTGGTGCTTTTGAGAAACACAATACACGTACGCAGGTGGGCTTCTGACATTTTCCGTGGTTTTGCACAGTATGTACCAATAGGTGGCAGTCTTTTCCCTACTGTTTAAAGCCTTGCTTTTTGGAGAGAAACTTTCTAGCATACTTGCAGCAGATGCTGCTGTGTGACCATTGAAGGCCCTGTTTGACCCTTTGACATTTTTGGTCACCGTGACTCATAAAGCTGTGATCCATAAAGCTTTGCTTCAGGTGTTACACTGAAGAAGCAAACACACGGTCAATTCCACCTTTGACTGCTGCAGGTACTGCTTGTAATATTCACTGGCAAAACTTGTGCAAAAACCAGAATGGAAGGTTTTTCACTATTATATTTTTCTGTGGGAAATCTTCCAGTTTTGGAAATGCGTTGTATCATAAAACCCCTCAGCAGCACAAGGAATGAACACAACACAAATCGGATCGGACAACTGGAACAGATAGAAAGCTAGTCAAATCTAAAATATTTTAGTATCTTTAGTATGTTAATAGTTTTCTGCCTTTTCTTCTTGAAATCAAAATAACGTAATGGAAGTATATGCTACTGAGACTTAAAATATTTGCTCGTATTGTAATGAAAATAGTCCAGCTCCAAATTTAAATGTAATATTTAAAGTGCACTTTATTGAATTCCTCTCTCCCCACTCAAAGATTTTAGATCGTTACTTTTGGCTGTTAGAAAACCAAAATGTTTCAGATGATCTTGAGATAATTTTAAAAAGTGTTTGTTTTTTTTAATGTAAGAGAAGCAAACATACCCAATCAGATCCACATTAACAATGTTGTCCTATTATTGCACATGATCCTCCTTGTGCAGGTAGCACATAATCCAAGGCCACTCAGTTTTATAGCTGAGTTATGGAGGAATGTGACAAAATACACACAGACCTTGATGGTGAAATGTGTGCATGTTGTATCAGGGTATGCATGCAAAAACCTAAGTGAGGGGAAAAAGGCACCTGAGATGTATCCTTACACTTGGAATCACTCATAAATAGGTAAGGTAAAGGTAAAGGTAAAGGTAAAGGTAAAGGTAAAGGTAAAGGTAAAGGTAAAGGAACCCTGGCTGGTTAAGTCCAGTCAAATGCAACTATGGGCTTGTGGTGCTCATCTCGCTTTCAGGCCGAGAGTGCTGGCATTTGTCCACAGACAGCTTTCTGGGTCATGTAGCCAGCATGACTAAACCGCTTCTGGTGCAACGGGACACTGTGACGGAAGCCAGAGTGCATGGAAACGCTGTTTACCTTCCCACCACAGCAGTGCCTATTTATCTACTCGCACTGGTGTGCTTTCGAACTGCTAGGTTGGCAGGAGCTGGGGCAGAAGAACGGGAGCTCACCCTGTCACAGGGATTCGAACCGCTGACCTGATTGGCAAGCCCAAGAGGCTCAGTGGTTTAGACCACAGCACCACCCACGTCCCCACTCATAAATAAGCATGCACTAAACAACTTCATGTTTAGTTCCACAGCAAATGAAACATAGCCTCATTTTGCAATTCTTGCATGTGAACTGTTCCTGCAAGAATGTCATGCCAGCTGATTTTCAAGCCTCAAGAACCACAGCCACACAGGAGGCCTGTCTTTCAACATCTTCATGGAGCTTTTGGGAAGTGTGCGGCTATTTGGATCACCACTGGATGACACTGTTGCTCTGTAGAGCAGGACTAAGGGGCTTGCTTTGCTAATGAAACTTGGGGAAAGAACAGCAAAAAACAAAAAGGGGAAGAAGATGTGAGAGGTTTTTCTTCCAAATGCTTAGTAGATTGTCTGTCTTGCGCTCTCCAGTTATTCTTTCCAGTTGCATCTGAAGGCATCTTTGCTAGTTAAAAGCTGTTTTCTTTTTGCATGGCCCTTGGGTCTGCCTTCAGATATGGCTGGGATTCTAGTGACCGGGTTTTCCAGAACAAGAGTAATGAAGGAGGAGGGGAGAAGGGGAAAAAAAAAAAGCCCAACCATATATAGTAACTTCATATGTCGCACAGGGCGGCTTTCCTTACAACATCACTTAGAAGATTAAAAATAAATTGAAGCATATGTCACTTCAAAGAGGGCAGAAAAAGGACATCTGCATGATTTGGGTGCATTAATAAGAAAGATCTGCTGTGCCTTGATTTGAACTGCATGGGCAAAGATGAGATTGGTGAGTTTGTGAACGGAGTGTTTTTTAAAAGATTTCTTTCTTTCTTTTTAACAAAAAGGAGTCTCAGGCTGGGTTGGATGAAGCAGGAGGGAGGGGAGAGCTGACTTGGACTTCTGACATATTGTTGGTAAATTGAGCTTTCACCCTTTTAACTTGAAGAGTTTACAATGGGGGAAAAAAATAAAAGCAATTGAGCTCCAAATATCTAAGGCTGCATTTCACTGGTGTAAGCAAGAACAGCTCCTCAGCCTCAGGCAAGCTTTATCAACCATGACCATCTGGGCTGCTACCTTTGGCTCAGCGTGATTATGGAGGTAGCGGCCTATAGACTCTGAAATGAAATGAACAACCATCTATTTGTCTTTCTTTCTTTCTTTCTTTCTTTCTTTCTTTCTTTCTTTCTTTCTTTCTTTCTTTCTTTCTTTCTTTCTTTCTTTCTTTCTTTCTTTCCTCCCTTCCTTCTCCTCAGGCTTTGCCTCAAAAACCACCCCTTTCCTTTTCATCTCACATCAAACACAATGGCATCTCCATCATCATATCAAAATGTACCCTTAAGACAAAAAATAAAAAAGGGGGCAGGATTTTGAAAGAACACATTTACAAATATTCCACTGACACTGTACAACTTTGCAGTAGTCCGGCCTCACTTGCTATCTCTGGCTGAGAGCCAAAGAAGTACTTTAGGGGCACCCAGGAGAGCGGGGCATTCCCAGTGACTCCCCTGCCTGCCCTCACTTCACTTTGAATGGTAGGACTTCATGCTATTACATAAAATTTAAAAGCTTCATTTTAAAAATCCCCTCAGTTTCAAAAGTGATTTTCTCTGATGGACGAGGGGGCTGTTGTTTTTTGAACATCAAGCTCAGGAGTCGCATTGTGCATGTGGTTCATTAGAGCCTGACCCGTATCTATGCACACAAACACACACACACAAATTATATACCAAAAGTCAGTGCTTTTTCTGGGGGTACGCATACCCCTAAACAATCTAATGGGAGAAGAAACTTTTTTTAAAAAAAATAGTTTCTTTTCTAGCACGGTGAATCGTCACTTCCATTGCTACCCCCGATGGAGGCCTCATTTCCTCTCACGCTGTTTCCTGAGTCTCAGACAGAAGCGAGCGTTTAATGTGTGAAGTAGGAGATTGAATCTAGCGCGGTGATTGGTCAGTTTCGTTGTTATTTACTGTATTTATTTTTCATGATTTGAACTATAAAATGGTGATTTTCTCGAGTCAAAATGAGAGTACCCCTAAACATTTTTTTAAGGAAAAAAAGCACCACCAGAAGTACAGACAGACATTATTGTTAATATTTATTTATATATATGTTTTAGGCAAAATGCATATACAATGTACATTTTAGCAGGAAATGGGTACATAAATGTTTCTTTAAGGGGGAAAGGATACATTTGAAATTGATTTTTTGTTTGCTGATTTCTTGATTTCTTGCAGCTTCATGATTGAACACTCATGAAACTGGCATGGACTTAGGATTGAAAGATGGGTGGGGTATAAATAATATATTATTATTATTATTATTATTATTATTATTATTATTCACATGCAAAACGGATATTGACCAGAAATAGGTTGACCTGTCTATTTCTGAAAAAGGGCTTTTTGTGTTGCTATTCAGCTGATAGGCCCAAAATGAACATTCAGCCTTTGATCTTTCAAGATAGTGATTTACCTTGCAAGGTTGCTAGATGGTGCTAAAGACTGCTGAATATTTTACTTGTTTGCTTATTTATTTGGAAGGACACTATGCTTGGCTGTGATTAGAATGAGCTGACGTTATTTACACCTTTATTTCAGTTACTAATTTATTAAATTTCTAAACTGCTCTTCAAGGATGACAATTACAATAGAAAAACACAAAAATACACAACTAGGCAACAAACAAAAACAATGCTACCCACAGTTTAAGGTTGTTCAATTAGCCAAAGGCCTGGGAGAAAAGAAAAGTTTTTGCCTGGCACCTAAAGATATGCAATGAAGGTGCCAGGCGAGCCTTCCTGGGGAGAGCATTCCACAAACAAGGAGCTACTGCAGAAAAGGCCTGTTCTTGAGTTGCCACCCTCTGGATCTCTTGTGGAAGAGGCACACAGAGAAGGGCCTCAGATGATGATCACAGGATCCAGGTAAGTTCATATGTGGAGAGGCAGTGTTTGAGTTATTGTGCTCCTGAGCTCTTCAAGGCTTTATAGGTCAAAACCAGCACTTTGGATTGGGCCCAGAAACTAGTTGGCAGCCAGTGTGGTCGGGTCAGAATTGGCATTATATGCTCAAAACCTGGCTGCTGAATTCTGTGCCAGGTGAAGTTTCTGAACCATCTTCAGAGGCAGCCCCATGTATCACACATTGCAGTAATCTAACCTACATGGTGTTGTTCAGAACTCTTGATATTACAAAATTTACAAGGTTGCATCATGGATCATGGAACTACATTGCTGAATGGCTTTAGGAATGGAGAGTCAGGGAAGATTTGCAGCTCACAGCTTCCTTGGGTTTGGTTAAGAGGAGAGCTGTACCTGGTTTCAACAACATATTCTTCTGAGAGTGCCCTTAAGAGGAACATCTCTGCTAGTGTTAGTAGATGGATAGCATTAAAAATGTCCCTGCTAATTTACCTTGCTTCAAACCAATTACTGGGTGGGATCCAGACTAAGTCAACAGGTCTTTGCTGACATTGAAATCAATGGAACTTAGTACTAATGAATTTATTTCAGGGCTTTGCCCCTATATGTCCCTTATTCCAGCTCAAGGAATCTCAGCTAGGAGAACCTAAATCAGTGTAACCTACGCTGGTATAACACCCCCCAAAGAGGCATTCTGTGGGTGAGGGCGCCGGACAGGTCAAGGAGAGACTCAAACCCTCTTTCAGCTTGGTCATATGAGCTGGCAACCCAGTGGAACTTATCCAGCAAAAAGAATGGTTTAAGTCAAATCCAGGCTTCCTCTACCTCAAACCTCCAGATGTTTTGAGACTACAATTCCCATCATCCCTGACCCCTGGTCCTGCTAGCTAGGGATCATGGGAGTTGTAGACCAAAAACATCTGGAGGGCTGAGGTTGAGGAAGCCTGGTCAAATAACCTCCTTAACAGAGTTTGGAATAGGGGTAACTATAGTTGGGATTGCTCTGTTGGTCTAGATCCAACTCAACAATCGATTCTTGCCCAATACAACTCGCAGTTCTGAATGACAAATAGAAAAGCCAATGATATGACCCATCATACAGAGTCACCCATACTATGAGCCAGTATTAACATTCCCATAATCCACGTGGGCTCCTCTACCAATGTACCATATAGGAATAAGATGGCTCAACAGATAGGTAGATGATGCTTGTATCATATGGGATATTGCCAAATATTTTTCAACATAGACAATTGCTAGCTGCTTTCAGCTGCTGCCTCTGGGTCTCTTTGGCATTCCTCCAGCATACACAATTGCCAGAGTATATGGCTTTGTTGCAGTGTGCAAGCTTCATTGCTGCTAATGCTACTCGTGATGGTTGGCTTTCAGTGGTGAAGCTAATTGCTTAGAAAGTGACAGCGCTGATTTGTTTTTCTTTTGCTGGACAGTTCGTTGCTGACAGGAGCTCACTGTGATGCGCTGTCATCTCAGCTATGACAGTCCTATCATGTTAACTGCTAGTCACTCTTGTGAAATTAAACCTTTAGCGAAGGAATCAAAAGGGGGGGATATACTCCTCAGAGCATCCATTGACAGAATCTTAAATTTATGCACAGTAAATGGGGAGTTGTGCTCGAAGATTTATCAAGGGAATTGAATGGCAAAATTGGCATAATTGCGAGCAATTCAAAAATATCACAAGGCAAAATCCACACATATGTACCGTATTTTTTGCCCCATAGGGCGCACCGGCCCATAAGGCGCACCTAGTTTTTTGGGGGGGAAATAAAGAAAAAAAATTATTTTCCCCCCAAGGCGCGAGGCTGGGGTGGGGGAAGCCCGAGCTTCCCCCGACCCCAGCCCCCAGAACAGGCTGCTCTCCGCAAGCCGGGGGAGCTCTCCCGCGGCTTGCGCAGAGCTACCCAAAGCCCTGGCGCGACTGCTCAGCGCGCTGGGACTTTGGGATAAGAGGCAGCGCTGCGCAAGCCAGGGGAGCCCGGGGGGAACTCCTGCGGGCTCCCACAGCTTGCGGATAGCTTCCTGAAGCCTGGAGAGGGAGAAGGGTCTCCAGGCTTCAGCGAAAGCCTGCATTCGCCCCATAGGACGCACACACATTTCCCCTTCATTTTTGGAGGGGAAAAAGTGTGTCCTATAGGGTGAAAAATACGGTATTATACTTCATGCTACCAATGCTTTGCACTTGGATTCAGTGTAGAGACACAATGGACTCTCTTTGCTGACGTTGGTTTCCTGGTTTATATATTACTGAACCACGTAATACCCTAATCCATTAAAAGATGAGGTGGTGGCACCTGCGAAGAAGAAGAAGAGGAGGAGGAGGAGTTTGGATTTGATATCCCACTTTACCACTACCCTAAGATGTCTCAAAGCAGCTAACATTCTCCTTTCCCTTCCTCCCCCACAACAAACACTCTGTGAGGTGAGTGAGGCTGAGAGACTTCAGAGAAGTGTGACTAGCCTAAGGTCACCCAGCAGCTGCATGCGGGGGAAGTGAACACAATTCACCAGATTACGAGTCCACCACTCTTTTTTAAAATATACATTTCAATTAGTTTTTACATATATTTTCCAAACATCTCATCTTATGCAACATTTTGGCTATTTTAGCCTGAGACTTCCAACAACCATGTCTAATGATTTTCAGACCTCATCTCTTAATCTTACATTTGTTATCCTAACTATTACTTTTAGTAATCCACAACTTAAAAACCATTCTCATAATTCTTTTCTGCAATATTTCATATAGTTCTCCTTACAAAACTTCTTGTAGTCCTACAAGCATAGTCAATTGGTTACAACTGTCTTTCAGATAACTCGTATATTTACTCCAATCTTTCAAGAATTTCTGGTCCCGCTGGTTTCAAATTCTCCCTGTCGCCTTATCCAATTCTGCGTAGCCCATCAATTTCATCTGCTATTCCTCTTTAGTTGGTAGTTCTTCCCGCTTCCATTTCTGTGCCCATAACACTCTTGCTGCAGTTGTCGCATATGAAAACAGTTTTTTATCTTGTCTTTTAATATCCGTGCCTACAATACCAAGTAAAAATGCTTCTGAGTTGTTGTTTTTTATAAATGTATATTTCAACATCTTTTTCATCTCATTATAAATCATTTCCCAGAAGCCTTTCACTTTCTTACATTCACGAGTCCACCACTCTTAACCACTACACCATGCTGGGAGAAGGAGGTGCTTCAATCATGGTCTTCAAAGAACACTTGAGTTAGGTGTCCAACATTGGCACTCAGTTGCTAGGAGGCCCTGGCTGTTCATATGCTTTTACCTCCCACGATAATAAGGCCCTCGTGTGAGCAGGCATCAGAGCACAGTGAAGATCATCTCTTCTTCAAGGTTTGTGGAGGAAGAGACTGGAAGCTGTCGTCTCCTCCACCACACAAGGCCAACTGGAGGGGCTAGGACTGTGTGAAGCAGGGATGGGGAATCAATGTCCCTCCCAGACCACTGGCCTGTTGGTTCAAGCTGATGAGAGTTGGGAGTCTAGTCACATCATGTTCTCAATCCCTGGTGTAATGTTAAGTCAAAGGTTAGTGTTAGTAATACTATGCTTGAAGTAAGTCAATATTCCCTGCCTAGCTCCAACTCCACAAGAGCCACTTATGCATTAATCTTAACTTTGCTCCATCCATCCTTCTGTCGCTTGCCTTTCTCTTTCTTTCTCAGTCTTTTTATCCCTAAATAGTCTGTCTGAAAGACTGAGCTCACTGCAGCTCAGGGTGCAATCTACCAGCTGAAAACCAGTGTCGTAACGGGCTACTTACTACAGACCAATGTTTTTCCACTGTGTTTGATTCATGTTTAGACCAGAGAAGCGGAAGGGGACTGAGATTTTCAAAGCATTTATATCATTTCCTAGCATTCCTCGCCGATTAGATTAAAGAGCAGAGAGGCTTTAGACCAAAATGTATTGTTTGTCCTTAAGTAACAGATGCTAAGGACATCTGCAGCAGGTTTTCCTACTGTGTCCTGCTAATGACCTCAGCCCTGACCTTGAATTCAGCCAATGAATGGAAGAGGCATTTAACCCAAGTCTATTCTTGGTCACATTCCACATGCCAGTTACTGAAAGTATTAGAGTCTAAACTCCTGGGAACTGAGACATCCTTACATTCTTCATATTTGACACCTTGGATAAAAAACAACAACCCTGAAATATAAAGGTCAACATCTAATCCTTGTATTGCCTGCCTGCCTGCTTTATTTTGTCTGAATAATAACAAAGGGGAAATGCAGCCTGCATTAGCTGGAAAGAAATGCGCAGTCACTAATGTACAGCATTCCATTTCCTTCACTGTTGCATTCTGCTTACTGGCACCTAAAGGATATTTTCGTGAAATTATGAGGCTGCATTTCACAGACACGAAAGCAGGTCAGTTTCAACTGCACCAAGACTTAATCTCCAGCTGGAATTATTCTCACATTGAGAGAGGGGGGCAGGTTTCCTTATCTATAATGTGTCTACAGCAGGGGTTCTCAGCTGTTTTGGGTCCTGGGATTGGGAACACAAAAGCAGGTCACACAACAGCCAGGACACCTTAATGGCAAAGAGGTCTACATAGTTCCTAAACGAGGCTCCTGCCTGGAAGCGTAAACCAAAAGCCGCAGCTTAGTTTTTAGATATAAAATTGTGATTTCCGTACGGCAGAAAGATTCGTTCTTGCAATGTGGACATTTCACAACCTCAGGGCACAGGAGCCTCCCGAAAGATGATCGCTCTCTGCGCTTCACACAAAGCCTCACATGCTCCCTCTTATCGCAGCATCTGTTTCATGTTTGGGAGGGGAGTGGGGGGGACCTAGCAGGAAGCCTGCAAAGTGAAACAGCAAACACTTGCTGATTCACTGGGCAGTAAAGGGATGGAAGGTGGAGGAAAGGCTTGTTCATTTCATTTCCTCATGCAGGGAGCATTGATTCTGCAAATTTGGGTTTTGATGGCTCATGCCGATGGATTGAAAACAAGAAAAGTCACTAAGGTTCAATGGCTGATGCCTCAAGTTGCATTTTTTTTAAATATAATGTTTTATTAAGTTTTAATAACAACATACAGAAAAAAGAAAAAACACAAGAAAAACACAAAAAATACACAAAAACAAAAAACAAAAATCCCTCTTTTTAAATTCTCATCTTTGATTCACTTATTTTCCTGACTTCCTCACGCCTCCCTTTTTTGTATCCCTTTTACAAAATTGTTCAGCAAATTCATCTCCAATTAATTTATCTGTTATCAATCCAATCTTATTTTTTACCTTGTTGCTAGAACCCCTTCAGTTCATTTCAATGTCATCAACATTCAAAAATTTTACAATGTTTCTGTAAAGAAATTTTAAATTTCCTCCAATCTTCTTCCACCAACTCTTCTCCCTGGTCTCGGATTCTGCCAGTCATTTCCGCCATTTCCATATAGTCGATTACTTGCATCTGCCATTCTTCCAGAGTGGATAGGTCTTGTGTCTTCCAATGCTTTGCGATGAGTATTCTTGCTGCTGCTGTAGCGTACATAAAGAAAGTTCTGTCCTTCTTTGACACCAGTTGGCCGACTATGCCCAAGTTGCATTTTTATTCAGGAAAGTTGAGAGGAGGAACAGCAGTTCAGAAGAGTGAAAACTATGATGATGATGAAGATGACAAAGATGATGATGATAATGGTTTTTAATGGCTTACATAAAAAAGACCTAAAATAATAGCTTCTACTCCTTTCAGAATGGCACTTAAAAATTTCCAGGTGGATCATGGCCTTTGCATATAGGACCCCACAGGTAGTGGCTCCGCTCAAACTTATTTGAAAGCAATGCCTATGAGGGCTATGGGAAGGGTAGTTTGTTAAGGATGCTGGGAACTAGCTCAGTGAAGGGCTGCCAGCTCTAAGCATCGTTAATGGACTACATTTCCCAATATATCTGTTAAAGTGGCATCATAGAGTGCTTTCAATGATAGAGGCTGTGGATGTAACCTGGAAGAAATTGGAGTCTACAGAGCTGAATGACACCATGTTTGGTGAAGACTGCCTAGAAACATAGGGCTTGGATTGCTGGCTAACTTGATTGTGCCAGGAAAACGATAAAAGAGGGGACAGGCAGCACCAGAAAGTGAAAATGCAAAGTGGGGCAGTGGAAACCCTCACATCCTCCCCAAATGGAATTTTTTTCAACAGAACAGCAGGATCACCCACATCCTTTGTATTTCATTTTGTGAGGGATCCCCCCACCCCCATTCAAGGACAGGATATATCTCTGGTTCAGAGATATATCTCTGATATATCTCTGAACCAGAGATATATCCTGTTTGTGCATGTCAGGGGTAGCAAACCTCATGCCCTTCAGATGTTATAAACTTCAACTCCCATCATCCTTGGCCATTGGCCATGCTTGCTGGGGCTGATGGGAATTGTAGTCCAAAACATTTGGAGGGCACCCCTTGGCTAGCCCTGGTCTATGCCATCTTGCTTAGCTTGCTTGAGTCAGAGCCTGTCGCTGTTGTTAATATTTTTGTTTATGAATGGCTCCCTGTGCTCTCAGCTCTTCGTGGCTATTTGATTCAATGACTCTTACCCAGGGCCTAGAAATTCTGCCATTTTAAATTCCTCCTCTATGAAACATGCAGAAATCAAGACTCTAGAACTCTCCACATGCTCATCACTTCAGACTCCCTTGCCTGAGAGGCCCCTTGAGATTAATGCTAATAATCATAGTTCCATTCAGCAGGGATAGTATAAATCACATCACCCATTGCAGATGTGTTGTACATGCATTGCCCTTGTCATTTTTATCACTTACAATCTGACAAAAAGAGATAAATTTTTGGAGGCATACATTTCTTTCTTCAAAGGTATAAATTCCAATTTTGGACAAGCATACACCCCAGGGGAGATTAATTTACTCCTGCCATAGACCTCACAGGTCGTCTGCCTAGGGAGCAACCCTGAAGAATTATAATGCAGCCCCTCTCTCACTGAAACTGCCGTCTCCACTTACCTTTCCAAACCTCCTTATATATCACATCCTCTTCCTCCACGAACAAGCCAATGGGAAGTTCCAGAGAAAACACTGCAGCCTTCTTGTCCAGTGAAAGCAGATAGTTCCAAATTTCCCCAGACATCACCCATAAAAAAAGATTCCATGGGTAGGAAAACAGCTGTGTCTGTGCATTTGATTGTGGGGTGCAGTTGGACCCAGAGATGCCTTAGAAAAAGGGTTTGGGTTGTTAGATGGGCCTGTCAACAACCTTTAGCTGCAGGCCAAGCTCAATACATTTTGCTACCTGAGGCAAAGGGCATAATGGCACACGATCATAATCCTTGTATAGAAGCTGACCAGCACTGTCAATTGAATCTTAGTTCAAGGCTGGCAATGGGACAACGTCCTCCGCACAGGCTAGGTTTTAAAGCATTTAAACTAGGCACAAGGTGGAGCACACACAGTTCTGTCCTCCATCCCATCATGGCTGCTCCCTGCCCTCCTCCGTCTAATGGTAGAGCCGGCCCTAATTAGCTATGAGAGCTGAATGGAACCTCTTTGCCCAGACCCAAAGGCATCTCAAGGGAAAAGCCAATGTCGGTTTCTGAACATTGCAAAACAGAATGCTAGAGTAGATTGACAGTCCCACTCGGTCACTGTTTTGGATTTGAAATTGTTTTTATCCATGCAGTTGTGTTAACTGGCGTGTGTGTGTGCACACGCATTGTGAAATTGCATTGTGAAATTGTTTTGAGATGTTTTATAGAGCTTGACCTATGAGATAGGCACAGCTAAGGAAGGGAACAAATTGGTTTCAAATGGGCCTTGAAGACTCATCTTTTGGTCATAGTTTTTTTTCTTTTTCTTATTTATTTATGATTTTCAATTTTATACATTTCAATAATTTTATAATCATTTTAACATTTCAAAATTCGACTTCCTTCCCCCCTTTCTGTGGCTCCTTAAATTTATTTTTAATATTTTCTGCATATTCAAATTAACTTAATTTACTCATTTATTCAGCTACTTTAAACATATACTTTTATAAAACTGCAGGTTGTTACAATAATCCTGCCATTGTTCTTATCTGTTTACAATTTATTTGTAAATATTCAATAAAGCATTTTGATTCTTTTATAAAAAGTTTGTTACCTTGATTTCTTACTTTTTCCGGTAAGTTTCACCATTTCGGCATATTCCATAAATTTTTGTATCCGTTCTTCTTTTGCTGGGACTTATTCTCCTTTCCATTTTTGGGAAAGTAGCATTCTTGCTGCTGTAAATAAATAAATTTCTATACAGTCTGGGTAGTGTTGTCCCTATAATTCCCAAAAGGAAAGTTTCTGGGGTTTTTTGGGGTGTGTGTGTGTTTACAAACGTTATTTTAAACACCTTTTTCAATTCATTATATATCATCTCCCGGTAAGCTTTAACCTTACTACAAGACCAACACATATGATAAAAAGAACCTTCCTTCTCCTTTTGGTCATAGTTTTCAGTGGTGGACAGAGCTATCCAATCCCCTCTTTGCTACCTCTGGCATGATGGAGCCATCACCACCTCCAAAATCTAGCCATTCACAGTGGCGGAAAGAGTGGGGAAGCAAGCAGATGAGGTCCAATTTCTGCACTAGGTTGGCACAGCAGCCAGGCGCAGATGAGGCCCAGCATTGTCTAGTCCTGGCTGTGAGAGTGCTTAGGGATCTAGTGGGTCCTGAGTTAGCTTGGCCCCACCCCTACCCTCATAATTATAATAACTTATAACCATGGAGAGACTTGGTCTGAATAGAGACATTGGATTCTCATCTCATTATACATGATAAAGCTATTTTTGGCCATCTCACCCCTTGCTTTTTCCTGTAAGACCAATTGCAGTCATTAACAGTCGTCAACAAGTTTATCACACCTATCAGCCAATCACGCATTCCCACCACCCTTCTGAGTAATACCCTTCCACACCCTCTCACTATATACAGTGGTACCTCGGGTTAAGTACTTAATTTGTTCTGGAGGTCCGTTCTTAACCTGAATCACCACTTTAGCTAATGGGGCCTCCTGCTGCCGCCGTGCTGCAGGAGCACAATTTCTGTTCTCATCCTGAAGCAAAGTTCTTAACCCAAGGTACTATTTCTGGGTTAGCGTAGTCTGTAACCTGAAGTGCATGTAACCTGAAGCATATGTAACCTGAGGTACCACTGTATAAATGCCTGGTGACTTCTGTTTCAGTGTATCTGAAGAAGTGTGCATGCACATAAAAGCTCATACCAAGAACAAACTTAGTTGGTCTCTAAGGTGCTACTGGACAATTTTATTTTATTTATTTTTATATATTTCTACTGCGTCAGACCAACAGGGCTACCTACCTGAACTCATAACTTCAGGCCTTTTTGCCAGGGTTCAATGCTGGGGCTAGAACTGGCAGGCCTTCAGCAGGTTCAAGGGGGAGATCTGTGCTGATGGAGTGACATTTGCCTCACATTGTTGGTGGCAGCTAACAGGAGGCTAGCTAAGTTGGCAGAAGTAAGTGGAGGGATGCCTCTGTTCCAGGCATAGGCAAACTGGGCCCTCCAGATATTTTGGGACTACAACTCCCATCATCTCTAGCTAACAGGACCAGTGGTCAGGGACGATGGGAATTGTAGTCTCAAAACATCTGGAGGGTTGAGTTTGCCTATGCCTGCTCTATTCAGTCCAATCCCTCTTACCAAGCCCTTTGTGAAAGGAATTTGGAGTGCAGCCTAATTCAAACCAATAGAAATTGTGTTGCGGGCTGGGTTGGTTATGTTATGCTGGATTACTCATTATTTCAGTGCTGGCTTTTAAAGCAGTGCTTTGCAGATGTTTTCATTTGTTTTTACGGTGCGGTGGTGACAGCACTGTTTGCCGACTGTTTTGTATTCTGAGGAGAAATGAAGACTAATGATGTGATGTGTCTTTACTCTGCTGCATCTCCTTTGTTTGGCATACATGCCATTTTCTGCCAGGTATTGATGACCAAGATAGCCGCATGGAAGCCATTCACAATTGATAACATGCCCATGATCCACTCAGGCACAATATCTCCTTTCAATAGAACGTCCCAGGAATCTAAGTTCACTATTTCTAAACTGATCGATTCTTCCTTTTCGGGTTGTTTATAAGATCACAAATTATTACAAAGCTGTGCCAGTGAACTGCAAAGAAAGCAATATGAAGAGGTGGGAGTTAACGTTGCCTAAAAGAGCACACGGGAAGATTCTCTATTCTTGATATCGATGCAAACTGCTGGGGCCGCATGCAACATCTACTTCCTCTTTGAAAGGCAGTACATTCAGTGCAATATTTTCGAGGATTTCAATGAAGAAGCAGGAGATAGATCAAGATGAAAGGACTGCTGGATAAAGGCACCCTGCCATTTTTATTGCAATCCTTTTTCTCTTGGTAAACTTTTTCCCCCCTGCCACAGGCTGTTATGTGAATGTATTTACAGTCTGCTTGCATTTAGCTCCCTTCATTTGTGCCCATTTGTGACAGATTTATATAGTTCTGGTTTCTCCTTGTCTACTTTATCATTTACACTTCTGTACATGAATGCTGTGATTAGAGAACAGCTTCTGACAGTGGGCTGCGATATGCTATGCTATTATGTGCCGGCATTTTACTTATTTGAAAAGGTTTCTTCTTCTTCTTCTTCTTCTTCTTCTTCTTCTTCTTCTTCTTCTTCTTCTTCTTCTTCTTCTTCTTCCTTAAGAGGCTTTGTTTTTTGTGGTGGCTAAAATAATTTTGTTGTTGTCCTGCGCTAAAACAGAAAGGGTGCAAAATGGAGAAACACACCAAATTAAAAACAAATGTGAAAAACCCAGTCTCACAGCATGTGCCTTTGTTTTCAGAAGAATAATTTAACACTGATCACTGCCAAAGAATCAGTGGAACACACAACTGCTGCTGGTAAATCATTTTTCATTTCCGAAACAGGCAATTAGCTTCTGAAATACTAAGGATTACGTTTTTTAAAAGTAATTCTCAGCTTTACCTTAATAATGGAACGCTGTTTTCTATTAGGCATTTTTAGCGAGTGGTTTATAGTAGATGCTAAGCTTAGGTGTATTATATTGTCTGTATTCTTAAAGCTGTACAGGGGTACCTTGGTTCTCGAACTTAATCCATTCCGGAAGTCCATTCGACTTCTGAAACGTTCGCAAACTAAGGTGCAGCTTCCGATTGGCACAGGTGCCCCGGAAACAATAGCCGACAGCCGCACTGGGTATTTGGCTTCCGAAAAATGTTCAAAAACTGGAACACTTCCTTCCAGGTTTTTGGTGTTTGGGAGCCGGAATGTTTGAGTACCAAGGTGTTTGAGAACCAAGGTACCACTGCATATAAGTCAGGTAGACACTTCAGTGTGAGGAAACGTAACTTTGCCCCCTTTCTGGCTGCTGTAAAATGTCTATGTGTGCTAAGAGAAGATGTTTCCAGCACTAGATTAAGCACATATTTTTTATGGTTCTGCATTTCAGTGTATGGTGGAGAGGACTCCTTTTGCCTTTCCTACTAAGAAGGAAACACCTGCACCATGCATTTAGAGAAGTATCACACCACTTTAAACAGCCATGACTTTCCCCAAAGAATTATGGGAGCTGTACTTTGTTAAGCATGCTCTGAGGAGAGCCATGTCCCCCCGCCTCACGGAGCTATAGTTCCTAGGGGCAAGAAAGATTGGCTGTTAAACCACTCTGAGAATCGTAGCTCTATGAGGAGGAATAAGGAACTTCTGCTAACAAGTTTGAGGAAGTCGAGATACCAAGAAGTGTTTCCACAATCAAATCCTTTTCCTGATCTGAGAGAGTGTCTGTGCCTGGGGCTTTTTCCTCTGAGGAGGGTGGATCCCAGTTCTACCTTTAATTTGGAATGTTTGATTTTGTATTTATAATTCATATATTTTATAGACATATTAATTTACCTGGCTTTGTGATCAATGCCATGGTTCACCAGCAACAGAACAATTAAGACAACTTGATATGTCAAAATGTTCCGAATGATGACAACGATGTAAAGGGCGACAACAACAAGAGAGGAAAGCACAGCAAAAGAAAACATTTGCAGATATATGAAAGATGTTCGAAAAACAGAATTGATCCCATCATCCTTCTGAAAGGCTTTCTAACAGTTTAAACTTCCTTGTCAGTCTGAAACAAAAACCTATAATATTAAACTCAAATGTAAAGTGCCAAAAATATTTGACTTGTCAATGTACAAAAATGAATATTTTAACATTTCCAACAAAAACCCAGATATTTTGACATATGGAAATGAAATGTTCACTTTGGGATTGTTGATGAAATGAAACATTTCATTTCAACATGTTGATTCAAATGTCAATTCAACACTCAGTGTCTGAATTAGCATATTAATGGCGATTGTTGAGTCATATGCCACTTGAATGTTATTTTGTTTTGTGACTCAACATTTGAACCAACGCTTGGAAATGGAAGCACTCCGCGCAAATAAACATGTCTTGTCTGATATATAAATGCAACACAATCACTGTCTGGCAGTTCCTCCTCCTCACCCAAAGTACTCAGCAATAAATAAAGTATTAAAACAACAGTATCCTCCATGGGAGTCATAAGAATCTGCGGAAGGAGGCATCAGGGTTATCAGGTGCGCTATATGCAACTATACACATACACCCAAGAAACACACAACTGGGATCACTAACCCAGACTCTGACTCATGGTGCACCATGGCAAAAACTGGGTTGCAGGGGGAGGATATTAGCAGCAGGCCAACAAGCCAGAGTTCAGAGTAATCAGATACACGGTTCATAATGAAACCAAACAGATTAATTCGTTAATTCTAAAAATCGATATTTTATCAAAAGGACACAAGTGTCACTGTGGATTAAACCACAGAGCCTAGGACTTGCCGATCAGAAGGTCGGCGGTTCGAATCCCCGCAACAGGGTGAGCTCCCGTTGCTTGGTCCCTGCTCCTGCCCACCTAGCAGTTCGAAAGCACGTCAAAGTGCAAGTAGATAAGTAGGTACCGCTCTGGCAGGAAGGTAAAGGGCATTTCCGTGTGCTGCTCTGGCTCACCAGAAGCGTCTTAGTCATGCTGGCCACATGACCCAGAAGCTGTACGCCAGCTCCCGCGGCCAATAAAGTGAGATGAGTGCCGCAACCCCAGAGTCAGCCACAACTGGACCTAATGGTCAGGGGTCCCTTTACCTTTTATATTTCATCAAGGATGAAAAACATTGCTTAAATTGTAGAAGGACTCCTGCCTTGCAGGAGGGACTTCCAGCAGAATTTCAGAGCCCTTCAATGGCATCTTTGGCCTGGACAAGCTGGTGGCAAACCTGTACCTGAGTGGTACCAGTAACAGTTCAGATGAGGACTTACCTAGGACCTTACCACACCAAGAAAGACCACTGGTCCATCTAGCTCAGTATTGTCAACACTGACTGGTAGGAGCACTCCAGGATGTTAGACAAGGTCCCTTTCCAGTTCTAGCCAGAGATTCTGCGGATTGACCCACTGATCTGCAGCCCTTGCCCAGTGCTGATCCATACAAAAAATGCCCTGCTGATACAAGAATTAGCACATCAATGGAAAGGTCTAGCTTGCATGGTAGAGCTTTTCAATAGGTAGATCTCTCTCTGTGGACGAGCCCCGCGGTGCTGTCTGAAGTGGTGCAAAGGTGGAACACAACTTAGGCATGTGTTACCACCTCTGTGCTCTTCACATTGGGAGATAAGAGGGGAAGGAGCATGCATGAGCCCAAGGTAAACACAGCCAGTGTGCGCACGCATGTGTGCTTAAGAAAGAAGAAGGCAGGAAAAGAGTAGAACTGGTTGAAGACATTTTGTTACCTGAGGTGAAGAGCAATATGGTGCCTCCTCCTAGTCCATGTACAAAAGCCAACCAGTGGGCAGATCAATCTTACTTTGATGGATCAGCAGTAGCTGTGTTTGTGGTGGGGCTGAGCTGCCTTTCCAACGCAGGTGTTACTGCTGCTGATCAGGCCTATGAGGGGTCTCCCGCTGACCCCATTCAGGTAAGTAAGCAGTGGGGCTGGGTAGTGGGGCTGCTCAATTTCACTTCACCCCTTGTGCTACTGTTTTGACACAGTGTCCTTAGTGAACCTGAGGGTACAGGCTAGGTTAGGGGGCACAGGGCCATCTACACTTAGCTCTGTCCACTCCCCTATCATCAGGATCTGCCACCTGAGGCAGGCAGTTCCTTCTGCCTAATGGCTGTGCTGACCCTGTGCGAGAAGTAGATTGTGCCTTGAGACGACAAATTGGAGCTGAGCTTGAGTTTGTAGGATTTTCCTCAGGATTCGTAAAACAGTATGAACATCTACCCAAGAAAACCATGCTGTAATAAAGGTATGATTTTTCACTGAACGGAACACATCTCTGTGCAAATGTCTAAATTTTCTTTAACGTTGTGCTATGGTAAAGTGCTGACCTTCACATCTCTTCCTTGCCACCAAGAGGTTATTAGGCAATAAAAATGTTTTATTGGACTAGTTATACAAATCATCCTGAGATCCTGAACCAGCTAGACCAGAACTGAGTTAAACTCTCTTTAAGCCCCAGTGATCACATTCATCTGAATGGGAGTACAACAAAATTTTGCCTAGATTTTGTTCGCTTAAGGAAGATGTACACTCAAATGTGTCTTCAGAGTAAAACTCAGAACAGACTTATGAAAGAGAGTTCACCTCAGACCTTCTCTAACCTTTTAACAAAGATCGGGAAGCAAATATCTAATTGAACTCTGCCTATTCCATTTTAATCCCCTTTTGGATGTTAGCCAAGACTACAGGAATGAGTGCTAATGTACCATCACAGGTACTGCTTGTCTCATGTTGTGTCACTGGTCCTGAAGTTATGTAATCTGCTCAATCTCCTAATTCATATATGGTAGGCTCCCAAAGTTATGCCATACACTGATAGATTCTTCCTAAAATGGGCAGTGGGTTGTATATTTCTTTTCCAGAGTTCCCAACTTTCATTGAAATGGACCAAAAACAGATTTGTTTTGTTCCCGCTTATTGCTCTCTGTTCCTGAACAGTTAGCCAGTGATTTGACAGTAACTTCTGTCATTCTTTAATGACATTAAAAATGTATTTTGAGCAAATGTTTGTCTCATTTAAATACACATAAACACGTGAGTCATTCTTGAAATTATTTTAGCAACATTTTATAGAGTTGTAAAAGCTCTTAAAATAATTGCACCAGCATTCATGCTGCTAAAATAATTTAGCCTTGGTAGAATTTCTTTCACATGTGTTTCTGTGAAATCAGAACCATTCAAGATGTTATAAATCTAATGCTTACTTGTGTTGCGATTTGCCTATTAAAACACAAAAATGCTCTAATGGTTAAGACATCATGCAAAAAATAATAATTAAAAATGTATTTATTTTAAGTGAAACAAAATGGCCAGGATTCAAAGAGTCCCATGGATTATTACAAATGTTTCTTGCGGGGGCTTGACCAATTTTGTGTTCCAACTGCACTTCTTTAGGATTGCATTATTGTGGTTGCTTCAAAGGCTTCCAGCACATAAGAGTTGTTTGGTGTTCTTTTTAAGAAGCATGGGGGGGCGGGTACCGCATAAAGGAGGAGGCATCTCTGCATTTGCTGAAGCCCCGAACATGACACTTTGGGCCTTGGCACATGGCCAATGTCAAGATAACCATGGTTCAAACACAATCTTGTACAGTGACCTTCACACATGGGAATGCACTATATAATCTGACACAAGAAATATCACGTTTTGATACCAAATCTCTCCTCCGCCTGTTCTCCCAATATAATAATGATCTGGAGTTGCATTTTATTGTATTGACACCCTGCAGTTCTTCCGAGGGGTTCAGCGCAGTTTACACTGAACGCGGGTGGCGCTGTAGTCTAAACCACTGAGCCTCTTGGGCAGAGGTCAGCAACCTTTTTCAGCCGTGGGCCGGTCCACCATCCCTCAGACCTTGTGGGGGGCCGGACTATATTTTTTTGGGGGAAATGAGCGAATTCCTATGCCCCACAAATAGCCCAGAGATGCATTTTAAATAAAAGGACACATTCTACTCATATAAAAACACGCTGATTCCCAGACTGTCCATGGGCCGGATTTAGAAGGTGATTGGGCCACATCTGGCCCCTGGGCCTTAGATTGCCTACCCTTGCTCTTGGGCTTGCCAATCAGAAGGTTGGTGGTTTGAAACGGGTGACCTCCCGTTGCTCTGTCCCAGCTCCTGCCTATCCAGCAATTTGAAAGCATGCCAGTGCAAGTAGATAAATAGGTACTGCTGTGGTGGGAAGATAAACGGTGTTTCCATGCACTCTAGTTTCTGTCATGGTGTCCTGTTGTGCCAAAAACGGTTTAGTCATGCTGACCACATGACCCAGAAAGCTGTTTGTGGACAAACGCCAGCTCCCTCAGCCTGAAAGCGAGATGAGCACCACAACCACATAGTCGCCTTTGACT
Source organism: Podarcis melisellensis (assembly GCF_964234715.1). Taxonomy (NCBI): domain Eukaryota; kingdom Metazoa; phylum Chordata; class Lepidosauria; order Squamata; family Lacertidae; genus Podarcis; species Podarcis melisellensis. The sequence goes on from NC_138530.1 coordinate 94,255,892, forward strand.
GGACTTAACTGTCCAGGGGTCCTTTACCTTTACCTTTACATGTTATAAGAAGACTCTCCCATTCATTGCCTGCTCTGGGCCAGACTCCTTTGCTTCAGCAGTCTAATCTTATCTGCCTTTGGACTAATTGGCAATTGGTTTGGAGTCAATTGGACAAGGTTGTATTTTCGGGGCATTAACCTATGACGCTGCTTTGCTTTGTCAATTACTCGCTTTGGGGGCAGCACAAAATGCAGGATTTGCAGCACAAAATGGCATGAAACTATAGCACAAAACTTTGGCCTCAGTTGGGGGGGATCCAGAATGTTGGGGTCACACGTTAATGAAGTTCCTTGTTCCACTGGTTCATGGAGTGATTTAGTAACCACTCCATCTTCATCCAGCCAGTGCAACCCAAGCATAGGTTCATACGGTAAATGATTTTTTTGTTTCCTCCCTCGTTGGGTCTTCCTCATATCCCTAAACAGGTGTTCTATTCAGATACATATTGCTTCCAATATACAACTCACCACTTGATCTCATTACTGTATAAACAGGACCAGGGGCGGCTCATGTTGGCTGCCAGCTATTTGAATAACTGGATAAAATGGATGGTTTCCTTACGTTTTGATTAGATTTTGTGTCAGTCCTTACAGTGACAGATTTTGAAAAAAAAAGTAATAAAAAGACAATGTAATTTAAAAATCAATAATATGTACCAGGGGCAGGGAGGGAGAAGCGTAGATGGCAGTTTTGCATAGCTGGTAACATTGCATTGTAACACTTACTGCTCCTGTGTCAGCCCTCGCCTCAATTTATTAACGTTTAAATAGATTTCTTGGGAATTTTTAAAAACCTCATATAATGACTACAACCTTTTCTGTCGAGCCCATTTCCATTACACAATGTTCTTCCAACTCTTACGGGAACAGCTGAAATGCACCTTCATTAAATATAGCCGGGGACAGGAGTTCTGTTAAGAGAAAAGCATCCCTCCAAAACAAGCAATTTTTATTTGTATCATTCTGCCACTGCCACCCTTCTATCCATTTATTGCTTTAACTCTCTTTCAGTAAAGAGGTTGGGTAGGCCTCAAGCACAATAGCCAATTAAATCTATTCTAATCCAACTAATACCACAGTTCAAGGGCAGAGAAGGTAATATCATATTGTTACAGGCCGAGCCGAAGCTTGACCCTCAACCAGGGTCCTTCGGAGAACTGAAGATGCAACAGAGGCTGTTGTAGCGTTAATAAATATGATCTATTGATATTATTTGCACATGTGACTGAAGCCTGCAGTACTGAGGTGGACAGCATGTTCCTGTCAGTTCTGTAGCCTGTAAGGATATGTGAAGGAGGATCCAGCCCTGCATTAGAGCATCTCCTTGGAGATAAACTTTATGGTGGTTTTAATCTGGAATAGCTCCCCCTTTTTCTGCTTCATGGCAGTCCAGGCTGAGTCTTTGGAGCACTGTCCTTTGGCTTTGCTCTTGAACAAAGGTTGCTTTCACAAATCCATAGTCGCCTCCACACTGCTTCTCTGTGGTGTAATGGAGATTGTGTGATTGAGCAGGGACAATCCTGTGAGTGGTTTTGTTCCCATGTTGAAAGTGCATGTGTGAAGGGGAGCAGAGCTAAGTGACTGGTCCTAAAGATGCAAATCTACCTCCTATAGCTGGGTTTCCAAATGTGGGTCTCCAGCTGGTTTTGGACTACAACTCCCATCATCCCTAGCTAGCAGGACCAGTGATCAGGGATGTTGGGAACTGTAGTCCGAAAACAGCTAGAGAGACCAAAGTTTGGGAAACTCTGACCTAGAGCAGCCATCTCCAATCTTGAGTCTCCAGGTGTTTTCGATCTACAATTCCCACCATCCCTGGGTGTGGATGATGGGGGCTGTAGTCCAAGAACATTCTGAGTGATATTAGACAGGAACTTTTATATATATATATATATATATATATATATATATATATATATATATATATATTCTAGCTCGAGCACGATATGTATTTTCAAAAAGTCTAGAAGATGTGCAATGCATTTATAATGTATGTATTATATCCAGTGCTCCAGATTAATTGGGGTTCTAATCAGAAAAGGCCAGGAGAGTCTTTATTTTGGGGAAAAAACCTGGTACATTTCACAATGTAGGTTTATAGTGTCAGTTCTATTTCCTGAAACTCACATGTAAGAAACAGTACTCTGCCATTATATTATTTCCCCAATTTGGCATCTGAGAACAATTATAGTTTGGCTTTGCTAGCTGTAAGCTTTTAAGTATGTATGTTGTCGTTCTCTTGCTTCCCTTAGTATAAGAATGCAATATTTTAGATATAAATTATACATGCTCCAAAGTAAATAACTGCAGCAAAGAAGAAATGAATTACCATAAATAAGCAATACAGAAAACTTCCCTGAGGGCTCCAATGTACAGCACTTTCCCCCCAGTTTGATTTGGCCATATTCATCAGAATGGGGCAGTAACTGCAGACATCATGCATGAAAGAGACAGCAATCTATGTGTAGCTTGGCTTATTTCAGAAGAACCAGCAAGCAATCCTATAATTACCAAGAGATATAAGACATATATGTGTCTCTTTATATCTCTATATAGAGATATAGATATAGATCTATATTGGGCCGGGGAATCTGTGAGCTCACCTTGCAGAAAAATGGAAATGTACACAACCCCATCACTACCCTGTATTGGTACTGAAAAATGTGGGACACAGTATTTGTTCATTCATTCATTCATTCATTCATTCATTCATTCAGCCTTTATTGGCATAATTCAGAAAATAGAAATCTTAAAAGAGGAAAAAAAACTATCCATAATACATTGGTAATCCAGACATATTAAACACATAAACATATAAAAGACCCGGTAGCCACCATTAAGTAAAATTAAATAGTTTTTGATTTGACTTTTAAAATCTCAACTAAATATCCCAAAACAATATCAGTGGCTTCGAGAATACCATCCCTCAGCAAATATTGGATTACAGATTCTTTGCAAATAGATACTTAAAGCTTCAGAGGAGGTCACCTGTAGGTCTCTCCGAAGAATGTTGAAGAGAGGGCAGTTGTATTGTTAATTAAATGGACTGAGAGTGCAATCCATCGAAACAACCCCACAGATGGAGCTTTACATAGTGGCAGAGCAGTCACGCCCAGAGTGGGTCTGCTGCCAACCAGAGATGGCAAGGAGACAAGCTCAGGGGTCAGCTGACCCTAGGCCAACTCAGCTCTGCCCCTTTCTTGCCTTTGGAACACCCCATTTTGGGGTTCCTGCTGGGCTTCACCTGTGGAGATCCCACCCACCTTGACCTTCAGGAGGAGGCCATGTCAGTGAGTGGAACTGAGAGGAGGAATGCCTCAGCTCAGTCAAAATCCAAGTGTAAGAGAAGGTTTGGATTGGTTTTAGTTTGTGGCTAAATGTTGCCAATGTGGGTGCAACAAAATTTGGTGCCACCACTGAGAAAGCCATGCCCAATGGGACCACAAGCAATGCCTCCCCCATTTATCTTAAAGCACGAGTCAGCAGGTATTGGGGAAGGCATTTGGGCTTCAAATTGTCTAGAGCTTTATATACGGAGACAACAGAGGACGAGATGGTTGGGCAGTGTTCTTGAAGCTACCAACATGAGTTTGACCAAACTGCGGGAGGCAGTGGAAGACAGGAGTGCCTGGTGTGCTCTGGTCCATGGGGTCACGAAGAGTCAGACACGACTAAACAACAACAACTATCCCCTTGAATTGGGCTTGGTGGCTAATAGGCAGCTGGTGTAGAGATTTAAAGAATAGTCTAATGTGATCCCATCTTGCTGCCTCACATAACAGCCTGACAGTGTCATTCTGCACTAGCTCCAGCCTCTGGTCCATTTTCAAGGTTAACACCACAAAAATCACGCTGCAGTAGTTCAAATGCATTACTTTTTAATGAGGACACAGATACACACTCGTGAGACACAACTGTAACGGCAGGTAGAGAGATTTGTAAACGCAAGAACAAGGGCATGGATCTCTGAGAGAATTCCAGGGTAAAATCTTATTTTTGATATATTTGATGGGGCTCACTGGTGTGTTGTTTTTAAAAAACAACAACAACAACAAAAAGTCATTAAGTTTGTTTGAACAAAATGTACAAAGGTGCTCAAATTAACGTTTCCCACAACATCAGCCTGGAAATCCATCCTATACCCAAGCATCCATAAAGAATGAATGCTTTTCTTGCCATGTAGTCTCATCAAAGTGAGATGAAAATGAAGTGGAAGTGAGAGCTGGACCATAAAGAAAGCTGATCACCGAAGAATTGTTGCTTTTGAATTATGGTGCTGGAGGAGACTCTTGAGAGTCCCATGGACTGCAAGAAGATCAAACCTATCCATTCTTAAAGAAATCAGCCCTGAGTGCTCACTGGAAGGACAGATCCTGAAGCTGAGGCTCCAATACTTTGGCCACCTCATGAGAAGAGAAGACTCCCTGGAAAAGACCCTGATGCTGGGAAAGATGGAGGGCACAAGGAGAAGCGGACGACAGAGGACGAGATGGTTGGACAGTGTTCCCGAAGCTACCAGCATGAGTTTGACTAAACTGCGGGAGGCAGTGGAAGACAGAAGTGCCTGGCGTGCTCTGGTCCATGGGGTCATGAAGAGTTGGACACCACTAAATGACTAAACAACAACAACAACAGTCTCATCAAATCTGCTGTTGCTGTTGTTTAGTCGTTTAGTCGTGTCCGACTCTTCGTGACCCCATGGACCAGAGAACACCAGGCACCTCTGTCCTCCACTGCCTCCCGCAGTTTGGTCAAACTCATGCTGGTAACCTCGAAAACACTATCCAACCATCTCGTCCTCTGCCGTCCCCTTCTCCTTGTGCCCTCCATCTTTCCCAACATCAGGGTCTTCATCAAATCTGCTACTTCTTACCAAATTTGCTACTTTTTACCAAATTTCTTCATCCCACCACCAGTAAGTGGGGCCTCGCCAGAGGCTTTTGCCTTCAATTTATCCAGTTTCTTCTGCTCCTTCGGTTATTGCTTGAAAGCTTTCTCATTCATTTCCTTTACTTGCTTCTTTGGCTGTTTCAAAGGTTTCTTCTTTTTCTTCTTCTTCTTCTTTAAAAAATAAATAAATTTTATTAGTATTTTCCACACAACAACAACACGGAAAATATCGAAAAGTAACAATACGCAACACACAAAAACCAACATTCGAAAAACTAAAAAAGCAACAACAACTAAAAAACAACAACCCAAATCCATATCTTACAAGTTAATAATATAAACACTATAAAAACAACAACAAAACATTGACTTCCACCAATCCCACAGCACCTTCTTTATCTCTCATTGTGTCTTCCTGTTTTCCTGTTTTCCTTATCATCTCTATCCTAACATCTAGATATAAATCCCTCTTTCTTATCCTTTCACTTCACAAGGTTATTCCAGACTTATTTTAGATTTCTGTCCTCAAACCATGACTTTTGAGGCATTCATTTAGGCACTCCCATTCTTTTTTTAACTTCACTTTTTGGTTTTTGACTTATTATGTCTGTCAATTTGGCTAATTCTAAGTATTCTGAAAGCTTACATAACCACTCTCCCCTAGTGGGTAACTGATTCCCTTTCCAATACTTAGCCACCAGGATTCTTGCTGCAGACGTTGCGTATAAGAAAAATTTAGTTTTGTCTTTTGGAATATCATCGTTTAAAATTCCTAAAAGGAATGCCTCTGGCCTTTTACTATATGGTATTCTTCGTGGATCAAAGGTTTCTTCTTACTACCATCCCGTCCCGACATGATGCTCTTGCCTGCTTGCTTCTCCCCATCCCACCCTGAGCTCATTGATTATATCTCAGTGCCAGACGCTTGCTCTTGATTCACAGATTCCATTTTCAGAATTCTTCCGACATGGAGAGCGCACCCATATAGTTAGTGTCTCACGAGAGGTGAGAGCTTTCTGTGATGCATGTGCAGGAATTTGGAGACCTCGTCATCCTCAGTGTACTTGCAGGGAGGGAATTGCAATCCAAGCATGTAATGTGCCATTCATAAACCTGTTATATGGGTTCCCAGCGCCAACTCAGCTTACTACATAAGATCACTATTGCGCTCTTTTGCAGCATTATAAACAAGTTGTTTTCAAGAAGAAGGCACAAGGACACAGTAATGGAGGTGAGCTGGAGCCATGAATTTTATGAAAACTTTGATGGACACCCCATTAAAGGGCAACATCAGCTCACAAATCAGCTCTGTAATGTTCTTTGCTCCAGCATGGTGTGGAGCATGATTCATGGTGAATTTACTTCTTCATGGCCACCATTTCATGCAGCATCATTCATCAGTTTATCAGGCACTTGAGCCAGAAAGCAAACTGTGTCATTATTTTAAATGGTATTAAGTAGCACTTTCCTCAGGTGTCTATACTCAACACACGTACCTACTTTAATAGGCAACCTGCTCAACTCCTATTGAGAGGATCATCTGCTCTAGGTTATGTTATCTGTGATATCTCTGTTCATGGCATCGTCATGTCAACCAAATTATTAAAAGCATCCCACCCAGTGCAATGAAAATAAACCGCAATCTGGAACTCCAGTGCCACAGACAAATAATAATAATAATAATGAAGAGATGCGTAACTGCAGAATATGTTGTATGTCCCAAATACACTGTATCCATACTATTAAGGATTCTAGGTTTTGGCTGAAGTCTTACATAGATAAGTTAATAATAATGATAATTTATTATTTATACCCCACCCACCTGGCTGGGTTTCCCCAGCCACTCTGGCTGGCTCCCAACAGAATTAAAAGCAAAAGTTAAGTGGCCAAACATGCAGTTTTTATTCTCATAGATGTGAGGGGTACATTAATGGTTCAGCCAACTTTGACCAGCTTTGTAATAATAATAAAAAAAATCCTCTGCCAAATCTTTTTATTTTTATTTTTTAGTTTTCCTACCAAAAAAAAAGGGAAGTGTTACAAAAGACTCCTACTCTATTTCCTCTGTGCAGGGTCTTACACCGTGGAATTCCCAATAATTAAATGACAAAAGGGCCAAATGTCTAAGTAGAAAATCAATTTCACATCATGCCATAGCAAACCTATTGGGCTTGTACATCCAGCCGGGATCTGTGGCCAACCCAAGTCTCCTTCTGGCGTGTGCATCTGCTTAACACACGTTTGTAAGCATGTTTCTGTCACATTGACTTTACTTTTCCAGGCATGCGCTTAACATATCTCAGATTAGCATTGATAAAACGTAACGTGTGAATAGGTCAATCAACAAGGCACAGGGTGTGGATTTAAGGACCGGTTAAGGAAGCGTTTTCTCTCATAGATGGGATTTAGATCAGGCTAATGTAACATATGAAAGCAAACCCCCCCCCCAACCCTATAGCAGTGTAAGAACAAATCACAGAAGAGGGCACTGCAGGCTAAGCTGAGCACATACACATGTTTTCTTCATTCTCAGTGGTCACTGGAAGCAGAAAGCCACAGACAGATCCTTTACTTCCTCATATCTGAAGAAAAGCTTCCAGCCATATCCTGGGACTAGCCTTGCTCTCTGCACTTGATCTATTGGGTGCTTGCTCGGTTGTGTCAGCAACACTGAAACTTTAATAAGTGCACAGCGGAAGAGTTGCCATCTCTTAGACTAACCAGGATGCTTAATAATGCCGGGAAGGAGTTAGCTGTGCACTTCTTTAGATGAATTCCATATGATCCTGCTTATGGAATGCTCTAATTAGTTTCTGAACGCCTCATCCTTCGTGACCTGAGAAACTACCGAAAGTAATTTTAGCTAGGTGAGTGCTATAAGATAAAAGGCCCATACGTTTATTTCCCCAGTGCCTCCTGCATCAATCAATCCCATCAGAATACGTGCTGCTGATGGACCAGAAATTGAGGGACCATAAATACCTTCATAGGAGACATTTTGCTCACCTAGCCCAGTATAGCCTCTGCTATCAGTGGTTATGAGTCACTATGGGGGAAATTCAACAACACACTAACACAATAATCCCGTCAGGGTAAGCATGTCAGCTTACCAGGTGAAGCAATCACCCCCAAAACTATTCTTGGGGTTCTTCTGGCCACCTCTCCGAGTCAATTTTCAGCGGCAGATTTAGGGGAGCACAACTGGTTTGGTCACACTGGGCACAGAGCCTTGGGGGCACCAGTGAGCATGTAACAATGAAGATTTACAATGGAGTGTGTAAATCTTGGAGGTGTGCCGAATGTTGGCGTCACACAGGGTGCCCTTGAAATTTAAGACCCCAAGATCTGCCGCAGATCTTGAGCAGAGAGAGAAAATCGCTTCAGGATTAGCTGAGGCCTGCTAAGGCTGCTGGTGTACTTCAGGAAGCCGGGCCATGCTTCCAGAAGTGCACTCGCAGTGGCAGCTGTGGCATCATTGTGGCAGCTACGGATGAGGCGAAGGCCTCGCGGTGGAGGGAGGCCTCACAGCAATGGAGGTGGTAGAGAGAGAGCCTGGCTGTCAAAGATGGTGTTGGCAGGCTGAGGCAGCCTGACAGGGCAGCAGCATAGTGTAGGAGGGTTTCCTGTATTTTCAATAGAAAAAGTGGGGTGTGGAGTAAACCCCACTGAACTCAGCAGGATGTAATTCAGGCCAGACATGCGTAGGACTGCATTGTATGTGAAATGTACCTTTACTTCAAGAAACAATGAAGGTGCAGCAATAGAAGGGATTGGTGGAGGAGAGAGATTGTTTTTTTTTTTTTTTACATATATCAGAGTTGAATAACGAAATAAGGGCTGTCCCCAGCAAAGAGGCCAGTTCGGGTCTTTGACCTTTGTAGATTTCCACCATACCCAAGTGCTTTTTCTTTCCCTGTCTCTTTTTCTAGAAAAAACAACACTGTGTTACATTAAAGTGTGTAGAAGATGCACACTTTATGGGGAAATGCAATGGAAAATACGTACTTTACATAAATTGTAGATAATTTGTTTCACATTTTGCACAAAAAAATGTGTACAAAATGCGCAGTTTAAATGCAGACTTTCCATCCTTTTTGTCAGTAAAGCCACACAAAATGTGGGTGTGAGCTCATTTTAAATGGGACAAAATTAGGTGAATTAGTCCAGCCTTCTTCAGAATGAACTGCCAGGGTTTTCTTTCTTCAAGGTAAGCAAGTTATTCTGGAGCATCCTCCTGGCAACTGGAGACCCTTTTTTCCTTTCTTTATTGATAGCCCCTTCTGCTCTAGCATGCAGCACTGTATTCATTGCTCTGTGTGGAGAAATGCATAGCGATGTTACAGTGTCAGCTGCAGCATGAAAGCATCAGTCTTAATTATATTCATGCCACCATCTTCAACGTTAAAGCTAATATGCAACGGCACTCATTTTCCTATACCGGTATCTTGCATAACCAGCACTTAGGTGCCAAAGTGGTTCTCCATCAACTTCTGCTGCACTGTGTTTCAGCTTGAGAGTGTGACTTGACAAGTATGAAAATGTTGGCTTGCCCTGTGACTTACAAGGAGAGGCACTTAGCAAAGTCTGACATTTGTCAAATGAAACTGTTGTTATCAACGTCGAGCTATTTTTAGGAACCTTCTTGACACGGCAGGAGAAGCACCTGAAAATTAATGATCTATCTCCCATTTCAGCAGAGAATGTTTAGGAAGTGATTTCTTTGGGGTGGAGGACGCAAGGACCCAGCCAGTGCTTTGTGGTAAGGTAAAAGCAATAATGCTTCACAAGGAGCCATTGTGATGCTGTTGACAATATCTTGCCTATTTGCTAAGGGCTCATCTGAATCATAGATTGTGTTTCCAATCCCCCATACAATCACCTCCAATCAGCCACTCTTTCCTCTCCATCCTCTCTTGATGCCATTGACTTAGATTTGGGGAATCTGATGCCCTCCAGATATTGCATACCTTCCAATATGTCCCAGTGGAAAATTGGGACCCGCGTGAGTCACGTGACCTGTCCAGGAGCACAGCAAAAAATGGGATGTCCCAATTTTATCTGGGCACTTGAGGGGTATGATATTGTTGGACTCCAACTCCCACCAGCCATAGCCGGCATGGCCAATGGTCAGTGATGATGGCAGTTGTGGTTCAACACGAGCCTTTTAAGCTTCTAAAACAGGATATCTGGCTGCCGACAGCCTCATCGACTAAGGTGAAGGGCTCCTTGCCGCCCCACACTTCCAATGCACATTCATCAAGTGCCACAGGACTTGAGTGTCACTGAGTATCCTTTTCTTCCTCCCATATAAACAAATAGCAGGAGGCAACACTGTTGCCGTGGGAGAAAAATGGCACCCCCCCTCATGCTGCATCTCGTGTCCTTCAATAACAAAGCAGCCCTTTCAATGTACAGGTCCTGCCATTACCACCACCATCCATTGTAGTAGGAACATAGGCTGCATCTACACAGCTATTAAAAAAACGCTTTGAAAATGCTCTGGAAAAAAACATTCTAAAACTCACAATGGAAAATTTCAGGGTTCTGATTTCAGTTCTACAGCGCAGATGTATAACGGATATTATAATGTGTGTATAACATTTATTTATTTATTTATTGCTAATGCAGCTGAGTCCACAGGGTAAGGATATGAATAGATGCAAGGAAAGGATATATTTATTCAGAGCTTTTTTTCCTTTAAAAAATATTCCCCCCCTACTCATTTTCCTACTCATATTGAAATACTGCCCCTCAATGAGGCCAAACTTAGATTCACAAAATATTTAGGGGTAAATATTTAGGGGTAGGCATACCCCTGCGTCCTCCCAGAAAAAAGCGCTGCATTTATTAGATATTATCCTTCCTCCCTCGCGTTTGTGAGTTCCACAGAGTGTCATCCCTTTGCAGATTAGACTGGCTAGTTTTAGCCTTTTATAGTTTAAGTAATCCAGGCTGCTTTAAGACAGGCTGATTTTCCCCGGTATTCCCCCCGTTCTCTCCCTTAGAACAATAATTGCACAGCCTTGTAAAAAGTAAAAAATAACATTTGCTCACCCAGAATACTTGTTGAAGAGTAACAGATACAGCAGCTTTGTTCAGGCTGTCTTAAAATGGTAATCCAGTTACAAAGACACACTTTAGTCTAGTTTAAAATGGTGTCTGAGCTGTAGCTTAGATATAACAGATGTTCTACACTGCTGGCTTGGTGATGAGATGAAAAGTAAGAGAAGAAAGAGGGTGTGTCCAGGCAGGTAGGACAATATATTTAGCTATGCTCTCCCCTTGTTGGGACACAGTGGGAGTGTTTCTCAACAGAGTTCCCTCTAACAAACTTACAGGAAAACTCTGTGAGCAGCTCCAGCTGCTATCATGTGCCTATCTAGCAATACACGAAGCGTTGGCTTTGACTGCACTTGAAATATCCCACACATTGGAATCTATCTTACCCATACAAACCCTATCTTATACCAAGTTAGGCCACTTGCCTGTATAGCTTAGCCTTGTCTGCACTGAATTTCAGACGCTCTCTAGGATTTCAGAAGGGGGTCTTTTCAACCCAACCTGGAGGTGCCAGAAAATGAATCTGGGACTATCTGACACAGGGTCTGCTGCTGAGTTTGGGCTGGTCCCCATCTTAACAATGGGCATCACACACACACACACACACACACACACACACACACAAATGAATGCCTCACATTGAAGTTTGTGTATTAATCTATTCTTGCCACGATTCTTGCATTGTTTACTATTCTATAAGGTAGGAAACTTTCCCCAGCATGTCTCCTGGGATATAACTTTGGATCAAAGATTTTTATACCAGGATCCTTGGTTCTTATTCTTAAAAAAAATATTGGAACTGCTCCAACATCCCCTTGCCTTCCCCCCTCTTTCCAAACATAGGTGCTAAGTAATTTGCTATTTCTCTGTTGTGCCAAGTTCCTGGGGGAGAGCTGCATTGTATATCAAAAGGTTTGCGCTCTTCTAACTCTGAGTCTTCTGTGTAACTTTATGTTTTGAAAAACAATGTTTTTCAACTCATACTGACTTATGAGTGCAACCCACGGCTGTTCATGTTGCTTATTATAGGGAAGAAAAATGTAACGTTTGCCATACTGTGCATGTCTAGACAGAGGTAAGCCACACTGAGCTTGTTGTTGTTGTTGTTTAGTCGTTTAGTCATGTCCGACTCTTCGTGACCATATGGACCAGAGCACGCCAGGCACTCCTGTCTTCCACTGCCTCCCGCAGTTTGGTCAAACTCATGTTTGTAGCTTCAAGAACACTATCCAACCATCTCGTCCTCTGTCATCCCCTTCTCCTTGTGCCCTCAATCTTTCCCAACATCTGAGTCTTTTCCAGGGAGTCTTCTCTTCTCATGAGGTGGCCAAAGTATTGGAGCCTCAGCTTCAGGATCTGTCCTTCCAGTGAGCACTCAGGGCTGATTTCCTTCAGAATGGATAGGTTTGATCTTCTTGCAGTCCATGGGACTCTCAAGAGTCTCCTCCAGCACCATAATTCAAAAGCAACACTGAGCTTATTCAAGGTTATTCCCAATAGAAGTAACATACAGAACTGCAGCCCTAAACTATATTTATAGAAAAGTCCTTATGTCATTTAATGGCCAATCTGGACTGTGAGTAATGCAGAGGTCGGGTAGGTCATGCTGCTTGGGAAGGGAACACGACCCCTTTCTCTCCATTCACTTGCTATTTTTTCTAAAAATAAAAACACACATTAACAGGTCGTCATCCTCACAAATTACAGGTCATATACAGAAACCACCAAACTGAAAGATGGGTCAGCCATCAGTCCTGCCCCTTTTCCCAAGAACCAGGTGGGCTACCTACCTTTTTAAACAAGGTGGCATATTTACTTTATTTATTCATTTACATATTTACCTTCTTTTCCCAAAAAAAAGAAAACATTTTTTTTTAAGAATTGTAAAACTGCTGCAAGGGCTGCAGGGAAGGGAGGACTGTTGTTACATTAATTAATTTATTATTATGCCAAAATAGGCTTCTGGGCCATTTATAAAATATAAAAACCAGTCACACTAACATTAAATTATAAACATCGGTAATCAAAATACACAAGAAAGCAAACACATTAAAACCACATAGCAATAAAAAAAGTCTGGTGGTGAACACACAGGTGCTAGCCAGTACCCTCCCGAGCCGGCTTTTTGCTGCAGATATGTCATTTTCTTTCACTGTTTGTCCCAGAAGAAGTGAAATAGTATGTTTGCATCGTGGTAACAGGGGTTTCCAAACCAGCTCCTCTGTCCTAAACATTTTATGTTTGCCTTCACCTTAAAGGTTAAGTTAAAGGGACGCCTGACCATTAGGTCCAGTTGTGGCTGACTCTGGGGTTGCGGTGCTCATCTTGCTTTACTGGCCGAGGGAGCTGGCGTTTGTCCACAGACAGCTTCCAGGTCATGTGGCCAGCATGACCAAGCTGCTTCTGGTGAACCAGAGCAGCGCATGGAAATGCCATTTACCTTCCCGCCGGAGTGGTACCTATTTATCTACTTGCACTTTGACGTGCTTTCGAACTGCTAGGTTGGCAGCAGCAGGGACCGAGCAACGGGAGCTCACCCCGTCACGGAGATTCGAACCACGACCTTCTGATCGGCAAGTCCTAGGCTCTGTGGTTTAACCCACAGCGCCACCCACGTCCCTTTTTTGCCTTCACCTTAGTTGACTCGAAAAACAATCTTTATTGGGTGCATTTTTTTCTTTCCCCCTCTCTTGCTCCCTAGTCTCGGTCTCGCTCCCTTTGTCTCTCTTTTGCTGTGATACCTCTGCAAGTATAAAAAGCTAACGCTGCCAAAAAGATTGACAAAGCTGCTTATTAAACAGACAGGGAGGAGGTATGAATATAGCAAGAGGACTAATGGCAGACATCAAGAGAGGAGCTGGGTGGGAAAGGCAGTCTGAAGCCAAGTTCTCAGCTTGGGTAAATCAGCACAGATCAGTTGAAGTTACATAGAGGGATAGCATTTTATGCCTCACTGGAATCTGGCCCAGAAGCGTCATGATTAATATCACAAATAAAGTCATTTATCTAACAGTCGCATACGCATCATTATTTACACCAGCGATAATGATAATGCTTCGCCACCATTCAACATTTACTTGGCCTTATGTCTTAAATCTTCTGCCATTTAACTTCACTGACACTAACACTCTAATCCTAAGTACACTGAGCAGAAAGAATACAGCAAATTTAGTTGCAACTGGCAAGGCAATCCTAAGTGTGTTTGCTCAGAAGACTGGGTGCAATTCAATGCAGCAAAGCTTAGGGGGTGGTCACAGTTTGATGGTCGGGTTATAAGGCTGCACACTGATGTGCAAAGTTTCAAGTACAGCGGTACCTTAGTTCTCAAACTTAATCCACTCCAGAAGTCTGTTGCAAAACCAAAGCGTTCTAAAACCAAGGTGTGCTTTCCCATAGAAAGTAATGCAAAATGGATTAATATGTTCCAGACTTTTAAAAACAACCGTACTGTACTATAAAATAAATAAGACAGTATTGTAGATGATAAAAATTAAAATTAACTTTTTTTCTTATGTGTACTGATGATAGCCATTGTTTGGATGGGGGGGGGGCTTTTATCCATTTCTGCAGTCTCACAATCAATCAATCAATCAATCAATCAGCAGCTGAACTGGGTTCCACACAGTCAGAAAAACAAGTCAAAAAAAGGGGGGAAAGATGTTGAGAACTGGGGTTATTGACAGGGGTGGGTGATGGGCTCATGTTTCTACATGCCAAAACTCCTACTTTGTGACATATTTGTGATGTATCAAAGGTGCTGTTGAAAAATGTATTATGGGAAATGGGGAGAGGTCTTAAAAGTTCACGCAACCCCATGCTCGGGGTTCCTACTCTTTGTGTGTTTGAACCTTGTTGCAACAAACAAAGGTCAGGTCTACTGACCATTGTTTTGCTTCTTTAATGGATGGAGAGTCCTTCTTTTGCTGATGGGAGAGATCCACTGGGAGGGGCACCCTGACAAGCTGGGCACCGGAGCAAATCTGCATGCCAGGATTTTTCCTTGTCAACTTATTGGGTAATTCTTTGCAATCCCTCATCCCCTGTGCTCCCCCAAATCTCCCCCCTCAATTTTTTAAAATTCATTTTATAACACAACTGAACAACGTAAACAGAAAAAACAAACAATACAAATAAATTCTTATCTTATTCTAATTTTTTCTAAACATTGTTAGGTGGGCTTCCTTCCCCAAGTCCCCCCTATCTGATTTTCATTTTACCTCATCTTTAGCAGTTTACATATATCATAATTTTTAACCATTTTTTTTATCACACTTACTTTTACCATAAAAATCTTCACATTTTATCACTTACAAATAATACTATTTTAAAATACACTATCTTCTACTTCCGGGACACAGGTGGCGCTGTGGGTTAAAGCCTCAGCACCTAGGACTTGCTGATCGAAAGGTCGGCGGTTCGAATCCCTGCTGCGGGGTGCGCTCCCGCTGCTCGGTCCCAGCGCCTGCCAACCTAGCAGTTCGAAAGCACCTCCGGGTGCAAGTAGATAAATAGGGACCGCTTACCAGCGGGAAGGTAAACGGCGTTTCCGTGTGCAGCTCTGGCTCACCAGAGCAGCGATGTCACACTGGCCATGTGACCCGGAAGTGTCTCCGGACAGCGCTGGCCCCTGGCCTCTTAAGTGAGATGGGCGCACAACCCCAGAGTCTGTCAAGACTAGCCCGTACGGGCAGGGGTACCTTTACCTTTTTATCTTCTACTTCCAGCCCTACAGCCTATCTCCACATCCAAAGCTATTCTAAGATTTAAATATTAACATATTTTTTCAGATATTCTTTAAACTTTTTCCAGTCTTCTTCCACCATCTCTTCTCTCTGGTCTTGGAGTCTCCCAGTCAGTTCGGCAAGTTCCATATATTCCATCATCTTCATCTGCCATTCTTCGATAGTTGGTAAATCTTGTTTCTTCCCATTTGTGCTCCCCCAAATCTGCTCTGGACTGTCCTCCAACCTCCTGGAACAGATTTAGAGGGGGAAAGGGGGGTCATCAATAACTGCCCCCCACAATTCATTAATAGGTTTCCTTCCATCAGTGGAAAGTCAGCAGTGGATATCACCCTATGTTTTTTTTTCTTTAAAAGAGTTTATAATGGAGAGGGAAAAATGCATGCATTCAAAGAAACAAACATACATTTTTCAGGTAGCAGTTAAGCCTTAAAAAAGCAATGTTCAACTCTCAGTCTCCCCTAATGTTCTCTATGCAAACACTTCAGACAGAGGAAAACCAGGGTAGCAAGCATCCGTTTTAGAAGGTATTGCAAGTCTGTTTAGATCCCACTCTGATAATTCCTTGTCTTGCTCTCCTGATCTATATACGTGCAATAAAATGTCATTACAGCTGCCTTTTGCTTTAAACAGGCTGTTATCATCATTGTCAAAGTATTGTTAAAAGCTTCATTGGTTCCACCATATGAGATCTGGGTCACCCCGCAACCAATCTCTCTGCCGTCTATCGTTAATGAAATCTCGACAATTTTTCCCCTTTTAAAATAGGAGTGTATCTTATTGAAATAGGTAGACCATTTCCTCAAAGCTGTGAGGCATACATGCTGGAGTTCTTCATTCTCCCTCCTGGGAATGCAATGAAAAGGAGAAGCGGGGAGGGAGGGGGGAGGTCTGATGCACAACAATGGAGACAGAGGATGCTTCCCAGGGAAGGAGAAGGGGATTGTTGGCCTTAGTATGCACAGAAGGAGAAGAAAAGACTATATGGATTTTAGTAACCTGCTGGGTTAGGATGCAGCTGAGTGAGACTTGCCATTCTTTTTGGATAGAAGTGACTAGCTCCGAAACAATGCATTCAGTGATTGCATGTACTTTACTCAGTCAGGCTGGCTAGTTAACCTCACGCATCAGCAACTGGGCCTATTCAGAGCTGAGAGCTGACAGTGTACCTGACAATTTCAATTACCCACAGATGTTATGCTAAAGTTCAAACCTGAGCTTTGTTTTCCTCCTACAGTTTCTGAAATGTTTCACATTCCTAGTTTCTCGGTCTCCCAATACACAGCACACAGCCTTTATGACAGATCTGCTCCGCAATATAATGGCCTGCATATATATATATATATATATATATATATATATATATATATATATATATATAATATGCCCCACCCATCCAGCTGGGTTGCCCCAGCCACTCTGGGCAGCTTCCAACACATTTAAAGCCAAAATAAAACATCAAACATTAATAGTAACAATCTAATCTAATATAAAAAGTCACAATAACTGTAAAACAAATAACTTTTATCTAACAAAGCTTAAATGTTGGAGAGAAATAACAACATTTTATTGACTTGTTAATTTTAAAGCAATTGTCTAGCTTTCCTATTAAATATCTCCTCAAAGCTCAGTTGAGTAAATGCAGTTATTAGGATCAACCAAAAAGCGGCAAAATGGTAGCAAGCTAACAATGTCTTCAGAAGAACCAGTGCTATTTTTCTAGAAAAGGAGGTGCCTGAGCTCAACACAAACTACTCCCTTGTTTTCTTTGAATGACAATGACGCCCACCTGAGAGATGCTGTTGCTAAGCTTCTGTGAGCAACAGCTGGAAAAAAATGCCCCGAGAAGGACTCTCCATTACGCAAGATGTGGCACAAAGCAGGGGGGTGGTTGAGGAAAAATAAAAACCAAAAAAGTATGAAAATTAGACTGGCTATAGGTATGAAGTCCGCTAGTAGACTTATTTCCAAGATGGAGAACTGCAGACTGCAGACTGAATAAGTCCCTCCCAGGTTACACACTATGAATTCTAGAATAACGAAGCAATGGTAATTTCTGAAAAAGACCATTGTGTCAGTCAGTTTAATTGATTTCAAATCTACCAGACTAGTAAGAATTACAGCTTCAGTTTAAAAGAAAGTTTCAGGAAGTTACAGCAGCTTGCTCAAAATATAAGCGGTTTAGTGGGTATTCATCTAATGTGGACAGGGTTTTCAATGGCAGTAACTGGTGTTAGACCCCAGAATAGGGTGCTGTGGAAGCAGGACAGAGGCAGGATTGGGATTGGGTCTGTTTCATCCCTCTGAGAAGCCCCAGCTTGGAGACCTGGCACACTTAATTTCCCCCTCATGGGTTCCAACTGTTGAATGGGCCTCCACTCTGGGCAGTACCCAACAGAAGATTAAAAATATGATAAAACTTCAAAAATTAAAAGCTTCCCTAAACAGGGCTTCCTTCAGATGTCTTATGAAAGTCAGATATTGGTTTATTTCCTTGACATCTGATGGGAGTGCATTCCACAGGGCGGGCACCACCACCAAGAAGGCCCTCTGCCTGGTTCCCTGTAACCTCACTTCTTGAAGTGAGGGAACTGCCAGAAGGCCCTCAGAGCTGGACCTCAGTGTCTGGGCAGAACAATGGGGGTGGAGACGCTCCTTCAGATATACTGGGCCGAGGCCATTTAGGGATGGGGGAAGGAGAGAGAAAGAGATCTGCTAGGGGGAAAAAGTAGAAAAATATTATGCACATATAAACATCCATCTCCCCCTCCCCACTTTGTAAGTATATAAGTATGCAAGTATATAAGCAGCAGTATAATTACATAATGACTGACTGTAGACTGAGATCTGAAATTCCTACAAACCTTGAGAATTTTTGTTAAAAAGTTTTGTGTGATGCATCATGAATTTTATTTACATTTATATTTACCTGGAACCTGAGGTGGTTCTCAGGTAGTCTCCCATTTCAACACGGACCAGACTGAGTCTCCCTCCGTTTCAGCAAAGTGATAGCCTCATGTGACTGCAGATTAAAGGGATATCCAGTGATTAATGTGTGTGAGAAACATAAATATTAGCTGTTCTTTCAATGCTTTATCAAGAAGTGGCTAGTGTAGGGGATGTTTTCTCAAAGGGCCAATATATGAGCTTTGTTAATGAAAAACATAATAAATAATGAAGACTTAGAAGCACTGAGAATTTTAAGGCTGCAGCCTTAATAGGGAGACAGTCCAACTGGAATCGATGAGATTTACTTCCAAGTCAGTATTCAGAAGCAGGGCTTAAGTAATTTGCCTGAGGTTTAGGGGAGAAATGAGGGTGGGATTCAACTGGTGAGTCCTGTCAGAGGAAGCCCTGCACAAGGATTTCTGCTTGCACAACAGGACTTTGCCCCTCTCTCCTCATGCCCCCCAAATTGGCTCAGGGTGGGATGGGGGTGGGGACACAGATCATTCTGTCTTGCTAGCCAATCTGCTTTGTGGACTGACCCATCAGAAGAGTGTGAGGTTGACCTTCCCTGAATCCAGAGAACATGACCTGTACTGAAATGCAAGAGATGTAAGAGAAAGTTAGCTGTGCTTCAATTCTTTTGAAATGAACGTGATTTGCGATGGCCACAATTAACCTCCTCCTCCGAGTTCACTGGGACTTTTGCATCTAATTTTCTCTGGATTTAGATCATAAAGTTGAAGAGAGCTCTGTATTCTTTTAAAATCTCATCTTCAAAGATCAGACATTAACAGCTGAGCACCTCAAGAGATTCCATTATCCTTTTACTTCCCAGAGCTTAAGAAACACATCTGGAAACCTAGTTTGCTGTTGGAATTTTTCTATTTTGAAAGGTAATGTAACTGTTGCGATGTAACCATTTTAGGAACAGAACCCCGCTTAATCTTATTGTTGTCGAGAGAGTTCAGTCCCTTTCCTACAGCTAGTATGAAAGCATATATCATTTTAATTCTCCCCTGAGTTGAATGGGTAGCTGGACCCATTTGCCATCTCCAAAACACTACAGAGAAATGGCTCTGCATTTTCCCCTCTTCTTCTCATGTTTACAGTTGCGCTGTGTCCATCTCCTAACTCAGGGGTCAGCAAACTTTTTCAGCAGGGGGCTGGTTCACTGTCCCTCAGACCTTGTGAGGGGCTGGACAATATTTCAGAAAAAAATAATGAACGAATTTCTATACCCCACAAATAACCCAGAGATGCATTTTAAATAAAAGCACACATTCTACTCATATAAAAACACGCTAATTCCCGGACCATCCACCGGCTGGATTTAGAAGGCGATTGGGCCGGATCCGGCCCCCGGGCCTTAGTTTGCCTACCCATGTCCTAACTTTATTAAGAATTCTCTCATGAAACTTTCCTGATTTTCCAGGCAAGACACAAAGCTCCCAATTTTTAAAGTATCCTTTGAACTCCTCCATTGATCTATGCAATGTAGATATTGACATGCCAGTCCCTTTGATTTGCCCAGCTCATTTCTAAAAGCGGGGATAAAACTCGCCCAAATGAGCAGCAGGCTGACTAGAGAACTAACTCTAGGCGGTCCTGCTGGGTTTTCTGTATGGGATCACAGATCTGTCTTCTTCCAACTCTGCTTTTATCAGGCATTTATTGTAATTTGATACAAGCACATGTTTTCTTTAAAAAGAAAGAAAGAAATGTCTTTAATATCCCTCTCTGATCTTTCGTCTGACATGATAAGCTGAAGCTTTTCGTACAAGGTTGGGCTGACATGTAGCTTTGCTTCACTCCTGGGAGATTTTAATTCTTAAACAGGTCACTCAGTGATACTTCTCTTATGCATCCTTTACACTCTCATTTTAGGATGCCAAGGGAGCTCAAGCTAAATACCTTGAGCTAAATCCAAAGAACTGTGAGTGAAAAAATAAAATGTGTTAGTGTTGTTCCCTACTTTCACCAGCTGTCACTAGGGGCAGACTTTTCACAGTGCAGTATTAGCCATTTACATAAAGGTAAATTCCTGGAACGGGGTGAGCTCCCGTTGCTCAGTCCCTGCTCCTGCCAACCTAGCAGTTCGAAAGCACATCAAAGGGCAAATAGATAATAGGTACCACTCCTGCAGGAAGGTGAATGGTGTTTCTGTGCACTGCTCTGGTTCGCCAGAAGCAGCTTAGACATGTTGGCCACATGACCTGGAAGCTGTACCCCGGCTCCCTCAGCCAATAAAGCGAGATGAGCGCCGCAACCCCAGAGTCGCCCACGACTGGACCTAATGGTCAGGGGTCCCTTTACCTTTTAATGGTAAAGGACCCCTGACAGTTAAGTCCAGTCGTGAATGACTCTGGGGTTGTGGTGCTCATCTTGCTTTACTGGCCGAGGGAGCCAACGTTTGTCCATAGACAGTTTTTCCGGGTCATGTGGCCAGCATGACTAAGCAGTGCACGGAAACGACGTTCACCTTTCCACCGGAGCGGTACCTATTTATCTACTTGCACTATGACATGCTTTCAAACTGCTAGGTTGGCAGGAGCTGGTACTGAACAACGGGAGCTCACCCCGTCGCGTGGATTCGAACCACCAACCTTCCAACCAGCAAGTCCAAAGCTCAGTGGTTTACACCACAGCATGGCGGAAATGCTTCAGATCCTGCCTCAGTGCTCTAAATGTGAGATTGATTCTCCTTGGATGGATTCAGGCAACACTTGCTTCACCTTGAATTTGGAAAACCTGAAGCTTTGCTTGTCTTTCCATTGGCTATAATGGGAAAATCAACAAATGGCTACAACTGTTACATTTTGTCAGAAATGGATGGAATTTGCAGGCAGAGGAGTTGAAACATAGGAGTTCTAGAAACATAGGTGCAATGTTGGGTTTTTTGTGTGCAATGCGTCTTTAAAGTGCTTTAATAATATATTAAAGTTGTGTAAAGGGAGCTTTAAAGTTAGCTTTGTTTGTTTTTTAAGGATTCATTCCCACTTTGTGATGGGGAGAGTTTGTGTGAATGTGACATTCGTTGGCTGTCAGTTCATTTCCAGGCCCAAGACAAGGTGTTCATGTTAGGGTTTATAGCCCTAAACAACTCAGCCCCTCAAATATCTGAAAGACCACTTCCTTCTTACAGACCCTTCTTGGTGTTAAGATCAGCAGAGGGGGCTGTTTCATTGCCCTCAGAAGCTCAAGGGGTGGCAGCCCAGTAGAGGGCCTTCTCTGTGGCAGCCTCCATGTTGTGGAACTCCCTCCTCACAAAGA
The DNA here is from genome assembly GCF_964234715.1 of Podarcis melisellensis. Lineage (NCBI taxonomy): Eukaryota > Metazoa > Chordata > Lepidosauria > Squamata > Lacertidae > Podarcis > Podarcis melisellensis. The sequence continues at coordinate 94,277,844 of NC_138530.1, forward strand.
TGTATCTGACACCATCATTACACTTCCGTGAATGCTAAAGACATATCTCTTTATTCTGGCTTTTCACACTTCATGTGTATGTTTTTAGGACCCACCTTATTTATGCCATTGCAATTTTTGTTTTAAACAGTGCTATTTTTCTAGAAAAAGAGGTGCCAGAACTCACCATGAGAGCCATTGTTTTCTTAGAATGGCAATGGCGCCCACCTGAGAGGTGCCAGAACTGAGCTCTCGTGAGCTCCAGCTGGGGGGGGGGGGAATCCCTGGTTTTGAACTGTTTTTAATACTATGTTTTAACTGATGAAACCACCTGGAACCTTATGGTGAAGGGCAGGTAAATGATGACAATGATGTTTGCTAGGTCAGTGGATATTCATTCAAATACAGTACTTTTGTTGTTGTTCTGTTTGTGAAACTTCTCCAATAATATCAGCAACATTCTTCTCAAAGGAGAGCAAGGGACAACCAGCACCCGTGTTTTCAGGTGCTGGGCACAGTTTGCCAAAGTGATAACCAAAAATGTTCCATATTAAAATTATTGTTTTTTTATTGCAAGGATCAATAAGGAAATATGAAGGGAGAGAAGCACCAATGGATCTCTATGTGCTTTAGATAAATGGCAAATTTGGATTCCTGGGTAAAGGAAGACAAAGCAGCTTCTGAAGGAGTGGAGTGTGCCTTTCTAAGCATGTATTTCCTGAGCTACAGCACAGACTTTCCCAGTGTCTGGATGCAAGTTAATTCTCTGTCCGCGGCTGACAAAGCAGGGGCATAAAATCTCTTCTGCCCAGGGGCTGCCGATGTCATAAATACACACCTCTGATCATGACTTGGAGGTGGCCAAGTTTGATGATGATACCAAACTGTTCAGGGTGATAAGAACAAGAAGAAAATATTGCAAGGAGCTCCAAAAAGATCTCTCCAGACAGGGCGAATGAACATTAAAATGACAAATGAGATATAATGTAAATAAGTGTAAAGTGCTTAGAACATTTTCTGCTGTTTTTGGCAAGAGCCGATTTAGGAAGGAGACTAGACTGGGTGGAGAGAGGACTGGACTGAAAGGAGAAAGAATGGGGGAGAAGGGGACATGTGCTATATTCTGCTAATTATTCTGTTATTCCAGTAGGTGGCCCCCTCTCCCCCACTGTCTCTCCTCACAGTCTGCTCTCCTTAGCGCTTGCCAAAAACAGCAGACATAAAATTGACTCCTTGTGAATCAATTCTACAAACTGGATAGCCCACATTTTAACAGATATGATGGCCCTGAATAATGGAGAAGTGTTGAGCTCTGTCAGGTTTGGCTCAAAACGGGCCTGCTAACGATGAACAATAGTGGAGATCACTTAGGGAAACAATTCTTTCCCACCAACAGTTCTTATAAAAGCCAAAGGGACAGGGGTGGCACTGTGGTCTAAACCATTGAGCCTCTTGGGCTTGCCGATCAGAAGGTCAGCGGTTCAAATCCCTGCGATGGGGTCAGTTCCTGTTGCTCTGTCTCAGCTTCTGCCAACCTAGCAGATTGAAAGCACGCCAGTGCAAGTAGATAAATAGGTACCACTGTGGCAGGAATGTAAATGGCGTTTCCATGTGCTCTGTTTTCCATCACGGTGTTTTGTTGCGCCAGAAGCAGTTTAGTCCTGCTGGCCACATGACCTGGAAAGCTGTCTGTGGCCAAATGCCAGCTCCCTCAGCCTGAAAGCAAGATGAGCGCCGCAACCCCATAGTCACCTTTGACTTAACTATTCCGGGGTCCTCTACCTTTACCTTATAAGAGCCAAACAGGCTGCTGAGCCCACCAATCCCCCCATTTAACACATGCTATGGGTGCTGTTGCTTCAGTCATAGCAGAGAGAGAGATTGGTTTTCCTCCCTGGTCCCCTTCCCTGTGCACTCCCTCTGTCTCTCCTGCCTCTCTCCTTCTTTGTTTTTCTTTCCCCCTCATCAGTGCCTGGGATGGTGGGAACTATATTCTCCCCATGGGTACCCGACATCATCAGCATGCCCACTAACATTTCTCTGATGAAAATAGGGACGTCCCATTCCATAATGATAATTTTACGATTTATACCCCACACATCTTACTTGGGTTGCCCCAGCCATTCCGGGCAGCTTCCAACATATATACAAACATAATAAAACATTAAACATTAAAAAAACACCCCTTCCCTATACAGGATTGCCTTCAGATGGCTCTGGGGTTAGATAACTCTATACCCTCCAATATTTCTCCAACGAAAATAGGGACATCCTAAGGAAAAGTGGGACATTCTGTGATCAAATCAAAAACTGGGATGGCTTCTCTAAATCAGGGATGTCCCTGGAGAATAGGCTTGGAGGATGTGCATCAGGTACTTCCTGGTGTTCAAGGCCCCAAAGTTGGCTAGAAAGAGAGGAGGAAGAGTAGGATCACGACAGGGCAGGTGGAAGAAGCACCCTGCTCTGTCCTGCTCCTGCTGTGGTTATCAGTGCTGCAGCCAGTGTATGCGTGTGTGTATGTTAGAGGTAGGAGTCATTTTCTCACTGCAATCCAACCAAGAAAAGAACTCAGTGCAGGTAACTCTCACCTTCACATTGAAGCTGAACAAAAGACGAACCCAGTGCGGGGGGGGGGGGGGGTTAACACGCCCCTTCAAGGTGAGCATTACGAGTCGCCAAGTTTATATTCCGAGCCAAGGAAACCCCAAACTCGGCTGCATTGCTCCTGTCCCGAATGCAGACTTTCAGGGCGCATTCTCTGTTGCTTTAAAGAACGTCAGACCCAAGTAGTATATAGCATACATATATTAATGTCCAAATGCTATACATGAATTGTGGCCAAAAGAGTGAATAATTGTTGACATTTTAAAAAAAAAAGCCCCGTCCAGTCTTTATAAATGTACAATTTACGATCAGTGAGGCTTTTCTTGGGGGTGGGGGGGGTTTGAAGGGGGGAGGGAGAGAGAAGAGAAATGTGCGGCATGTGAAATAAATTAATGGGCCTCTGTAAATTTAGGGACTGCTGGCAACTCAGCTTTGCACGTTGCAATAAAAATGGTTTATTGGACTAACATTGTTGAATCCAGAAGCCCAAATTATACTAAGCCTCTACACAGCAGCCTGGGCATTTCTAAGGGGCAGTGAGGGCTGACCCCAGTCCCTCCCTAGCCCCGGGCTTTCCTTGAGTTTTTGCCTGCGTGTGAGGCTTAACAGTGCAAAAGTAAGTATATTTCCCTTCATTTAGCCATGTTTATTTTCCATGGCGTCTTTGCGCTTCAGCCCTTTCTCATCTCCCCAGAGCGCCAGAACCCATTTATTTCCTTGCCGCTGCCTTCCTGCTTTCCTGAAACGGAGCTAATGTACCCCAGAAGGCTTAGAGAGACTGTCAGCTGCAACAGGAGAAGCACTCGAAAAAAATATTCCAGGGCCATTTGTTGTCAGGCCAAGAAAATAAACAGCCCCAGAATTTCGCAAATGGGAGAGAAGAGGACTGGTGCGAAGCTGGAGCTGAGAAGGAAATTGTGTAGTAAGGAGGGACGGATTGATATCCTGGCAAAAAGGCAAGCGTTGCACCAAGCAGGGTGGGCGTTTGCAGTGACGGCTTGATGCAACGGACCAGCCTTAGCAAATTGATTTCCTGCTTCGGCGTCTTATCAGCAGATTTTTTAATAAGTGGGGGAGAGCTGGTTTTACAGAGGCACTGGAGTTAGGCTCCTCTCTGAAGTTGCTTTGGCGGTGCTGCTGACTGAAAAAGACTTTGCCTTTCTAGAATCCACACTTTCACACCGGAGCATTTCCGTTTAGCCTTAAAGGAGCTTGCTGGCAGCATCCAATGAATAAAAACCCCAGCAGAATATTTAGTGTCAGGGACCGGTTAGATGAGCAGGAGGGGTGGAAACCGCCTGAACCAAAGCCCCTTCCAGGGAAAGCACAGAGGGAGAAGATTTGGATCCTGGATCTTGGTGGTGAACAACAGGACACTGTTATGTGTCCAGTTCTCACCCTGGGCCAGCAGGGGGATACTGTAGATAGTTTTAACTCAGGTCCACATATGCAAATGTGGGATTGAAAGTGATGTTCAGTGATTGGATAGTTACAGAAAGTTGTTACTGTTGCATTGTAGTGGAGCTCTATATAAGCAGGGTGGCTCAACCCTTCAGTCCAGTTCTGTTCTGGCCTGTGAATAAACAAGAGCTGTTTGAAGACTTGCTGTGTTGTCTGATATGTTCTCCCACAACTTATCAGACACATCCCAGAGGAGGGGAAGAGCTAGGAAGCACAAGAGATTGGGAGCTTGGAGGACGAGGAAGAGGCAGGTGCAAAGACAGGAATCAGACTTAGCAGCTTCACCAGTGAGCCACCCTGACAGCTTTTCTGCTGACAGCTTGCAAGCCCCTCCACACTCCCAGAACAAGGCGTCTGATGCATATCACAGAGCAGAGAGCAAGGCAGAAATAGAAAGGGTCCCTTGGGGCTCACCATAGATAGAGGGAGAGGCTGGACACAGAGGGAAAGGAGTAAGGTGGGAGGTCAAGCCAGTCCCAGCAATTGCTTCACCTAGGTGAAGCATATCTCAGAGGTCTCCATATGTTCTCTGTTCTGTTTCCTTGATAAAGAAACTAACTGCAAGTTAAATGGTGTTTCCCTCTCTTTCTCTGAGCTGTGAATGAGCTGTTCTTGCATGTTCAGACCCAGAGACCTCCCCCCTAAATAAACACACATTTGACTCAAATTTTAGTTTTGGTTTTTGGCAGAATTTAGCCCACAACTTTATTGATTACAGAAAGTGAGTGGTTGCATAGGCTCTGGTTCGACTACCTTGCAGGTAGTGCTGACTCAGAGCTCTATCATAGGTCAGCCAAGCGTGAACACCTGAGGTAGGTGGAAAGCCCGGGAAAAGACTATGTCCACTCCCCAGATGCTCCCCTGGACTCAGGCATGGGCGCAACCCCCTCTCGGGGGTTGACCAAACCAAGTTGAGTCCCTGGATTCCTTTAACGGGTATTCCCTTCATATAGGGATGGCGAGAGCGTTCTCCCATCCCTATCACATGAACCAGAGCCTATCCACAACCTTACAAGTTGTGACAATTTGCTACATGGCAGGTGAAATCCAAATGGCATCAGCCAATCAGCCAAGTGGGGAAAATTCCTGCCATGTCCCTGTCCCAACGACAGACGATACACGACGGCATAGCAAGGTCAATCGCAAAATGCCCTAAATATAGGGAGAGGTGGGCGGGTGCTCCAATGCATGAGCTGAAAGAGGAAGCTCTGGGTCACGTGCATAGGTATATATAGGTCCCTTGGTCCATTTAAACAGCTCCCCATTGGCCAGATTAAACCCAGCAATGAGGGACCTATCAATCGGGTGTTGTGGCTGTCCAATAAACCCACCCACAACCAGGAGGTCAGTTTCCAGGTCTCACCGCAACATGTGCCCTCTTTTAGGGAGGACACGCTTTATCAACTCCCTGACATTTAGGAACGCATACAGAGTCAGAACCTAGCTCAGGATTGCCAGCTGAGAAGGGCCATAGCTCAGCGACAGAGCATCTTCTCTACATGCAAAGGTGCCAGGTTCAATCCACAGTGGCTGGCTGGCAGGCAATGTCTCCTGTCCCAAATCCAGTATAGACCATGCTGTGCTTGATGAACCAGTGGGCTCTGTATGCTGTGTTCCTATGTCTTTACTGATTGTCAGTAGTTCTCCAAATTTTCAGACAGGATTCCCCTAGCTGGATATAATGATAATGATGATGGTGATAAAGTGATAAAACTTCAAACATTAAAAACCTCCCTAAACAGGGCTGCCTTCAGATGTCTTCTAAAAGTCAGATGGTTGTTTATTTCCTTGACATCTGATGGGAGGGTGTTCCACAGGGCGGGCGCCACTACTGAGAAGGCCCTCTTCCTGGTTCCTTGTAGCTTCACTTCTCACAGTGAGGGAACCGCCAGAAGGCCCTTGGAGCTGGACCTCAGTGTCTGGGCTGAATGATGGGGGTGGAGATGCTCCTTTAGGTATACACCTTCAGGTATATGTTAGGGACTGATGTAAATCCTATACTCCACCACTAAGCTATGGCTCCTCTACCTCATGTGCTTCATTTGGTACAGATGCAAGTCAAGTGGTCTGTTTTTGGACACAAAATGCCACACCATTGGTTATGCTGGTTAGGGCTGATGGAAGTTGGAGTCCAATGACATCTGGACAGTCACAGGTTTCCTGTTCCTGTTCTTCAGAAGGACATAACACTGTCTTAACTGCAACTTGAACGGCTTGCAGCCCCTACTTACATGGGGAACAGGGTTGCATCAGGGCTGCATTGTGCTTTTAAAACTCCCCGTATTTAGCTTAGCAACACTTTTAGAAACTGGGCCTCGGAAGAAAAGCCTATTTATGTGCTCCCTAATGGCCAGAGAATGTAATACCTGCAGAGCTGGAAATATGCTGAAGTATATTCCTGAAAAAGAAAGCATTTTACTAGCTGGCATCACATGATTCAATGTGTGCAGTAATGCTCTGTTGCACAGAAACATATTGTATACGCACATGTAAGCATGTGTTACATAGAAGGAAAAAAATGTGAAATAGGCAGCAGTAACAAGATGCAGTCATTCAGTAAAGTGATTTTATTGGAACACCCTTTTACTTCCTCAGAGAACTCCTTATTTCCCCACCCATGCCAGATTACAGTCCTGCAGCATTAAGAGCTATTTTCTGCACATCTGTAGATGTAATCATGCTGTGTGCAGCGCAGAGAACTGAAACTGTATTCCATGAACTCAGCACTGTGTACTTACTATATGCTCTGTACTGCTCAGTTCCTTTTTATTATCTAAGTCTTTTCCGCGCTCTCTCTTTTAAATGTGTGGATTTATTGCGAGTACTCTCATTCCCCTTGCTAATTTCTTTGCCCCTCACAAACGGAAGCTAAAGGTGGGCCCTTCACCAGCCATTTCAGGATCCAGCCATTTCAAAGTCTCATCTTGCCCTATCCTTTGAGGGCCAGACTTCCCACCAGATTGTATTCAGTTTATTGTGTATAAGTGCAAATCTGTGAATTTGATGTAACAGTGGTACCTCAGGTTACAGACGCTTCAGGTTACAGACTCCGCTAACCCAGAAATAGTACCTCAGGTTAAGAACTTTGCTTCGGGATGAGAACAGAAATCGCACGGCGGCAGCAGGAGGCCCTATTAGCTAAAGTGGTACTTCAGATTAAGAACAGTTTCAGGTTAAGAACGGACCTCCAGAATGAATTAAGTTCTTAACCAGAGGTACCACTGTATTTTATTGGGAACAGTGGGTGAGGGGAGGAAGAACTCCAAAGACTACAATTTTGGGGAATGAAATGAAAGGTGCCTGGGAAACACCTGAAGATTGGTAGTTGACAGCAAGGGACAAAAGCAAGATGAAATGAAAGGTGACAAGATGGGACATTTTCTCTGGTAGATGGTTCTCTAATAGCCAAGTTTCACAAAAGCTCCGGCAATGTGTTCCTGGAATAACATCACACTCATGTATAAGTACATGATTTGCATGCATTAGCATTGAGCTTGGATACCCCCCCTCACACACATGATTATTATTATAACAACAACAATAATAATAACCAAATCATCACCATTCAGGACGAGCTCCTGCAGGTGTTAACTGGGCTATTGAGGCAACCCACATATTCTGCTGAGATTTTTACCTTAGATTTTGGTGTTGTTGTTTCTGCCAGGCAGCAGGCTTGAAAAGCTGCAATGGAATGAGAAAAGATGGCCTTTGGTGATTAATAGCGCAGTCTTCTGCATGCCTATGCAGACATCAGTCCCATTGAATTCAATAGGCCTACTCTGGGGTAAGTGGATCAAGGACTGCAGCCTGAAATTATGCTTTTTTTCTGGTTCACAGCAGAGGAAACCTTTCTCCCCCCTAATGGAATTGTGATTATAGAACATATTAATATTACAAAAGGTTTAAGTCCATTAAGCTTCCAGGCTTGCAGCCTTTCTTGCCTAATGAATGGTGCCTGTGAGAGGTGGTACCCGAAAGTGACAATAGAAAGCGAAGTTGGCTATTATTTCTCAAGCCTCCAACAGCTACTGTATTGCTGTCAGAGTCATGTCGCTGTGCTCACGGTGCCTATTTTAACATTCCTCAGACATGCTGGCATAAAATACAAAGATGATCCAATTACATTTCCTGCAACTGCATCTTATTTTACTAATGCTTACAAATTAATGGTGTCTGCCACTGCCCCCCCCAACACAAGAAGGAGCAGAGATAGCATTTTAAATCCCATGAATTTTATAGTATGCATTACTTAAATACAGAAAACAACCCTAACCGTAAACAGTTGACATGCCTCTCATAATCTCTGTCTAGTCAATATGAAAATGTAACTACATGGGGCAATGCAAAAGAAATTCCACTGTATACTCATTTATTAGGAGAAGCATTATTTATTCCTAGCAATTTACTGTTAGTAATTTATTTCTGTAGAGCCATTAATTCACAAACTTCTAAGTGCTTAGTCAAATCTGGAGTTCTCGCAACGTATCTCCCCAAATCACTCTCTCTCTCTCTCTCTCTGTGTGTGTGTTTGTACCAAAGTCCCATAACCCTTAGTTGAATTCTAGATCCAAATCATCTAGCCCTCATTCCCTGACCCAGCAAGAGAGATCTGTCATTGTGGGCTCAGCTCCTCCCTCACCTATGCAAGAAGAAGAAGAAGAAGAGGAGTTTGGATTTGATATCCCGCTTTATCACTACCCAAAGGAGTCTCAAAGCGGCTCACATTCTCCTTTCCCTTCCTCCCCCACAACAAACACCCTGTGAGGTGAGTGAGGCTGAGAGACTTCAGAGAAGTGTGACTAGCCCAAGGTCACCCAGCAGCTGCATGTGGAGGAGAGGAGACGTGAACCCGGTTCACCAGATTACAAGACTACCGCTCTTAACCACTACACCACACTGGCTCTCTTGACCATCACTTGACCATACATGGTCCCTACCAGGGCTCTTTTTCAGCCAAAACTCAGCTACAGCACCTCTCATGGGCACCATTGCCATTATAAGACAACAAGAGAGGTTCTCTTCATGAATACTGGCAGATCTTTTTCTAGAAAAATAACACTTTTGGCAGGATTCCCCAGACACACATCCAGAGCCTACTCTCTAACAGCTTAAATGCACCATACAAGCATTGAGTGAACCCATCTAGGTCAACTAAGTGAAGCCATTGAAATTAATGGAATTAATTTAGATGTGTTCACTGATTTCAGTAGGTCTGCTGTGAGTAATACCACCCCTGGCTTCCCGACGGCACACGCCACTGCTAGTTTCCTAGAGGGAGCACTGGGGAGTGCAGTGGCAGGTGCAGTGGCATAGCCAATCCAATGCTCTGGATTGAGCAGCATTGAGCTCTTTGATGCCTTCCCCTGCCACTTTTGATTACTGACAGTAACATGTGGCATTGGGAAGCCAGGGGAGCATCGCTGCTCTGTTTGTACTGCATGGCTGGCTGCTACTGCAAAGCAGGAGCTAAAGAAAGGTAATAAGGAAATGGGCAGAATGCTAGAGTGTGTGTCTCTATCCCTAGCTCTCTAAAAGCGTGACTTAACTTATCTATTTGGATATTTGGAATCCATTCTTACAAATATTGATAGGTTAAGATCTGGTGAATTACGATAAAAGTAAAGGGAAAGGACCCCCAGATGGTTAAGTCCAGGCCAAGGTGACTATGGGGTTGCGGCGCTCATCTCGCTTTCAGGCCGAGGGAGCCTGCGTTTGTCCACAGACAGCTTTCTAGATCATGTGGCCAGCATGACTAAACCACTTCCGGCACAACAGGACACCATGATGGAAGCCAGAGCGCATTGAAACGCATTTACCTTCCTGCTGCAGCAGTACCTATTTATCTACTTGCACTGGCGTGCTTTTGAACTGCTAGGTTGGCAGAAGCTGGGACAGAGCAATGGGAGCTCACCCTGTCCCAGGGATTTGAACCACCAACCTTCCGATTGGCAAGCCCAAGAGGCTCAGTGGTTTAGACCACAGCACCACCCAACTTTGCAAAGTATACAGTTTTGGGTTTTTTTTCTGTGCCCCCCTTACTTTTCCTTCTACACAGGCGCTATTTCTCTTTTTATCTTTCTCTTTTATTTATGTCTCACCACATTTAGTGTGCATATAATAATTTTTAACTTTCAATAAAGGAGGAAATAAAAACTTATCTATTTCTAGTCTGGGTCACTTTTGCATGTGCCCACTGGAAAGTCTATTCCATTCTGTTTCTGCATTAATCTGTGGGTTTAAAGGGAGGGAAATCCACATAATTATCTCTTTTCTCAAACTGCATCAGAAAATTCAGGGTGGTTGAAAGACACTGAATAACTAAGTTCTGGTTGGCACATTAGTCTGGACAGTTTGTGTCAGGCCACTCTATCAGAATTCATGAAGATCAACTTTACTCAAGCATCCCTAGCAAAGAAATTTGAAGTGACAATGGCTAACACAACAAAATCCCTCTCCCACCCAAATCGCCTGCTTTGAAATAGGGCAAACCAGTTCTGGAGCAGCTGCGGCCTTGAAATGGCAGGCAGATCTCTCTGTCACTGTTTAAACTCAGCTCCCGCTTGTCAGATTGTCTGCTTCCTCTTTGACCTGGACTAAAGCTGTGACATGCATTAGAAATATACATAACAACCATTCCTAAAGCCTCTTTTAAAGCCTCTTTTGCCTTAGATTTCCATGGATACGGGGAGAGGGACTATCAAGAAGGCCTCCCAGCCTTGAAAAACAACAACAGGGCCCAGAAACAGCCAATTATATGGGTTGCTAGGAGGTGGGAAATACTCTTTAACCCAAAAACATCTGGGAGGCTACCCGTAATGCCAGCTATAAGGGAAGAGCTCAGAGGATGCAATGAACATCTTGCTCTCAGTGATTTTCTCTGCTTAGTTATATCTATGAACCGCCGTTTGTTGAAGGACCCAACCCTTCTTCCTAAGTTGCAGTTCTATCCCTTTTAACATATTTTGGCATTAAGTGGTACATTTAATTTAATGAAGATGTTGATGTCAGAAAAAGAATCATTTTGGGTCATCCCAAAAGGGTATAAGTACCACTGTCAAACAGTAAAGGTAAAGGTAAAGGACCCCTGGATGGTTAAGTCCAGTCAAAGGCGATTATGGGGCTGTGGTGCTCTCAGGCCGAGGGAGCCGGCGTTTGTCCACAGAGAGCATTCTGTGTTATGTGGCTGGCATGACTAAACCACTTCTGGCTGTGACGGGAACCAGAGCACACAGAAATGCAGTTTACCTTCCCACCACCTTTTTATCTATTTGCACTGGTGTGCTTTCAAACTGCTAGGTTGGCAGGAGCTGGGACAGAGCAACGGGAGCTCACTCCGTCGTGGGGATTCAGACCGCCAACCTTCTGATCGGCAAGTCCAAGAGGCTCAGTGGTTTAGACCACAGCGCCACCTGCATCCCTACTGTTCAACAGTAAGAGCTGTTCAGTAGTGGAACAGTCTCCTCCAGCAGGTAGTGGACTCTCCTTCCTTGGAAGTTTTTAAGCAGAGGTTGGAGGGCCATCTGTAATTGTTACCTTAGCTGAGATTCCTGCATTGCAGGGGGTTTCTGCTCATACAATGAGACTTCCCCTTCTTTTTCTCTCCCAGCGCACCCCCACTCAGCCAAAAAAAATTGCTTTGAAGGGTTTCCCAACCACCTAGAAAAGATTTGAGAGTGTGCAGGTGTGTGCACACACATGCAGGGGATGTTAAAGTTCTGTTGTGCAACTGGATTTTGCTCCCCATATGATACCATTGCATTGGATACAACTTCCTGTATTTCTCCTTTTTCCTTGAGTCTCTAACATTCACTAAGCTACACACTTTGCCTTTCTGTATTCCTCTGAAATGTTGCTCTGTCTCTACAGAAATGATGGAAGAAGGCCTTCAAGCTGTACCTCCATCCCAGCCTGGAAGGGTATCAAAATGGGATGGACTCAGTAGGAGCATTTGGAAATCCTAGCTACGTTGTCTTCATCTGCCTCTGTTTTATTTAGATGACTAAATATTACCCCATTAGTGTACTATAACCGTTGCTCATTTTCCTCTCAGGCATTCTATATATCATATATACCGCATTACTTAATTACCGTCTTTCGTACTTGCACACCGATCTGTCCATTGGCTTTTAGATCACATTCTTAATTGCAATAAGCAAAGTAGCTTTTTGTTATGGCACAGGGAAAGGGTTGGTCAGCTGCCCACTGTTGGCATTAGAACACACAGAGGGCTGGCCAATGATTTCTCTCTCTCTCTCTCTCTCTCTCTCTCTCTCTCTCTCTCTCTCTCTCTCTCTCTCTCTCTCTCTCCTTTAATGATCAATTACCACCAGAATAGGTTTCTAATGGCCACACTATTAGAGAGTAATAGACTTGGCTATAATAGTTCCTGTTCACAATATTTCTCAAACTAGACACTGAACAAACCCCATGCCAGCAAATGTTTGCCTCATGGCCAGGTATTTAAAAGGCAATATTCTCTCACACACTCGCAGCAGGCCTGGCCCTACCCTTTGGCAGAATGAAGCAGCTGCCTCAGGCGGCAGATGCTGGGGGCAGTACCTTCTGAGCTGGGCTTTGACCTCCAGTGCAGTGGAAGATGTTCTCCCATCACCAGTCAGTCTGTCAGCCTGGTTGGATTATGCGCATCTCATCCCCTTGCCTCAGAAAGCAAAATGGCTTGGACGACAAAGACTGCTTGGAGTCTAGAGAAGGAAGTGTCCTGAAAAACATATGCAAGGAGCGAGGAAATGGACTAGGACCTTCCTATGTATACACACTTATATGTGAACCCTGGGACAGAGGTCGCCTTCGCAGATGGAGGAACTTGCACTGAAAAGTGAACGGTGCATAAAAATGTATAGTCTAAAGCCATTGGCTGCCACAATATAAATACAGCAAACAATCGTTTTGGCATACTCAGCAAGCAAATAGATTTACAAAAGCAAACATTCAAAAATGATACTTTCTCCTGCAGTGTAAACTATGCATTGCCCTTCTAGAGGAGGCTATATAGGTGCTAAGAAATATGCCAAAAGTAGAATTACATTCTGGACCCACATACAAAATTTTGTTCTGATGATCTCAGTGGTGTTTAAAAATAAGGTCATGAACAACATTGTAAACACACATGAAATACTGAGGAAACAAGTTGAATTAAATGTTTCTCAGGTTTTTATTGTGCAATTTCAATTCATTTAACTAATGCTTCCCAGGAAACAGTCTGAAGTGATTTACTAAAAGATAAAGAACCAGCTTCTTTTAAAACTGCTGCTTTTTCTTAACGGTTGGTTGGGTTTTAGGCTGCATTTTCTTGGTTTTTAGGTTGCCTTTTTAGGCTATATCTGTATCTTGGGGGAGGGCGGGGGCGTTGTTTTGTTTTTGCTTACTGTGATGATTTTGTTTGATCCCCTTTGTGTATGTTGCGGGAAAGGCAGGCTATAAATTCATTGATAATAAATAAGTAAATGCCGATAGGCCTCACTTTACTCAACCCTCAGCCTGCCAATAATCATTAGAACAGCCATCAGGAGATCTTGCCAAAATATTGTGAGATCTTACGAAGCACACAAGATCTCACCAGAAACTGTGGCTGCTCCTGCTGCTGCTGCTGCCACTTCTCCGCCAGTGGCAGAGGGGCAGCCAGGGCACCTGTGGGGGTCCCACCTCTTGGAATTCTGCCACCTGAGGCCACTGCCTCAGCCTGCCTCGTGGGCAGGTTGGCCTTGTCCGAGAGATTAAGTAGCATTCACGTGGCAATTTAGTGTGTGAGTAATTTGGCTGAGGTGGGATTGGAGCTGTAGGCTTACAATTTCTCCTTATTTATTTTTTTATACGATTAGAGCCCTATATATATTCTTTAGTAGAGAACAGGAGGTAGACTGATGTAGGATCTCCCTTACACATGATTCCATATGTCATTCCTGCCCCCTAAGGAGAAAAGACATACATTCTAAAGAGAATTTGCTCTATCCTGCTTGAATCTCTAATTCACATGAGAGTCAAACACTCAATTCTCTACCTACAAATAAAGAAAGGAAGTGTAAAGGACCTGTGTGATCTTTATTATCACCTAGAATATATGACCATAATAACTCAATTTGCATGACATAGGAAATATGGTTAGGCTCTTGACCACAGCCACGGATGAGGATTCTTTCCAGTAGCCCATTGCAAATGAACCCGACAAGAACCAAAATAGGATACGAAGTAGTATTAGTTTACCATCTGTCCTTCCAGAGTTCTCCAGCAACAATATACCAGATCATCTGGCACTTAAAAGTAAACCAAATAATTGTGACATATGGGCAGAGATTTCTTTTCAATGCCTTGTTCAGCAAGTGGGGTAGGGGTGGGGAGTGAAGTGGAGTGGATATTATTAATGCACAGAAGTGTGTGTTTTAATGCCTTTGTAAGTGACCGGGCAAGTAATTTGTTGCTTTCTCATGCTTTCCCTTAGTCTATAAATACTGTCATGCACCAGACCCTAAATCGATGTTTGTAGGAGCTGTGTTACGCTAAGGATGCCCTGACTGACATCCTTTGAAAGAGTCTTTCGCTGATCATGTAATGTTTAAATTCTGGAAGAGGTCTCCTTGTTCTGTCTACTTTGTTGTTGTTTAGTCGTGTCCGACTCTTTGAGACCCCATGGACCAGAGAACGCCAGGCACTCCTGTCTTCCACTGCCTCCCGCAGTTTGGTCAAACTCATGTTTGTAGCTTCAAGAACACTGCCCAACCATCTCGTCCTCTGTCGTCCCCTTCTCCTTGTGCCCTCCATCTTTCCCAACATCAGGGTCTTTTCCAGGGAGTCTTCTCTTCTCATGAGGTGGCCAAAGTATTGGAGCCTCAGCTTCACAATCTGTCCTTCCAGTGAGCACTCAGGGCTGATTTCCTTCAGAAATTACTACTGTCTACTTTAGGCAAGTGCATTTTGTCTTCAGAGCCTGGTGAGAAGAAAATGAAGTTGTTGTTTTTTTAAAAAAGTGGAACTGCACCACCACTTCCCAACCTTATAGCAGAAGTAGGGAACTGTATCTTCCCAATTCCTCAGTTGCTTCCAGTTACCAAGAGGATGAGGGCGAGGTGGTGGGGAAAGGGTTGCAGTGCTACTCCTTCTTTTCATGCCAAAATTGGAACCTTAAGAATACTGGCCATATCACCAGCATCAGCCATTCAGTATGTCAGGGAAGTACATCATTCAGGCAGGGCACCCAAAATGTATGAACACTCTGCACTCTACAATCTGATGAGCAATACGGGGACAAGGTGTCAAGTGTAATCACATTTGTATTCAGATGCTGTTGAGAGCAGACACTGATATATGATCCATCAACCACCGCCAGTGGTTTTCTGGCTCCTCTATATACATATGAATGGGTGGATGAATAGATAAACAGACAGTGAAATTATGTTGGAAACGACATGGCACTAAGCCCATAACATATCTTAGACTCATTAAAATATGGCACAAATGTATCTCTTTCCCAGAGCAGATCTCGGAGAGCATTCTGTTTTACTACATGGAGATCAATGAAAAGAGGACAATTCCTATTAAATATGCAGTTTCAGAGGCTGCTCCTTTAATTTCGCAGCTCACCAATCCTTATCAGCCACAACCAAAATCCCAAAGCGGAGAGGTTCACAATGATTTCATTCGAACATCACAGAATCAGAATGTTATTTTTAAAATAATGTCTCGTTAGCAAATATATTGACTCCTGGAATTTAGTACCGTGCCTTAGTTAAGTATCAAACTGAAGGAACAGAAACTTGAAAGAAAACACGGCTGCCTGGGGAAACAATGATCGAGAAATCCTGAATATGTCTCTGGATAGAAATATTTTAAAAGGCATTTTTAATAAAAGGGCATGTCTGAAGCACTTTGCGATAGCTGGGTGGTCGGGCTAAATGCCTAGCTGAGAAGCTGTCTCTTTTTTAAGGTACAGGTATGTATAATGCAACTGCTCAAACCTGATTTTTTACATCCTGTCTTTACTATTCATGGGATAGTTATCAAAAAGGACCTCAGTCTTAAAGTTGTTGCTGGCATCCATCTGTCTCAGGAGACAATGGAGTGTGCCTCTAGGGGTGAAGTCAAAACTCAGACTGACCTCCCCAAGGAGCATCCCTGGGCAGTGTGTATGGAGGTCCTGGGCTGCCCAGGTGACAAGCTTCGCTGATGTGGTCCAAAGGTAAAGCAGAGCACCAGTTGGGCTGCAGGTGTTGCTGGAAGGAAGCTACAAGACACCATCTTAGGGCCTCCACCCTAGATCTGTACAGGGTTTACTTCTTAGCCTTTTCTTCTCCCAAAGACACCCCACAAGGCGGTGGAGGTTTGGGATCAGAATTATCTTTCTCCTAGATGGACTGCCTTCCCAAGTTGCCTTCCCATCAGCCTGTCAGTTCCCTCTACAGCCCATGCGGAAACCACCTCCTTGACCATTGGACCCACGATTGGTCTTTTTGCTTATCAATGCCCCATGCCGTCATGAGCACAAACCATCATGAATGCTCAATAAAAAGGATGCCTGGAGGGGTTCCTGATCTTTCTACAACCTGTCTCCAACCACAACAAAAGCTTGAAGGGGTGAGAGCTTGGGAGAAGGAGATGAGGTTCACCACTCACACCCTCATTTTCCTTTTATTACAAAGCTCCTCAAAACCCACTTTATAGGCAATTGCAGCCGACCCGCATTTAAACATGCATGTCTGACACCATCATGACTCATGTCTAATTTGGCCTCCAGTTTGGGGAGTTCTCCCACTGGAGAGTTTTAGATTCGGTGACCTTAGAAAGGTGCTTTCCAGCTGATGGATTCTACTATGGTCTCTCTCCAGAGAGCAACACGTCTCTCTCCAGAGAACTGAATTTCTTGGGGAAGCAAATGGCATGCGACTGAAATCCGAGTCAGGATTAAGGAATTTTTAAACAGTCTAAATAAAAATCAATTCCCATCTTAATTAGATTTTGTTCCTTCGATGTGGCTGGTGTCAACTCTTCTAAGCCACTGATTGTTTAGGGATTCGGCAGGACAAACAAGAAAGCAATACCTGAATTTCCAAAGTGAAGAATAAAACACACATACACAACCCAGCCGACTAAAAACGAAACAAGACTGCTGATCTTGAGCACATTTATTTATAGAAGTGGGTCTCACTCATTGATTCCAGCTGAGTTTATTTCCTACGCTGAGCGCTTAGGATCATGGCGCCTCTTAAATATGGCATCAGCAAACAGGAGAAAAATGAACAGAGCTAGCAAATGTGTGATATATTTTGGAAGTGCCTAAAGGAAAAGCAAAGAATAAAGCAGGTAAATGAGTTTTGGTAGTAAATAAAAGACCTTTCTGGATGGCCAATTTCTCCTTCAAAGCTTACTGGAGCTTAATGCAAAATTATGTAAGGGTGAGATCAGATGCAGCATAAAGAAGGTAGGTCCTTCACTCATGGTGTAATCTGGAAGGCTGAACTTTTGTCTTACTTGCTACACATGCCAAGAGCCATGAAGGCTATGCTTGCCTTCATGGTTAGCATAGGAGCCAACTCCTAGGGGCCAAGGCCCCTTTGGCTCCTCAAATAAAATATTTGAGGGGGTTGACCCCCCCAGTTAATGGGTTCCTCCAATATTTTATTCAAGTTGGCACCCCTGATGGTTGGAGAGTGCTCTTGTACTCCGACTGGGTCCACTTGGAGTGATCCAGGCCAGTCAAAGTATCCGGCAGTGATCTGGCAGTGAGGAGGAGATGACCTGATTAAATATACAGTGGTACCTCAGGTTAAGAACTTAATTCATTCTGGAGGTCCGTTCTTAGCCTGAAACTGTTCTTAACCTGAAGTACCACTTTTGCTAATGGGGCGTCCCACCCCTGCTGTGTGATTTCTGTTCTCATCCTGAAGCAAAGTTCTTAACCCGAGGTACTATTTCTGGGTTAGCGGAGTCTGTAACCTGAAGCGTCTGTAACCTGAGGTACCACTGTACAGTCAGAACAGGAGTGAAGAAGCAGAGGCATGTCTCCTTCTCTGCCCTCCCAACCATATGGTTGTGCAAGGCTCCCAAATCAGTTTGATAAGGCCTGGATCTGGGTCAGTTTGGCCCTGGATCACCCCAGATTGGATTAGGATCATTCCAAAGCTTCAGATTGTTGGGCTCGTGCACAGTCCTCATTAAAGCTATAGAGAGGAAGCAGGTGTTTCAGCAGGTCAAGCAAGGAAGAGCAAATGAGAGATGCAGAAAAAAAATATTCATGGTAGTTTTAGAAAAGGAGCGGGAGGGGAGAGGTTAGAGAGGCAAGGGGAAGTCTGTTGCGGGTCATCTCTCAGAAATGGTTTGCCAGAAACCAGAATTATATACAGTGATACCACTGGTTGCAAATGGGATCTGTTCCAGAGGCCCGTTCGCAACATGAAAAGAACGCAACCTGCAGCAGCGCGTCTGCGCACATGCGGGTTGCGATTCACCGCTTCTGCGCATGCGCATGATGTCATTTTGCGAGTCTGCGCATGTGCGAGTGGCAAAACCCGGAAGTAACTCTTTCCAGTACTTCTGTGTCGCCACGGGACGTAACCTGAAAGAACGTAACATGAAGCGGAAGTAACACGAGGTAAAGGTAAAGGTACCCCTGCCCATATGGGCCAGTCGTGTCCGACTCTAGGGTTGCGTGCTCATCTCGCTCAAGAGGCCGGGAGCCAGTGCTGTCCAGAGACACTTCCGGGTCATGTGGCCAGCGTGACTAAGCGGCATCTGGCGAGCCAGCACCAGCGCTGCACACAGAAGCGCTGTTTACCTTCCCGCTATAAAGCGGTACCTATTTATCTACTTGCACTGAAGGGTGCTTTCGAACTGCGAGGTGGGCAGGAGCTGGGACCGAACGACGGGAGCTCACCCCGCTGCGGGGATTCGAACCGCCGACCATACGATCAGCAAGTCCTAGGCACTGAGGTTTTACCCACAGCCCCTCCCGCGTCCCTTAACACGAGGTATGACTGTATATATATATATAAAAGATTTAGAGAAACACCATACATAAGACTTTGCATTATTATAAGTGTGTACATAGGGAGTTTGTCACACCCAGCATGATAGAAATGGAACGGAATTTAACATAAAGACTGCAAAACATGGATGGAATGGAGAAATATAGACCCGTCCATCCCTAGTAAACATTTGTAAGTATCACTCGGTAAATTAGAAATCAGGAGTTTATTTGTGGGTGGGTGGGCACGTATAAAAACAATTGCCATACTTTAGCAAGCACCCACTCCTCAGTGCCATCTGTCTGCCACCTTAAATGAAGTCTAAGAGATCTCCGCAGAGTGGAAAGCAGTAATGTTTGAAATATGAAGCAAATTTATCAAGATGGCTATCTTGCAGTAACTTGCCACCAAACTGTGGGGAGGATTTTTCGTTAAAGCAGTGAGTGTCCCCTTTCTCTGTTCAAAACTTGCCTGCTGTCCTAACAAACAAGCCTTCAGTGTCACTCAGAGAAATGTGCATAATCCCATAGTAAATAAAAGCAAGCTGTTTTATCTTCACTACAATAAAAGCCACAGCTGAGCTCAGTTCTTATGTCTCCACAATTGGCACGACAATGTTATTTTTGACAGTGTTCTGCCACTGCCTCGTCCCTCTCAATAGGATGTTGACATCACAGAAGCCTATCCTGGACTTGTCAAGCAACAGTGAGCCTCAAAACATACATACTATAGTGCAGTAAAGCATAGTGTATTCCATATATTATGTTGTTTTGTTGCTGTTGTTGCTTAGTCGTTTAGTCATGTCCGACTCTTCGTGACCCCATGGACCAGAGCACGCCAGGCACTCCTGTCTTCCACTGCCTCCCGCAGTTTGGTCAGACTCATGTTTGTAACTTCGAGAACACTGTCCAACCATCTCGTCCTCTGTCGTCCCCTTCTCCTTGTGCCCTCCGTCTTTCCCAACATCAGGGTCTTTTCCAGGGAGTCTTCTCTTCTCATGAAATGGCCAAAGTATTGGAGCCTCAGCTTCAGGATCTGTCCTTCCAGTGAGCACTCAGGGACCACTGAGCACTCAGGGCATTATGTTGTATTAGTACACATAGTATACTATATAATGTAATGTATTAGGTAAAAGTAAAGGACTGCTGGATGGTTAAGTCCAGTCAAAGATGACTATGGGGTGTGGCACTCATCTCACTTTTGAGGCTGAGAGAGCTGGCATTTGTCCACAGGCAGCTTTCTGGGTCATGTGGCCAGCATGACTAAACTGCTTCATGACAGAAGCTAGAGCACATGGAAACGCCATTTATGTAATGTATTAAGATAAAACTTAGGGCACGATCCTAACCTGAGAGCCACTGGGATGAGCAAGATAGGATGTGGTGGATCTTTAGCGCAGCCAACTGGTTTTCTGGGTCAGCTAGGCTATGCTAGCAAAAGTCCAAGAGATACGATGGCATAACTGCTTTTAATAAAAGGGCTGGAGCTGTGCTGTCTTTATTGTAATTACCTGTATGTTTTTATATGTATGTATAGTTTTAATTCTATAAATGTTTGCCGCCCCCCCCCCAAGTTTTTAGCTGTTCCTATTTTATCTGTACAGTGGTACCTCGGTTTTCGAATGTAATCTGTTCTGGAAGATCGTTTGACTTCCAAAACATTCAAAAACTGAGGCGCAAAGGGCAGTCTGCCAATTCAATAGAGAAAATTGTGAAAAACAACAGATACATGCAGCAGAAGCTGTTTGACTTCCGAGGCACGTTTGAAAACTGAAGCATTTACTTCTGGGTTTTCAGCGTTCGAAAACTGAAATGCTCAGCAACGGAGACGTCCAAAAACTGAGGTATCCCTGTAATCTGCTTTGCATCTCCATGTAGGAATTCAGCAGCAACTCCCCCATTGGAAAAACTTATACTGGTATAAGCCCACTTCTGGGGGACTTGTGGTGATATAGGAATTGGACACACTCACACATTCACACAATTTATTCCTAAGGACATATGTAGATACAGTGGTACCTCGGGTTAAGAACTTAATTCGTTCCAGAGGTCCGTTCTTAACCTGAAACTGTTCTTAACCTGAAGCACCACTTTAGCTAATGGGGCCTCCCGCTGCTGCCGCTGAGCGATTTCTGTTCTCATCCTGAAGCAAGGTTCTTAACCCGAGGTACTATTTCTGTGTTAGTGGAGTCCTTAACCTGAAGCGTCTGTAACCTGAAGCGTCTGTAACCCGAGGTACCACTGTAAATGGATTCCAACAGCCATGCAGAGGGACCAACTCTGCCCGTATTCACAACCCTTCACCTATCCTTCTGTTAACATGCAGGAGGGCCTGCCTTGAATAGCATCTCTGTACAGCATCCCAGCGCTCCTCTCTCTGAAGTGAAAACAAAGTTGAATAAAAGAAATATAAGGAGATGTAGAATAGAAACTAGCCTAGGGTCTTGTTTAATAAACTGTGAACGAAATGTAACGTTGAAATATCCTTATGCATAATCCTGTATTTATATAAACTGTTTCCTCTCTTGTAACTTTGATTGTAACTTTATTGTTTCAAGTTGTACCCAGTTAAGCTATGTATCAGAAGACGCTGATATTCTGGGACACCAATTACTTTAACATTTGAGTTTGAGGAAATGACTCCATGAACGAATCTCCAACAGAGAGTTCCCGATCTTAATCTTCTCTCTTTGTCATCCCTGGGGATTGCATCACAGGGTCTGCCATGAACACTGAGCAAACAAGCCCTGTAATAGAAGGGAAATTAGTTTCCACATCACCCTAAATTGCTGACACCTCACCCCATTATTTCCCCAGAATCTGGTCATCAGCCCATCTCCCAGTAACTATTAGGACTTTCACGCCTCTTCAATTTAGCACAGTTGCATGCATTTGCACTCCAGCCTCACCACTTTGATCCCAGACCCCCATCTTTTACACCCCTTACTCTGTAACTCGAGTCACACATGTGTGACGTATTGTATCTCCTTGACTCAAAAGTATACAAAAATTGTACACACATGAAAGCGGGGTTCTTCTTCAGCTTTTGCTGTGGGAACCCACTTGCAACTGTAATAAAGGATCATAGCTTTAGGGCTGCCTGGCTTTCCTTTCTTTTGTTGCTAGTTTTTCGACATTTCTAACCACATTCCGAACTTCAAACATGGTAATTTTTACAACAGTGGTGCACGGCCAGGCCAGGTAGAGGGGCTTACATGAAATCCTAACTCTGTTCCGCTCAGTTATGTGACCTGGCTACACCGACAGATTGTACACCTGCAGGAAAGGTGGTATAAACAGGATATTCAGATGATGCTATGGGCTAGAGCCTGGAACTTCTGCATGGAAAGAAGATGCTGAACCCCTGAGTGCAAGAGTGGGTGAACTTTTTGGTACTCAAAAAGATGGCCACAAAGATTCCTTATTAAGTAAGCATTTTTTAAAAAATGGAGCAGGAATGGGGGGGGGGGATGCATTTCTTCCATACAATATAATATGTTTAGCTTTTTCCTACACAGACACACATTTTATTATGTTCCTGCCAAAACCTTTTCCATTATTCCTGTCAGCCTCTACCAGTGCCTGTTTTTAAGAGATTTAAACAGCGGCAATTTGTTACACAGCAGGAGTGATAACTGAAGAGGACGAAGAACCTCTTCTATTGTCAACGGAAACTGAACGACAGTTGCCTTTCTCCACCAAACAAAACAAACATCGCATATAAGTCTCAGCCCATTGTGATGACCTATTTGGTTGGGTTTTGCAAAGGAGTTCTGGCTGCTTTACAGAGGATGCCACCCCAGGGTTTGCTTGGGGGATATTTGTACTGTAGTTTAAGCCCAGCTTCAGATGAAACTGAGCTGCACGTAGGAATGTATGTGCGTGTGAGAGGGAATTAAACTGAATCACAATTTCCAAAATGTGAAATTCGTGCATCCTTCAACATTCACGCTTCTCCAAATTTTACAGTGTAGTTCTCCAACTTAAGTAATGCAAAACATAAATAAATTACCGTACTTAATGTTAAGAAATGTGTGTGTGTGTGTGTGTGTCTTATACATGGTCAGTGCATATTGGTGACGTGGGATTGGTTGCTTTCACTAGCCAGAGATTGTCAGCATTGTTATTTGTGGCTGCAACAAGGGCTGGTGTCTATTTCATTGCCCTGCGGCAATAGGGCGGGTGAATTGTGGCTTCTGGCGGTGAGTGAACTGCTGATAGGTGTCTTTTGCTGTGTGGGCACAGTAGCGCAGGTCAGACGGGTGAGCGATTTTCAGCAATATCCCCCCCATAAAAGCTCAACAACCATGGGCAATCTCCCCCCATTTTCTTAAGTTTGAATCCCCCCAAACAGCGGGTCGTCTTATACATGGGGGCGTGTTATGCATGGAAAAATACAGTATATAGGGACAACATGTTACATTTATTATTATTATTCATGCATTATTTTTATTATTATTCATGCATTAGAGGGAAATGCTTTGCAGACTTGTGCAGATTAGGTAGAATTACAGATGTGAATTTTAGGAGACATTTTACATTGAAATGCTGGTGAATTTTCACGACTGAGGAATTTTCATGAGGTCTTTATTTTGCTTAATTTTAAAAGAAAATTTAGTTGCAGAGACTGCAATCTAACGTGGAAGACCCATGTGGCAAGGAATATAATACCACACATATAACTGTGTGGTGGTTCTTAGCCCATTGTTTGCTGACCCTCTCTAGTATAATTTACAAGCTCCACACAGGTCTTTGGTAATGTTAAAAGGTAAAGGGACCCCTGACCGTTAGGTCGAGTTGCGGACGACTCTGGGGTTGTGGCGCTCATCTCGCTTTACTGGTGAGGAAGCCTGCGTTTGTCCACAGACAACTTCCGGGTCATGTGGCCAGCATGACTAAGCCACATCTGGTGAACCAGAGCAGCACATGGAAACACCATTTACCTTCCCGCCAGAGTGGTACCTTTTTATCTACTTGCACTTGACATGCTTTCGAACTGCTAGATGGGCAGGAGCTGGGACCGAGCAACGGGAGCTCACCCCATGGCATATTAAACAGGGTTATATGCAGCTCCTGGTAAGGGCTCTTAGTACAGGCCTGCAAAGGCTTTCTTTTGAGCCAAGATGGAGGAGGGAACGTGATGCCTGAGCCACATTTAAAGAGACAGTCAGTTTATTGTGCCTGAATGCAACACAACCAGGGCTAATTGATTTTACTTTTTGCCCTTCCTACTTACAGTGCTCTTGATTTTTTTTAAAAAAATGTGTAGCATTCTCTTGCCTGCAATATGCGATTCCCATATGGGTTTCATTCTGCGGATGCCCACCGATATCGAGAGCAGGACGTCGGAGCGGATCAAAGTAGGCTCACCCTTAGATAAAACCGTGTCGGTATTTAGCATGCAAGGGTCCAACAGCAGGACGCCATCTCATTAACACTTCTTGCTTCCTTCCAGGAGCACAGCCGCGCCTCCTCATTGGTATTCATATATTCCCCTGCCTGCTGTTCGGAGAACGCAGGGGCCCAGGGCCTTCACAAGGGATGCTTGTTTGAAAAGCGGCACTCTGACATTTTAAGGGGGATCAGAGGCAAGGCACTTTTGTCTGCTGCAAAGGGGTTCTGCTTGAAAAGATATGGGTTTGGGGAAGAGAGCCCAGCGTTGTTCCAGACCTGACAGATGCGCTAGCTAATGCAGAAGAAGCAGGAGCTGCCAAGAGGCTTGGCAATAAGTCCTGCAGCACTCAAGACTGATCAAGAAAAATATCGCAGTCACGCACGCACGCACACACACACACACACACACACACACACACTCTGCTTATCGTATTGTAAACATGCTTTCTGGTTGATCATTTTAGCCAAGATGGCAGGAAATTATACCGTCAGTTTGTATTTCCTGTATTTTCCATCTGCAGTGTACCTATAAGCAAAGTTAACCGCTAAATGCAATGAGAGTTCGGCGGAAATACCAATTTTCAAATATAGACCTAGGTGCTATTCAAAGGACTAAATGGAACAAGAACAGAATAGGCAGACAAAACTGGACAGTGGATATTGACATATTTTGGTCCCTCAGCTCTGGTTTTGTAGCACTCCAAGGACAGCTCAGTTATTAGGACATCTTATTAAATAAGTACACGTGGTGCTGATTGTATGTTGGTATCTAACGGGGGGCAGAGAAATGAATTCTACAGAACAGTGCAGGCTCTCCATTATCATAGCGGGTGAGTTTCAATGCTTGAATTGTTCACGCCTTTTTATCATCGTAACATGTCATGTTAGCTGCACATGCATACTTTTCAAGAATATGCTTCAAGGATCTTTCTACATGACTCTGTAAATTTTGAGCAAACAGATTGGGATGGATCCAGAATGAGGTTTTTGTACACTGAAATCACTTTTTTTTCTTTTTTTTAATAATATTTTTATTAGTTTTTACACATATTAAAGACAATACAAAACAAAACACAAACATCAATGACATACAACAAAAATTTGACTTCCCCATGCCTTCCCTTCGCCACATCCTTATTTTGCCATTTTTCGAGCAACTCGTCAGTCAGTATTTAATCAAGTCCCTTTTACATTTTCTTGTAGTTTAAGATTTACAGCTGTAATTCTTTGTTTCTTACCCCTTGTCATCTTATCAGTCCACAATTTTACAATAATTTTTTAAATATATTTTAAATTTCCCCCAGTCCTCTTCCACTGTCTCTTTCCTCTGGTCACGGATTCTGCCGGTCATCTCTGCCAGTCCCATATATTCCATCACCTTCGATTGCCATTCTTCCAGAGTAGGTAATTCTTGCATCTTCCAATACTTTGCCAACAGGATTCTTGCTGCTGTGGTTGCATACATAAACAATGTCTTATCCTTCTTTGGTACCAATTGGCCGACCATGCCTAAGAGAAAAGCCTCCGGTTTTGTACACTGAAATCACTGGCCTTGCACTTCATCCTGACTAACTTTTCACATTGGCAACAATGAACTCTGGGTCCAACCCACTATGTAGCAGATCACAAGCATCCATACTTAGAATGAACAAATCTATCTGTTTTTTTGTTTCCTCAGTTTCTCATTTTTCCAGCCTTCACATTTCCACATCAGTATGCTTTTTTTTTTGGGGGGGGGGGTAAAGTCCTGGTGAAAATCCACCAGCATTTTAGTGCAATTTTCTCCTAATACACACATTTTTGTATGCAATTTTGTCTAAAATAAACATTTTTTCAAGGTACTTTTTCTAACGTAATGCATTTATATATGCTATTTTCACACACACACAAACACACACTTTTGCCTCGTATATGCATTTTTTTTACATATTCCTTAGCAGCAGAACTGTATTGCAAAATTTGGAGAAGTGCAGGTTTCAAAGGATGACATTGTTTTGATTTGCATATTGTTTCAGAAACTGAAGCAAATTTCTTCCCCATCCCTAATCCAGACTCCTTCATTACAGAAGGTTGGTTTAATCAATGTACCTGAACCATCCCCTAGCTTATAAAATGAAAGAATGAAACATAATCCAGCCTGAGAATTTTAATTCACTGCTTTTTTTTTAAAACAGCATTTTCCTTTCCTCCATCCCAAACCCCCAAATTTCCCAGTCCCATATTCTTGCTTGGCCAAGCTAGTTGGGCCAGAGTAGCCACATATTTTATTTCTGCCCTGTTCAAAGGAGGTGGTGAAGCTATATTTTATGACATTAAATGGTGAGGCAAGCCAAGTCTCATTCCCTCCGCTTGAAGTTAAGAGACAACCGTGAGGTGATGGCAGCAGCAGAAAGGGGAAGGTATGTCTCCCCTTACCCACAACATCCCATTTTAATTATGAAATGACTTGCCCCCACTTTATATGTAAATGAGGCAAACCACACAATAAACACACTTGGCTGCCCCTTTTCATCTAGCTTAGCCTGCATATGAGCTGATCATCCGTCTTCCGGGGGCCGCACTAGGCAGCCATTTTCTCTGCCCTGACAAATGCACCAGCGCTCTCCAAACCTGCTCTCAGTGCACCGTGCGAGCTCGTCTAAGAGAATACAAATGGCCAAGCTGTCTTGGAGAGACCTGAGAGACGGTTTGGTTATTTGCATGGGTTTCAAACGGTCAGCTTGCTGGTCATTGTCTTTTTTCTTTTTAAGTTTCTCAGGCCTTAAATGCTTTTCCCGATGTTTCTGTGTCGTTCCATTATCAACTCGGCCTTCTCATAATAGATGCGCTGATGGAAATTGGTGTGGAACCAGTTACGCGATACAGATACAGTGGTACCTCGGGTTAAGCACTTAAATCGTTCCAGAGGTCCGTTCTAAACCTGAAACTGTTCTTAACCCGAAGCACCACTTTAGCTAATGGGGCCTCCCGCTGCTGCCGCACCGCCGAAGCACGATTTCTGTTTTC
This sequence comes from Podarcis melisellensis, assembly GCF_964234715.1. Taxonomy (NCBI): domain Eukaryota; kingdom Metazoa; phylum Chordata; class Lepidosauria; order Squamata; family Lacertidae; genus Podarcis; species Podarcis melisellensis. Next base: position 94,305,259 of record NC_138530.1, read on the forward strand.
ATCCTGAAGCAAAGTTCTTAACCTGAGGTACTATTTCTGGGTTAGCTGAGTCTGTAACCTGAAGCATCTGTACCCTGAAGTGTCTGTAACCCAAGGTACCACTGTACAAGGAACAAAATCCTTCCAGGGACAGCTACAGGAAGGGGCTGTTTTCAGCAGAAAAGCAGCAAGGGGAGGAATACTTAACCCCCTCTGCCTCCCCAGACTTTTCCCATGCAACGTTCCCCAGCTGCTTTTCGTTTTGTGGGCTTCCAGACATGTGTTTACCCTTGCAGCCCTAATTAACACCCCAAAACTGGAAGCTTCCTTGCTTAAAATCTGAACCAGTTATTCAGAAGCCATCTGTGCTCCAGATATTGCCGCAAAGCAGAATTGTCTGTAATCCTTCTGAAGCACCCGTACCCCCCCTACCCCAACTGTTTATTTAACTGAGCTGAAAAATACATAAAATATGCTAATAATGTAGCAGTAATAAGCTTGGGGGAATCTCTCTCTCTGGTGCACGCACACACACACACAACACAGAGTACATTTGTATTAGGATCACAGGAGCCATCTCGTATAGATAATTTAACCCTCTGTTCCCTGGAAAACTCCCTCAGCCTCAGTTAATGAGACGTAAATGGCCTTGTTGTCAGTTGTGGCAATTAATGTTATTGAAATTATTCACTCTATAATTGTCAGCTGGTAATTGGTTTTCTAATGATAAAATGGGATACATGATACCAATATCAATGCTGGGTAGAAACTAGAAGTGTTGTTTGGGGCAGGGAGGAGAGATGCATTGTTTACTGGAAAAGGGAGAACGCCGGAACGCATTTCTAATCACTTTGTTTAAATGGCATAGGCAAACAGCAGATAGAAGGTTACTCCAGCATGTGCTAGATTAATGTTAAGTGATTCATGCATATTCAAATAGCCTTATTATCAATAAATGGGAAGAGCTGACCAGTAGAGAAGAAGAAAATGTGGAGCTGATGAACTATGGATTGGAGATGCCATGAGAATTGGACGGAAGGGTGCTCAGCCATGCAAGTTCCCCCAGTTAAATTCTTGTCAGCTGAATCCAGAAGAGTGCAACTCCAGCCTCAAGTCTCCTTGCACTCCCAGGTGCCCCCCGATGGAGAAAGGGGAATGCCCAGGAGAGCCTCTCACACCCCCTGCTTTGCCCATCTGCTCACAACAGTTTACTCATTTACTCATTTCCCTGGCAGAACCCCCTCAATTTCCTAAAGCCCAGGAATTATGAGATCAATGCACTCTCTGTGTTCCAGGTGGTTCCCTTATAAGTTACTCAGAGTGCATGCTCCACAAAACTGGACTAAAGGTAAAGGTATCCCTGACTGTTAGGTCCAGTCGCAGACAACTCTGGGGTTGCGGCGCTCATCTCGTGCTATAGGCTGAGGGAGGCGGTGTTTGTCTGCAGACTGCTTCCGGGTCATGTGGCCAGCATGACTAAGCCGCTTCTGGTGAACCAGAGCAACACATGGAAACGCCGTTTATCTTACCGCCGGAGCGGTACCTATTTATTTATTTGCACTTTGGCGTGCTTTCAAACTGCTAGGTGGGCAGGAGCAAGGACCGAGCAACAGGAGCTCACCCCATTGAGGGGATTCAAACCGCCGACCTTCTGGTCGGCACTCCCTAGGCTCTGCGGTTTAGACCACAGTGCCACCCATGTCCCTGGACTAGTCCTAGCCTATTCAGCTACAATGTAATACTTCTAGTCTACTTTTGAGAAGGCTGCAAGGATGGTCAGTTTTACTGCAGTAGGAAAATCCCAGCCTGGACCCCAATGGTAGGAGAGACCCAGATGCAAAGGCAGCTCAGATTTGTAAAGGCTCTCTCACCTGTCTTTTGAGGGAATGACCTCAGACTCTTTCCGACCAATGGGGAGCCAGTTGGTCAGGTAGGTCTCATGGGAGCCTGCCTTGGACTAAACCCAGGAGGAGTCTTTTCCATTTGCTGCAAAAGCAGCCTGGATCCAACCCTGTCTGTTGCCCATGGGAAATGCCAGTGTTACGTTGACATATCTGCCATAGTCTTCTCCAGTGAGTCAGATGTGGCGCTGCCCTTCGACAGTGCAAGCAGTTGGCATGCAGATGGCCCCCTAGAATCAATCCTCAGTCTCCAGTTTTATGTGATCCAAGTCAGTGCCGGATTACCAAATAGACAGAGTAGACACCAGCCTATGGGCCCCATAACTTTTGGGGCCCCGCGACAACGGATCAAAATAATATTGATTTGAACACGAAAGAGAATTGCAATCAAGCTTTCTTGGTTCAATGTTATCCCACTAGAGTGCACACACGAAGTGGGGGGAGATTTTGACTGCCCACGGCATGGGTAAGCAAACTAAGGCCCGGGGGCTGGATCCGGCCCTATCACCTTCTAAATCCGGCCCACGGACTGGTCAGGAATCAGCGTGTTTTTACATAAGTAGAATGTTTCCTTTTATTTAAAATGCATCTCTGGGTTATTTGTGGGGCCTGCATGGTGTTTTTACATGTGTAGAATGTGTCCTTTTATTTAAAACGCACCTCTGGGTTATCTGTGGGGCATAAGAATTTGTTCATCCCCCCCCCCAAAAAATAGTCCGCCCCCCCCCAAGGTCTGAGAGACAGTGGACCGGCCCCGGGGTGAAAAAATTTGCTGACCCCTGGCCTAGGGGTATAATCCAGCACTGATTCAAGTATCAGGTGATGGGAGCAACCTCTTCTGCCTGAAATGTTGAGATGAAGCTCTGGAGAGCCACTGCCAGTCAACTTTCGGCTAGATCACCAAATAACCTGACCTGGTTTAAGGCATCTCCCTGTGTTCTATGTCTTGGCTGAAGGAGCTAGGTCGATGTTTGGTTTTGGTTTGGTTTTTTTAACTTTTTGAAATGAGTTAATATGTATGGAAGCCATTCAGCAGGTCGTCCTTTTGTCTGTGCGTTTGTTTCCGAGCAGATGTCTGGGAGGGGGCCTTTGGCAGGAACCCCACCCCCACTCCGAAACTGCCCCCACCTCACTCTGTCAAGCGGTCCTGCTTTTGACAGTTGCTTGCTGGAGGGACGGCTGAAATGCAAAGCACTCCGGATCAGAATATCGCATTCATCTGGAAGTTAATTACTGGGGTTGCATCGGCATAAATAATTAATTATGCAAAACCTATGCAGCTGCGGCGGGGCCAGCCGAACGACTTGCCGCTGATGCCCTTCCTAGAGTTTGAGGAAGAATAAAGGGATTTGTGGGGAGCTAAGCCTCTTTGAACTGTTGGGCTGGGCTGTTCTGGTGGCCTTGTCCGTAATCTGATAAAAAATACTATATATATATATATATATATATATATATATATATATATATATTCAATCCCCACTAAGCATGGCTTTCGAAACAAAACAAAATCAAAAGGAAAGGCTTGTACGCTTTCTCCAGTTCAGCCAGCTAGGTCTCATTAATCACCGTTTTCCAAAACCGCACACCTCTGTTGCATGGAGAGACTGACCATATCAGAGTGTCTTGGGTGGAAAAGAGAAAGGCAGAGATAGAGAGCCAGTAAGAATATGTTCAGAGGGATTAGAAGGACTTCGATGTACTTTGGCTGTAATCCTATGGGCACTCAAGGAGGGTGCAGTAAATCTCTGTAGGATTGCATTGGTGCATCTTTGAACCTGGTCCCTACAGAACCATATTCAACTCATGCTGGTTGAAGAATTGAATTTGGGCATCAATTCAGTGAGGCGTGGCATGACAGAAGATGGGCCACATCAGTAGCCTTCCCCGCCATTAGCTGTGGAGGTGAGGGAGAGGATGGCTGTGAGGAGGCAGGGACTTTCAGTCTTGACAACTGATTTTTATGGAGTAAGACCACCAGGAAAGAGCTGCTCTGCTCATTGGGCCTGATACTCAACCAAGTATGTGGAGATTGTGCTTTTGCTAATAAAGAGTTAACTCCAACTTTGAACTGTGTGATTACTGACCAGCACACTCCTGTGACAGCATACGATCCCTTCGTAAGGTAGGCTAGGCACGGGCAGTGACTAGCCAAAGGTTGCCTAGCTAACGTCATTGCCAACCAGGGATGTGAGCCTGGGTCTCTCCAGCCCACATCCATCTGTAGTGCCATTCAGTGGGGCTGCACCGGGATGGTTGCCCTGAGCGCAAAATTGTTAGAGGCGCAAAATTTAAACACATAGTGCTGCCTCAATACAGCCACACACTTCTGTCACCGCACTGCGTTGAGAACCAGGAAATGACCTCTCCAGGCAACAGAACAACTCTTCTTTTCTTATCTCCATGGCTGCGTTCTTCTGGGTGACACAGAGGCTGTTAAGCAGTTGAATGTGCATGCGTATTCTGTCCATTTCCCTCCTTCCTCAGCCCCTACAGTCCTGGGCACTGGCTACCCATGCTATGCCACTGGTGCCATCCTTTGCCAGCTCCCCATTCTATGACTGTCAGTTGATCCTAATAAGTTGAGAATAATGTCATGCACTGCCATCGTTTGGGGGCATACATGGATCCACACATCTTATGTAGCTGTGGGGCCTGTCATGATGCACTTCAGAATTTGCAGCATTGCAAGTGACACTTATGCATAAGTGCCCAGTGCAAAGGTCCTTAGAAGAAAAGCAAAAAACGGTGCCATAATGTTGTTATGCTAAGCTTTGAATACAATATGAGGCCTTTTACCAATGCACAGCACCAGCAGTGAGCATATCTGCTACTTGCTAAGTGCAGAAATAATAGCAAGGGGCTACGAGGAAAGAGGACTGCCAAATGAGTAATAGTGACACATCGGGTTCAAAGGTGCTTAGCTGCTAGCTTCGGCAGGAGCAGAATTCATTCTTTTGTATCTGTGAAGGAAGAACATCATTACACTCAATTTAACAGTTCAGGCATCACTGTCATCAAGAAGCAGCACTAATGGCTGAAAAATCTATGTGAGTCCTGCCAAAGTGTTATGGAACCGAGAGGTGGGGGAGGGAAATATTTGCAGCTGCCAAAACTCCTTGTCACATATATACATACATATACAAATGCAGCTTTGTGCGTGTGTGCAAGATGATACCTGCCATTCTTCTGACATTGTGCAATTTCTGAAAACAGGTGTAGGTAGGTAGGAAGGATAGGAAAGGAAGGAAGGAAGGAATCCATAAAAACACTGGGGCATTTTCCTCCCTCCCCTGAGAAGAGGACAACATGCTATGGCCAGTTTGCACATTAGAGCTGTCACATGGGCTGCTTTTTAAGCCTGTGGTATCTGAGAGCTGATTCTTGCATATATGTACCCGTGCTGGAGCTATGTCATTCATTTGACCTCCCTCTAGTGAAGTCATTGCTGCACACTGGGATGGAGAGGGGGTGGCGGCAGTGAGGTTGATACAGTGCAAACACACCGGCAGGAACACTGAACTGGCTCTGCTAGTGCATCTGCACCACACTGACCTAGCCTCTCCCCCTCTCCATTCTGGTATGCAGCTGTGACTCAGACAGAGGGAGGTCACCTGCAGTCCCACCACTGTCTGCTACAAAAGCACCTCTTTTGATTTCTCAGAACGTGATGGCTGGCCGCTGAATGTGTACTGCCAGTGGTGTTAGATCTACAAGGGGCCCTTCACACATCACTTGATGTTAGGGATGTCAGAAGAATCTGTTTTCAATGGCCTTTCAAGTGAATTTCCCTCCAACTACCCATTGAGCCACAGCAGGGGCATAGAAGTCTTGTCACGGAATGCTTTTTACACCTGTCCTTCACCATTTTTTTTTAAATACATAGATTATATAACCTTACCTCTGTAATTTGCCAAAACAAAACGAGTTTGGTGAGATATGTTTTGCACTGTTCCAACATGTATGTTCCTCCCTTTTCCCTCACCATGTTGGACACCATCTTGATGGGAGCATCGTGAATCATGCAACGATTTGTGGACAAAATATATGGAGGGCTTGAAGAGATGTTGCAGCTGAAATGTCCATGGCACTTTCAAAGCATAATGTATAATGTATAATACATGGCAATAGTCTAAGTTAGAGGAAAATACTTGGTCATCTGTACCTCTAGTGACAGAGAAGTATGCAGGAATATCCCCAGTGACACTATATATCTTACCAGGGAGTCCCTTTCAACCTCTTCTCCACTTATATCTAGTGCTCTCTACTTCAGCAATGTGACCTACATTGCAGTCTGTCAATTTCATCTGATTTCTACTCTTTAGCAGTTGAACCGAACCTTATCAAGCTATGCCAGGGATAAGGTTGACACCCTCCCCCTCCTGCCTGCATGTCTTTAGAGGTGACCTTTCTGTATCCTTCTATGCCAAGAACCTATCACAGTAGTACAGCGTCTGAAAGTCATGGATAACATTGTGATATATATATATATATATATTTAACAACCCCCACTGCCCGAAAAGAACTGGCTTGGATTTAATCCTGATTATTACGACTGCCCATTTCAGAGAGATTATCTTCTCCTTCCAGGAGGTTCTGTCTGATAAAGTGACTTCAGCATCTAATACATTATTAACTGAGAAGAAACATGGAACCTTCCCCATTATAAAGTTCTGCCTGGAATTCCCAGCAGGAGCAAAGCCGGGTCACACAGTCATCATTAACCAATAGCTGACAGCTAATTGATTTTAGACTGGCACATCGGAGATTGTATACTGCACGGTTCAAAAGCTAATTTGTCTCCTACCTCTAATACAGGTGACTGTTACAAAATTTAGATATATGTCATAGTTCATTAAAGGAAAAGAAAACCACCCTGAAATTGACTTATTGCAAATGAGGTTCCATAATCCACTTATTTCTGTAACCTGAAAACACTGCCTCTGTCTCTAGCGCTCTTCTCATGGAGCTATTTGTATGGAGTTAACTGAAAGCACTTTAGGCTAGTTTTTAATGAGGCAGTGTTTGCTCAAGAATGACTGACAGAAACACTAAGTTAGCATTTGAGGGAGAACCTCAAAAATGAAGCTCAGGTAGGCAGAAAGCCAAAAGGAGGTTTGTGTGTTTCACGAAGAAGGAGCACTTCCAAAGACCAGCTCGGGCCAATTTAATTAAAACCAGTGATGTACATTCATGGAACATTTCCTGTGGAACTGAAGCAGTCCTGGATTTAATATATATACTCTTATGGCTCTTTGACAATAAAAATAAAATGGCAGCAGACACAGGCTTCCACGAGGCACAGTGGCATTTAATTTCAGTTCCTAAAATAAAATCCTATTTTCATTTGCAAACAACTGGAGGAAAAACCATTTGACGAAAGTCTTAATCCCACATTGATCAACTGTAATTTGCATGTATGCACAAGAGCTAAGAATCTTATTTCTGAATCCGCAGGGCCCACGGGATTCATTCATCAAGCAATGGTAATAATATTCAATATTTCATACTCAGCTTCATTACTTGTTTTTGGTAGAATATGATGAGAGCATCAGTGATGAAAGGTTATGATTGAAGATAGCTACTTTATTGATTTAAATGTGCCTAACATTAAAATAAATTGATATATCTTATTGAAAAATGGAATTTGTATGTGTTTGTGTGTGTGTAAAGTTCATGGAGTCCAAGACACCCCTTATATATGATTTTTAATAGAATCATAGAATTGTAGAGTCAGAAGGGACCACAAAAGACATCTAGTACAAACCCCTGCAATGTAGGAATATTTTGCCCAACATGGGGCTCAAACCTACGACCCTGAGATATTTTTATTTTAATCCAATCTGTTTCTGAGTCTGTGCTGTGTTCCTCATTCACTATTACAGAGAATCTAAAAATGACTTCAACATTTCTCCTTTGGGGCCAAAGTGGATGAAGTTTGCAGGCACAGAAGCCACTTCACAGTGCATTAAGCGTGCCGAATTGTAAGCAGATGCACCCGGGGGTTTTTCATACAAGGCGGCTTTTATTTTTATTTTAAAAAAACAAAGGGAAGGTCTATACCCTCTTCATTTTCTGCCTGAATTGGATGGCATCTGCAGGCCTGATAAACTGCAAAATTTCTGAATGTTATCTGCAGAGGTTCTCCGCAAGGGCAGACTTTACTGCTTTTTTGGAAGATTCAATATGTATGAGAGGAGGTGGTGCTAGAAAACAACATGGATTCCCATGAAACAATGGGATGATGAAATGTCACACCTAGCAAGGAAGAGCTGGTTGGTGAAGATGGATTTCTGCCTCCCTCGTGATTTTTGAGATAACTCCATTGCCTTGTGCATTGCAAAATTGGCTCTTGGGGAGTCGGGAGAACCCTCAGAAAAGCACAAGGCAGAAGAAGAAGGGGAATTGTTCTGTCTCACAAGCCAAAATGCTTGTCCTAATGGAACACTGGGAATAGCGTGACGCTGAATTTCATCCTACGACTCCAAGAGCTACGGGGTTTTATCCTGTAAGGTACTACTTGTTTCACAAGCCCCTGCAGAGAAGCCCATGGACATCGGACACCCCTAGCCCAATGCCTCATATGTCTTCCCATTCACCCCTTCAGAGGAGGTGACTGAGAGCAAGTCTGATGGCGAGATGGCTCTGACTCCACCGCCCATCTCCATGTTTCATTTTATTGGCTGTCATCTAGCCCATGACTGAGGCAAGACATCCATCTAGCACCTGCACTGCCCCACCCACAGATGTAAAGGAGATGTAGAGCTATGTGTCTCAACATATTGCTGACTCCAGAACTCCAGAAGACCCCACTCAATGGTTTTATGAAAATAAAGGGGATTAAAGCAAACCCTGAGGAACTGCATTCTGGAGGCTCCATGGGGCTTGTGATTATTAGCAATAGTATTGATTGTGGAATGTATATTATGTGTATGTGTGCAATGTCCCGGGTGAAGCCTCCAGAGGGGTGCCATTGATGTTCCCAGGCTCTCTGTGTGTACACAAATGTGTATGAGTGTGTGTGCCAAATTGCGTCTTTGAAATAAAGCCTATAAAGAAGGTTGATCGCCAAAGAATTGATGCTTTTGAATTATGGTGCTGGGGGAGACTCTTGAGAGTCCCATGGACTGCAATAAGATCAAACCTATCCATTCTGAAGGAAATCAGCCCTGAGTGCTCAACTGGAAGGACAGATCCTGAAGCTGAGGCTCCAATACTTTGGCCACCTCATGAGAAGAGAAGACTCCCTGGGAAAGACCCTGAAGTTGGGAAAGATTGAGGGCACAAGGAGAAGGGGACAACAGAGGACGAGATGGTTGGACAGTGTTCTTGAAGCTACTAACATGAATTTGACCAAGCCGTGGAAGGCAGTGGAAGACAGGAGTGCCTGGCATGCTCTGGTCCATGGGGTCACGAAGAGCTGGACACGACTAAACGACTAAACAACAACAACCCCCTTGGTGTGCTTGGGTGCATGTTCAAAACTGATTTTTGGTTTAGATATGTTAAACCACTTAAGAGATTTCCATTGAAAGAAGAAGCAAATTAATAAACTGATTACATCGTGTAACATTGTAAGTACGTTTTAAATGTGCACTGATCTTATATTTTTTAATCATACAATAATGGGAATGGGAATAGTAGAAAGAATGAAACTACCATGTGCAACATTGGCACAAATAGGACATAAGCTGAACTGTGTCCATATTTAGTGTCACCAAGAGGCCAGTAAGAAGAGACTACTGGTGACTTCTGCTGATTTTGTTTTTGGTAGGAAATGGTATCTAATATACAGGTATTCTAAGGTTGTACCTGTCAGCACTCTAGATATGAAAAATAATCAGCCCAGGTCCAAAGCTTAACCAGCCTAGAGCAAAATGAGAATCTACTCTATGGGCCCTTCTTTTTGAAACAACAAAGCCTAGCCAGAAGGAGGCAAAGTCGTCCCCCCCGCCCCCCTGCCCTGCTACTCACAGATAGACACAGTTTGCAGATTTATCTCTGGTTCCTAACAAAACTATGCATTCTGAAACAGGATTTAAAGGCTTCTTTACTTGCTTAATGGCCATTTAATGAACCTGAATGGCCTTCAGTTTAACAACTTGGTTCCATCTTGTCCCAGAATCAGTGGCCCTAGGCAATTTTCCAAGCCATTATAATATTTCTTAGTTGGAATGTGGGGGGGGGGGGAGGAGAAAAAACAAACAAATCCACACTCTTCTAAAGTAGCTAGTTTGCTGACAAAGAAAAGTCCACAAATGATTTATTGTTATTTTTTTAAAAAGAGTGATTTTTGTTTTGTCCTTAAGTACACAACCTTGTATATATAAGCACCAATGGCACATGTCAATAACATTGCGCTGTATTTGTTTGCTCCAAGAGAGAATGTGTCAGCATCCTATTGGCTCAAGTTAAAATGATCTGTTGACATTGTGGTCGTCATCTAAAATGTTGCAAGTTCTGGCAGGTACATTACAAATTTAGTAAGTACACTACTTACCCATAGTGGAGAGGAAAAACCTGATTATTGTGGCACATTTACATACTGCCCTAGGACAGGTGGGTTAAGGCAGGCTATTAGTAACAACAGCAGCAGCAACAACAACAACTGTGAGTTTAGATATGTGTGTGTGTGTGTGTGTGTGTGTGTGTGTGTGTGTGAGAGAGAGAGAGAGAGAGAGAGAGAGAGAGAGAGAGAAATGATAGACAGATAGCTATACCTTAGATAGATAGATGATTGATAGATAGATGAGAGAGAGAGAGAGAGAGAGAGAGAGAGAGAGAGAGAGAGAGAGAGATGATAGATAGATATAGATAGATAGATGGTAGATAGATGATAGATAGATATAGATGATAGATAGATGATAGATAGATGATAGATAGATAGATAATAGATGATGATAGATAGATGATAGATAGATAGAGATAGATAGATGATAGATAGATAGATGATAGATAGATAGATAGATGATAGATAGATAGATAGATAGATAGATGATAGATAGATAGATGATATAGATAGATAGATAGATAGATAGATAGATAGATAGATAGATGATAGATAGATGATAGATAGATGATAGATAGATGATAGATAGATGATAGATAGATACAGTAGATAGATATAGATAGATGATAGATAGATCCCTACTCCAACAGCAGTGGCAATTTGTGATTTCATAGCCAACCCCAGAGTGCCCTCACAAGGTCCCAATGACACACTTCCTTCCAGTTGGGGGACATTAGTTGTTTGTTTCATCAAGTTGTTTTCAGTTTAGAACCATTCCATGGAAACAAAACCATTTGTGGATATAACAGAAAAGGCAAACTCTGCAACCCGAGCCAATTCCCTTTAAATATGGACCAAGCCTAGAATCATTTGCAGAACGATTGTGTGCTTATTAGCATTAATTCTTCCAGCGCTGTCTGAAGCGGCAACTCTTGTTTGTCCTGCGATGATGTAAAGTTGCATGATGTATGCTCTGGATTGTGTCAGGCTCTGATAGAAGCTGCCATCACCTCACCAGGAATTTTCTGCAATGTATAAACACTTGACTTCACGCTAACCTCCCCTCCTGCCTCCTGCCTGCGCATCCTGGCTGCATATCAATGACTGCTGAAAAGGGCACTGCTGTGTACCAGAGGCCCAGTCAACAGACTGGATTGATGAAGGCTGCAGGATTACTACACCTTTGACTGCTAATCAATAGGTATTGAGTGCAACCCTAGGCTCTAAATTCAACAGGGTTAATAAGTGTCTACACAAAACAATGGCCTGAAATACAATCTTTCTATTGAGTGAGCAGAAGGAGAGGTGGGAATGTTTGCTTCAGCAGCTGCAGATAAAGCCTCTGAGAGAGACCAAGCTATCTTCTACCCCACTTTGGCCTGAAGCATTCTTGGTTTGCTAAGTACACCGCGCTGTAGTGCTGACAAAGGAGAATGCCCCACAGCACAATGTGTTTTGGAGTTTCAAAAGAAGGGCATTGCAGTGCAGAGGCGATATGAACAATTCCCTGAAATCATTTGGTCCTGGGCAAAAATAGTGGGTAAAAAAACAAAAACCAGCCTTGGACATCCCTCATTCAACGCGAACACTTCATGCAGTATGGATGGAGGGATGTTCTGGTGAAAGCTGTTGCACTTCATTTCCCTTAAGTCTCTCTTTATTATTTTAAATTTATAACCAGCCCCTGCTCCCCAAAGGGAGCCCAGGGCAGCTTGAAATAATAACATTACATAGAACCCATTTAAAACAGCACTATAACATACTGCAGACAGCAGTTAAATCCAGCAGTGTAAACATTTCATAAAACTATCTAAACTTCATAAAAATGAGAGGAGGCCATGCTTTCTTTAGAGGGGAAGGGAAGGTTTCATGACTTAAGGAAGAGTTTGCTTTCTAATCCTTTAAATTGGCCTGGTTTGGGCAGAATTAGACATCCTCCCAAGGCCATAGTGACACGCCATCTGGATTTTCATGTACAGCCTCTGCCTTTGATCCCACTGCCTGATTGTGAGGAGTCACCAGGTGAGCATTTCAGAAATAATGGCCTTTGCACAGGACTACATCACTCCAAGGGACATGGGTGGCTCTGCGGTCTAAACCACTGAGCCTCTTGGGCTTGCCAATCAGAAGGTTCATGGTTCGAATCCCTGCGACGGGGTGAGCTCCTGTTGCTCTGTCCCAGCTCCTGCCAACCTAGCAATTTGAAAGTGCACCAGTGCAAGTAGATAAATAAGTACCATTGCAGCAGGAAGGTAAGCAGCATTTCCGTGCACTCTGGTTTCTGTCACGGAGTCCCATTTCACCAGAAGCTGTTTAGTCATGCTGGCCACATGACCTGGAAAGCTGTCTGTGGACATATGCTGGCTCCCTCGGCCTGAAAGCGAGTGCTGCACCCCATAGTCACCTTTGACTAGACTTAACTGCCCAGGGGTCCTTGACCTTGACCTTTACTTCACAAAATATCCATGATATTTCACTCAGCCATCAGTTTTCTGTATGGGCTCTCCACCCATAGCAACCATACTAAATAGCATGAGCAGACCCTCCAAGGGTCCCTATTTTCCAGGGACAATCCCTGATTTAGAGAAGCCATCCCAGTTTCTGATTTGATCCCAGACTGTCCCGCTTTTCCTAATTTTATTGGAGAAATGTTGGAGGGTATGGAGTTACCCAACCACCAGCCATCCTAAGGCAGCCCCGTATAGGAAAGTTTTTTAATGTTTAATGTTTTATTATGTTTTTATAGATATTGGAAGGTGCCCAGAGTAGCTGGGGCAACCCAGTCAGATGAGCGAGGTATAAATAGTACAGTGATGATGATGATGACGACAGAATAGGACGTTCCTATTTTCTTCAGATAAATATTGGAGGGTATGATAGATATATAATGGCGGTGAGCAATATTTGTAATCCATTTCGAGGTATTTTTAACAATCAAATTATATTTACATTTTATGAATTAAATAAATAAAATCAACACTGAAATTTCATTCACATACAAAATAGATCAGTACCTTATGATCAATGACGGTGTCACAAAATTGGCACCCCCTCCCCCTAAACTGCAGTGCCTACGGATTTCCGTGCTATCATTTTCAGTGTGACAATGCATATGGGTGCTGTATGGTTATAAAGGATTAGACATGTTTATGCTGCTTATCCAAAACCTGTCTACAACAGTTGATTGATTTTCTAGAAATGGACATATCCTTTTACTGATCAGTACCAATGAATGATTGGCTGTCCAAACATCTTCTTTGTGAAGACAAGTATTTGTTCACCGTAGAGCTTCAAGTAATTAATCACAAAGAGGAATTAGCAGACTGTATGAATTTCCTCATCAGAAGAATTGCATGGGGGGTGGGGATTTTTGAGATACTTTGGCTGCGAACAGATGATAACTTTTCTGGAACTTGCAGTGTTGGAACTAGCATTGTTTGCAGGTACACATGTTAGTTTTTTTCCCTGTCCTGTTATAGCCTCTGTTCTGTTTGCCAGTTTTTGAAGCACGACTGAAAAATTTATTTGACCCCAGACTATACTTGGGGGGTACAAAGAAAAGGTTCCCATGGACAATGGTGGACCAATAATACTTTTAAGACTTTGAAAAGATATCATCTTCTCGCAGTCATTGCTCTGTAGTGAGCTTCCAGTGCTTTGTGGCCAGATCTTATATTCTTGGAGAATTATCTTAGGAGGAATGTGAAAGCAACATACCACCATATATTTTACTGCTCCTTCAGGGATTTCTCAGTCCCTCCTTGGTTGGTCAGTATAAATACATCCAGTCCTAGAAACTGATATTATATCATCATCATCATTATCCCTTCTCCATCTTATTTTTAAACCACCCTTCATCACAGTGGATTCCAGCATATCAATACAAACTAAAATTACAACAATTTAAGGAACAACCAGAATGATAATAGCAATTCAGCAGCAGGCATTAAAATAACTGTCCCTACACGGGCATTCTTCCTTCAAATGCCAACTGGCATTAAACAGATAATCAGTGAAGGGGGCGAGCACACCTCCAAAGGGAAGGAGTTCTGCATCCGTGTGGAACACCCTCCCATCAGATGTCAAAGAGATAAAGAATTACCTGACATTCAGAAGACATCTTAAGGCTCAGGGAAGTTTTTAATATGTAATGCTGTACTGTTTTTAACACTGATTGGGAGCCGCCCAGAGTGGCTGGGGAAACTCAGCCAGATGGGCGGGGTATAAATAAATTATTATTATTATTATTATTATTATTATTATTATTATTATTATTATTATTATTATCCGGGGGGCTGCTGCAGAGAAGGCCCTCTCTCAAGTTGCCACGCTTCTTGACAGGGTGGGGAGAAGGTCCTTCCCTGTGGACCATAAGGAGTAGGTGGGCAGATATGGTGGTTCATACTGTTTGCGGATGGGAACAACTTTTTGCTTTCACTGGGAACCACTGTCGTGGTCAGTAGTTATTCAGAAGATGCATCCCATTCTGTCCTGTATGAGATTCAAATTCAAACCCACAAGGGGGAGTCCTCTGACAATATATATACAAGCACACTCACATACTGGTGGAGGACTCTCTGCTGTCCTGACCCTGGGATGAGAGTTGATGGGAATGGACAAAGGCTGACTGAACCCACCAGTCTATTTAACTCTTAAAACCACTTTTTCACAGTGCGGCTGACAAACTAATTTATTTAAACCTCCCACATACAAATAGGATTGCACAGGCCAGTAAATCATTTCATCCCCTTCCACCTTGATCAGGGTGACACCTGTCATTCTGCTGAAAATCTAAATCAGATACGGCCGGGGTGTGTTTGTGTATTTGTCTACTTAGTGCCTTTTAAACTGTCATTTGCCACTTATCTGGTTCAAATACCTGGGTGAATGTAAAGAAAACATGGGATTCAGTCAAAAGTGCAAAATTATTAATCAAGTTGTGCAAACAAATAAATCTCTCTTCAGCAGCTTGGCCAGAGACAGATTTCAGGGACTTGTGCAAACGAAGCTTGGGGGTGGGAATGCGAGGAAACTCTTGCTGCTTATCAACCCAGTTTATCTCGGCTTTGTGTTTACTCTTCATTAGCTTCCAGCAAAAGACAAAATTGCCTGGTAAAGGATGCACAAGGCACATCATGTGCTGTGCTCTTAATTGCTAACACCATTCATTAATCAAACAAAAGGAAGGCATGCTCGGAGGTACCACCAGGGACTGGCACGGTTTTGGCCTACCTCGTTGAGTATGCTAATGACGGCTGATTTTGTTTTAATAAGCCAGTCAAAAGCTACTCCCTCAAATCTGGCCTAAGCTGCTGTGACAATCGGAGCATGCAGCGACAGCTGTGAAGTCAGAATGCCGCATCCCACTCCGAGGGGCTTCAGGCTTCCTTTCCATATCTCCTGGGGAGCCCGGCCAAATGGTGGATGGAGCCTGAGACTGCAATAATAGCCGCTCTCCCACACTCTTCTGGGTTATGCATTTCAATCAATAGAGCACCCTCGGTGGCCAAGAGAAGGGAGGGCGAGGGGGTGGGGAAGAGAGAGCTGTTTGCAAAGAAGTTGGCCGGCAAGATATGAATCCATCCCACAACTTAAGGAGCAATCTTATAAGCATACAGTTGCCCATAGAGCACGCAATCCTGTGCACGGTTACACTTCTTCAATCCCACTGAAGTTAAAGGGATTTCGAAAGCCTAGGTGCTATGCAGATCATCGTTCATAACGGAATTTGTTGGTGTTTAGAAGAAGCCGCAGTATTTCATCTTCATAACGCAACAGCTCCTCTCTTACCAGCAGAATGTCTTCTCAGAATGCAAAGACATGCGAAATTCTGAAGAAAGAAGAATGGCAGACAAAATTAATGGACTACGCAGAATTGGATAAAATGACAGGAAGGATTTGAAACCTGCGGGACCAGAGATTTACAGAAGATTGGGAGAAATATGCAAACTAGTTGAAGAGCAACTGTAATCAACAAATTATGCTAGTAGGACTACAAGAGGTTTTGTAAGGAGAAATATATGAAATATTGCAAAGAAGATAAAGAAGAGAGACATTAGCTATAATAATTAGAAGTAAGAGTGAAAGTAAGAAATGTAAATTAAGTGGGAAAGATCTGAAAAATTTCAGATGTGATTGACGTAAGTCGAAAAAATTGTATAAGATATAAAAGTATGTTTAATTATTGTTGAAAATGATATGTTAAAAAACTAATAAAATTTTATTTTAAAAAATAGAATGCAAAGAAATGCAAATAAGAAATGCAAATAAGTATCATTTCCACCTTCCTTCCCACTCAGGAATATCCATCAGAATAGGATATCCTTTCATGGAGTCCTATGCATGGCGCAACCATGCTTGGAATACTGCGTACCATTCTGGTTGCCTCATCTCAGAGAGGACATGGTGGAGTTAGAAAAGTTTCAGAAAAGGGCATCCAAAATGGTCAAGGGGATGAAGCAAGCCTTATGAGGAATGGTTGAAGGAGCTGGGTATGTTTAGCCTGGAAAGGAGGAGCAAGCTTCATAAAAGGGGATTCCAACTAAACATCAGGAAGAGCTTTCTGACAGTAAGAGCTGTTCGACGTTTGAACAGTCTCCCTCAGGAGGTAGTGGACTCTCCTTCCTTGGACGTTTTTAAGCAGAGGTTGGGTGGTCTTCTGTCATGGATGCCTTAGTTGAGTTTAAACAGATGACCATCCAACCTCTGCTTAAAAACTTCCAGTAAATGAGACTCCAGGGGAGTCTGTTCCAATGCTGAACAGCTCTTACCATTAGAACGTACTTTCTGAAGTTTAGTTAGAAACTCCTTTCTTGTAACTGGCATCCATTGGTTCACACCTCACTCTCCAGAGCAGGAGAAAACAAGCTTGTTCCATCATCCACATAACAGCCTTTAGGATATTTGAAGATGGCTATCACATCTCAGTCTCCTCTTTTCCAGGCTAAACATACCCAACTCCCTCAACTGCTCCTCATAAGGGCTGGCTTCCACACCAATGAAAATAGAGAAATGATGCCTGCAGAATGCTGTTGCCACAGTAATGAACAAGAGCATCTTTCCCCAACTTGGTGCCCTACAGATGTTTAGGACTACGAACCTCAGCCCCATCAGCCCTAGCCAGCATGGTCAATGGTGGGAGTTGAAGTCAAAAATGTCTGGAGATCCCCAAGTTAGGGAAGGCAGAACTGCATCCTGAAGTTCATGCTTAATACCTAGATTGGGGGGGGGGGCTGTGGCCTTCCATATGTTGCTGGACTGCAACTCCAATCATTCCTGACATGTGGCAATGCTGGCTAATGGGTGTTGGGGTCCAACAATATCTGTTGTTGGGGTGGGGACACAAATTTCCCACCCCTGCTTTATCGCATCATCTGGAATAACCCTGCAGTTAGTTGTAGTTCAGGGATCTCCACTCCTTCTCAGAGGGCATGTGGGTCTTTTCCATACCTTTGGACACCTGGACGGGTCTCATAATTATTGTACTGTGTATGTTACAGCAATCATTTTGAGGGCAGATGATGCAGAATCCAGTGTACTGCATGACGAACAACAACGATGAATACGAAGTCAAGCCTTGTTTTAATTTTATCAGTTAGCACATGGATTCTGTTTATTTGCGCTGGTAAATTAAATGTAAATTCCAGTTCAGTCTTTCAGCTACATTAAATTAAAAACTCCTTTATGAATGTAATAAGTTTCTCATTTGGAAGATATTGCCTTTTCTTCTTCATCTGCTTTCTTTTCCTTTCTTCTTTTCTTTTTTTTTCTTCTCTCAGCCAAATTTATCCAGAAAGGAGTTTATGATTTCAAGTCACCTTGGGAGAAATGAGCTTTCTAAGATCAACTGATAAGGTCACTAATGGAATGTTAAACCCAGCCAACGGCATCAGAGCCAGGGTGCGAGGGTAGCATGGTTTGCTTAAGATTTATTTAGCTTGCTTCTTAAGGAGATTAACAGTGAATGGTTACAGGAAAAGGACCTGGAGGGGTTTAGAAGCCACCCACCTGAGAAAGTTATGCGATGGGCCTGCTGAGGGCATGCAGGATGAGCTTTTCAAAGCAGAATCCCTGTTTTCGGACAAGAGCCTGTCAGAACATTGGCTTTCAGATCAATCGAAATGACTGCTGTGTGCCTACACCCATTGTGGGGGCAGGGAAGCCAGGCAAATCAAGACTAAAGGTAGGATAATAAAATACACACAGTGGCAACACCAACTCACAGTTGTGGTTGAATGTTAAGGACGCATTTCATACTACAAACTTACATTAGTTTTGTACCAGTTGCCTCTTAAACTTGAGTGGTTGTCTGCATAGCTGCCATTGGACAGGGATAAGTGAAATCATAGTTGCAATGGCCTATGCTGCAAACCTAGACAGCATCTTAAAAAGCAGAGACATCACCTTGCCAACAAAGGTCCATATAGTTAAAGCTTTGGTTTTCCCAGTAGTGATGTATGGAAGTGAGAGCTGGACCATAAAGAAGGCTGATCGCCGAAGAATTGATGCTTTTGAATTATGGTACTGGAGGAGACTCTTGAGAGTCCCATGGACTGCAAGAAGATCAAACCTAATCATTCTGAAGGAAATCAGCCTTAAGTGCTCACTGGAAGGACAGATCTGAGGCTCCAATACTTTGGCCACCTCATGAGAAGAGAAGACTTCCCTGTTGGGAAAGATGGAGAGCACAAGGAGAAGGGGACGACAGAGGATGAGATGGTTGGATAGTGTTCTTGAAGCTACCAGCATGAGTTTGACCAAACTACGGGAGGCAGTGGAAGACAGGAGTGCCTGGTGTGCTCTGGTCCATGGGGTCATGAAGAGTTGATCACGACTAAACAACAACAACATGCTGCAAACAATAAATATTTAGTGGATTGAATTCAGAATTCAAGGTCCCCATATCTTATATAAGGAACTACAATTCCCACTGGTCCCTGAAGAGGAAGAATGAATGCGGAAGAACCTCAAGCTTTCCTCAATATTACAGTATAATTTAAGGCAGAAGGAGAGACACTGTTGTTGTTGTTGTTGTTGCTGCTGCTGCTGCTGTTAAGCATTCATCCACAAAGCTTTTCCACCCAAGGCTCGCACTTGGATTGCTTCTCCACTGCCTTACAGCTCTTTGCTGCACCACCCTTCTTTGTCAGCCTCTGACCTTTTTCTAATCCACCTACAACTCTACTCGCATTGCAAGCCCTCTGGGTAGTAGCAACAGAGTGTGATTTGGGTTAATAATCATATACACAAATGCCAGAAGTGCAAAAGAGCCACACTTCCCACATTCATGCATATCATTGACATTCAGTTGGGGGCTCATCATTCATCTTCCTCAAAGAGAGATTTGGTGTCAGCTCTTGAATCGCTAGGGAGAGACACAGAAAGCTCCACTTTGAACTAGTGCTGAGGTGAGCTATCTCAGGAGACTTTTTTTCTGAGAAAATTTCTGAGATTTTTCTTTTTCTCACCCAACTCCCCAGAGTTCCCTCTGAATAAACTCCTCTGTGGGTGTTGGTGAGTGTGTGGGAGAGAGAGAGAGAGAGAGAGAGGGAGGGAGGGAGGGAGGGAGGGAGGGAGTCCAAGACACCATTTCCTTCCACAATATCCCATTAGGTCTTTGGCATTGTGAAGGATACAAAATGGTGGACAGGCTGGTACCATAGTTGCAAAGAAGCTGTACTACTGCCACTGATAATTATGAGTCTGCTCCTGAGGAACTCTGTGGCTCTCTCTCTCTCTCTCTCTCTCTCTCTCTCTCTCTCTCTCTCTATATATATATATATATATAATTGTGAAACTTTTTGAGAATTTTTCCTCACCTTGCAGATCACCAAGTTTTCCACCTCCAAACAGGAGGTGGAAATTTCAAGGAGCTATTGGTGCATGGTTCTATTTGAAGACAAATGATACAAAATAGCAGGTATAACTTCCTTGCATTTCCTGTATCGTTCTGATCATATCATCACCACCTAAAGCCATTCTATATCACTTCCATGTTCTAGGTAGCACTTGGCAAGTTGTAATAGACACAGACACACCCACGCACCCCTTACTTTTGTAATGGCTAAGCTAGAAAATGCATGAACCACAGCTTTTATGAGTTGCCCAATAAGGGGTTAATCGTGGGTCTCCTTTGAGGGAAAGAAGAAAAAAATCAAAGCAGCCAGTAGAGTCAGCAGACTTTGCTATGCACAATATTCATTAACCCTGACCCATAGTGCTCTACAGAAATAGCAACTTGATTAATCAGGCCAGTGCTTTAATAATAATATAAAAACCATCTTGGATTCCTGCCAGCTCTCTGACCTGCCCCTTGGATAGCTTGTGTTTTATTGTTCTTCTTCCACAGCTGCACAGAAAGTGAAAGGAAAGGCTTGGTCCCAGCTTGCGTGGCTGCGCTGACCCCTGGCCCATACACTCTTGCAGAGGGGGAAACCATGTAGGGGCTATTGGCTCTGTGCAAAGGCATTTCCAGAGAAGATTCCCCATTTTGCTTAAGCCCGCCTTGATATCCATGTTAGGCATTACATAACACAGTGCTCACCATACGAGGACCTATTCCATGCCACAATTGTATGGAACAAGGCCAACTTCTTTCTGAACAAATTGGAAATCAACCTGGCCTACGTAGTTGCAGGCAATTAAATATAAATTCACACATGCACCCTCCAAATGTCTGGTCTGAATAGTTTGACCAAGCACTGTGTAGTGGGCGTGGGCATAGCCCTGGCTGTACGGTTTTGAGCCTGATTCATGCCCCAATGCAGGGATTCCTGTCCTGCCCTGTCTGTCATCTGGCCTAACCGTGTTGCAACGTCCCCAGGCCCCTCACTGAAAGGTCGCTTGGCCAACATTGGAAGGATGTGTCCACCAAGGGCCACATCAGCCAGAGGGGCTCCTCTGTGTGGGTGGGTGGGCAGGCAGATAAACAGTGCAGTGCAGCACCCCTAAACCCTCCATGCCCTGTGCCCACCCAGCGGTGGTGGCGGCAAGGGCTGGGCTGGTGCAGCAGGTTTTTTGCACAAGCACCCCAGGCACCGGGAAAGGACGCGACACTGCTGAGCACTAAGACTGCTTCTTGACTCCTTTAAAGATGCGCACAGTTCTACACTCCTTTCATCCAGCTAAGAAACACCAATTCCAGGTTCAGAGAACTTTAGCAAGTGTGCTGAAAGTAGCTGTTTCTACTGCTTAGATATTTACCTCCTGGAGCACACATAATTTCTTAACATTCTGCACACCGCAGCGCCACTTTCTCAACATGCGTACTAAAACATCTTGAGATATGGCAGAAGAAGAAGAAAAGATCTTGAGACAAGTTGAATACCTCCTTAAAATAAAGTGGAATGCTTTGTTTTTTGCCTGGGGTAAATGCCAAAATAAAATAAAATCATGAAATCAAGCCTTATTGCAGTCAAAAAAAAGGAGAGCTTATAAGTAAAATGAGTATTAAGAAGTCAGCCTCTGGACATACAGCCTTTCACATCTGATGCCTTTCCCACCCACCCACTCCTTTTATCCCCAAACAAACTTCAGGAATAGACAGCAGCTGTCTGGCTAAACTAGATCATCAGAGATGTGCTGTCTCCACTTTTAATGAACTTCAACATACTTTTGCATGCAAGATGCAACAACACTCCATCAAGAGCCACAATGTGGGTTGCAAGAGGTGCCATTAAAATGTTGCAGGAGTGCCACCTTCAGACTTAAGCATTGTGTGGCGAGTTCCCACCTCCCCCGGTGGAAATAACGAAACATGACACAAGTATTTAGGTTAGTGGGCTAAAAATGGCCACAACTTTATTGGTTACAGGTGATGAGCAGTATTGGCTTAGGCATTGGTCCTACCAACTATCCAGCTTCAGCCTGTTTGCTTGAAGACCGGGAAGGGTTAACTGTCAGTAGGGGGCGTCCTGCTGATGCACATCAACTAGGAACTCCCTCAGGGTCACCACTTGGGGGTGTGTCTTAGGCCCTCACCTCCATAGGCTGTGGACAGGGCCACGCCCCCCAGAATCCTTTACTGGACTACCCTTCGCAATCCGAGGGAGGTGATGGAGCTTCCTCCCCCATTCATCTACATAACAATACCCCTACCAATGCCTAACTGCCAATCCCAGGAAGTTGTGACAATTTGCTACGAGGTAGGCGAAAAAACCAAGTGGCTGGTGCCAATTTGCCAAGTGGAAAAATTCCTATCAGGCCCCTTAACGGCGACCCATCAAAGTCCATAGCAAGGTCTTATGAAACCTAAAGGGCGGGTGGGTGGGAAACCAGATGAGCTGCGATGGCAAAAGAGGGAGATCCTCGGCCGCGCCGCTGCTAAATAGCACAAACCATGCCTCCCCCAGGCCAGCCGATTGGCTGCCTAGGGAGATGATGCGGCCAAGGATTCACTCAATGACGCGGAGGCTGAGAGCCAGCCCCCGCGCACGTGGGGAAGGCATGAAGCCCACGACCCCATCTCCTCTCAAGCTCAGAAGTGGCTTATCCAAAAGAGGAGATGAAATAGGACCATGTCCCGTTCTGGGTGCCACAATTTAAGAAAAATATTGACAAGTCAGGATGTGTGCAGAGGAGGGCGGCCATGATGATCAAGGGCCTGGAAACCAAGCCTTAAGAGGAACAGTTGAGGGAGTTGGGTATGTTTAGCCTGGATAAGTGACGACTGAGAGGAGATATGATAGCCATTTTCAGATATCTAAAGGGCAAAGGAAGCTGGAGCAAGATTGTTTTCTCCTGCTCTGGAGGATGAAGAAGAAGAGTTTGGATTTGATATCCCGCCTTTCACTCCCTTTAAGGAGTCTCAAAGCGGCCAACATTCTCCTTTCCCTTCCTCCCCCACAACAAACACTCTGTGAGGTGAGTGGGGCTGAGAGACTTCAGAGAAGTGTGACTGGCCCAAGGTCACCCAGCAGCTGCATGTGGAGGAGCGGAGACGCGAACCCGGTTCCCCAGATTACGAGACTACCATTACACCACACTGGCTCTCAGTGGATAGGACCTAAACCAATGGATTCAAGTTACAAGAAAGGAGATTCCAACTAAACATCAGGAAGAACTTTCTGGTGGTAAGAGCTGTTCGACATTGAAATGGACTGCCTTGGAAGGTAGTGGACTCTCATTTACTGCAAGTTTTTAAGCAGAGGTTGGATGGTCATCTGTCATGGATGCCTTAGTTGAGGTTCCTGCATTGCAGAAGGTTGGACTAGATGACTCTCAAGGTCCCTTCACACTCTACAATTCTATGATTCTATTAACACAGATTTGCATATTCTAATTCATGGGTTATTACTATTATTATTTTGTTTATTACTTGCCCTTCACCAGCAGGTCCCAGGGCATGCTGCATAGTTTACAGTTCAATATTAAATACAGTTTAAACAAATTACAGTCAAGAAATAGTGTAGGTTCTGAAAACACCTATCTCAGGTGTCAAAAGCTTTAAGAGGTACATCTTCAGCACACATCGGAAACTATGTAATGAAGGTACCAGTGTGCATGTGCGTACTCACTTTTTTCAAGAAATCTGGGTCAATGCCAGTTCCATTAAAATAGACTGGAGCCTTGAAAAGAGCATAGAGCTGAGAGAGGAAGTGGGAAAGAGCTTTGCAATGGAGGGAGAAAGCAAGCACCCTTATCTCCTGATGATCAAGTGGGCAGAGAGTACAGGGCTAAGAGATGTCATGTGCAGAAAGGGATGACCTCAAAGACACCCATGGGCACCATATTGGTGACCCCTGGACTAGGCCATCACCTTATGGTTTGTTGACAGGAATTGTGGAGAAAGACGTTGAAGAAGAAGAAGAGTTTGGAGTTGATATCCCGCCTTTCACTCCCTTTAAGGAGTCTCAAAGCGGCTAACATTCTCCTCTCCCTTCCTCCCCCACAACAAACACTCTGTGAGGTGAGTGGGGCTGAGAGACTTCAAAGAAGCGTGACTGGCCCAAGGTCACCCAGCAGCTGCATGTGGAGGAGAGCAGACGCGAACCCAGTTCCCCAGATTATGAGACTATCGCTCTTAACCACTATACCACACAGGCTTTCCAGTGGAAAAGTCCAGGAGAAGAAAGGAAATTTGGACCCTTAATTTAATGCCACACTTGAAGCATAGGAAGAAGAGAGTAAGTGTTACTTGGTGTCAATAAAAGACTCCCTTCTTCATTATTTGTGGCAAGATTGGTTATACAGACACTCCAAGTGTCCCTATTTTCCAGGGACAGTCCCAGATTTACAGAAGCCATCCCAGTTTCTGATTTGACCCTGGAATGTCCCACTTTTCCTTAGGATATCCCTATTTTCATCAGAGAATGGTTGGAGAGTATGGTAAGGTAAAGTGGCCCGCGACCATTAGGTCCAGTCGTGGCCCACTCTGGGGCTGTGATGCTCATCTTGCTTTATTGGCTGTGGGAGCCGGCATACAGCTTCCGGGTCATGTGGCCAGCATGACTAAGCCGCTTCTGGCGAACCAGAGCAGCGCATGGAAACGCTGTTTACCTTCCCGCCAGAGCGGTACCTATTTATCTTCTTGCACTTTGACATGCTTTCAAACTGCTAGGTTGGCAGGAGCAGGGACCGAGCAACGGGAGCTCACTCCGTCGTGGGGATTCGAACTGCCGACCTTCTGATCGGCTGGTAGGACATCCTTATTTTCATCAGAGAAAGGTTGGATGGTATGGAATAGGATTCAGTTCTGGCACCTCTCATGTGGATGCCGTTGGCATTCTAAGAGAACAAGGGAGGTGTTCATGGTGAGTTGGCACCTCTTTTTCTAGAAAAATAGACACATCCTAAGGAAAAGTTGGACATTCCAGGGTCAAATCAGAGGGTATGGTTGCTGTAGGGTATGGTTATGCAGAATGCATGTCCCTGTGGATATCTGGCAGGTCTTCTTTGGCTGGGTGCATTACCCACTCCCCTACCAAATTCACGAATGAACTGTGGAATTAAGATTTGAACCAGAGAGTCATTCAACTCACTACTCTTACAGCACAATCCTTTGCAGGTTCACCCCATAATCAGTTGTGCTGTGTTATCAGGGTGTTCAGGATTGGAGCTTTAGCCACTATGGTGCCTCAACTCTCAACAGCGCTTCCTGCATTCCTGTGGCTACAGTATAAGGGCAAAATTCACAAATTACACACCGCTGCAAATAGTCTGGAGGCAAATTTGTTGTTTATATGCAGGAGTAATCAACTCAGCAGTTCTCCCATCTGCCGTCTGAAATGATGTAGCTTTGCAAAGCTGCATTGTGATAGTCCTGATAGTACACTTTGTATCTTAATCGGTTTGGTGTTGTGGTTGGAGTATCAGACTAGGACCTCAGTTCCCCACACTGGTTGGCCCGTGTGTCTCCCAGGCTAACCTACCTTGAACTAGAGAGGGAGAGAACTATAGACACTAGCTTGTGCTTAGAGGCAAAGTGAGCAATAATATAAATATAATAAACCTTGCTAACTATGAGCAATAGTTTGCTTTTCTATTGTGGGTGGCAGTGATGATTGGCCCTAATCTATGACATGGCGAATCGACAGACAGGGTTGCTTCAAATTGGAGTGGAGAAACTCAGTCTCGCCCTCTATAGTGAATCACCTCTTACGTACGTTTGTATGGAAAGAGTTGTTTGTTTGGTTTATTATAAACAAGGAAGAGGAAAATATGCTGTGGTGCAGGTCAAATATATTACTAATTGCTGAACAACAGAGGCAGGCAACAGATTTTCCCTCCCCACTCCTCGTGTCGTGCTCCAAGTCATTTTCTCAGATTTGTAGCCATTTATTGCAGCTGTGTAATGACTATAAAACTGAGCAAAAGCATAAAACATGAAAGAAAGGTGTTGAAGTCAGCCTTAAGGTACTAAATTCTTGACAGCAGCTTGTAAAGCAGTTGAGATTTAGGTGCTATAGAGGAATAATGGAGGATTGGTGGTAGAATGAGCTGAAAACCACTGGGCCATGATATATATATAAAATAAGAATGGTGAATTCTAATCCAGAGGTTCTATAAAATATGATAAAAGAAGCAATTGGGGATGTCCGGGATAAATGACTGTTTACTAAGTGTCCTTGCTTTAATTTGATACTATTTTAATATCTTTGAAACAATATTTTTTTACCCGGGGGGAAATGACCACAGGATCTCTAGTAATTTGTCTCTAGTAATTTCTTAGGTGATGAGAAGGCTTTTGTGAAAGCATCCAAAAAAATGCTGAAAATGTAAGTGACCTTTTTGACCTTAATATATCCATATCATATATGGACCATTTTTTCCTCTCTCTCTGTTTATGTAATAGAATCGGATGGGGACCCTGAGGGTCATCTAGTCCCACCCCCTGCAATCCAGGAATTTTAACATGCGGCCTCCCATCCAAATTGAAATCAAAATGGACCCTGCTTAGCTTTGCAAATGTGCTGGCAGTTTTATTGCTGCAAAACTCATTGATCTGGAACACAACCTCCAATCAACTCTTTCATATACACATTTTTTTAAAAAACAATTCTAACATCTGAATGGTAAAATTCTTCAAAATATAAAATAAAAGTAATTAGCGGAAACATATAAGATATAACAAAAACTAATCTGTATAAAACTGTGAGCCTCAAAGGTCAGTACTGCGGGTGGCGCTGTGGTCTAAACCACTGAGCCTCTTGGGCTTGCCAAACAGAAGGTTGGTGGTTTGAATCCTCATGAAAGGGTGAGCTCCTATTGCTCTGTCTCAGCTCCTGCCAACCTAGCAGTTCGAAAGCATGCCAGTGCAAGTAGATAAATAGGTACCGCTTGGCGGGAAGGTAAATGGCGTTTCTGTGCGCTCTGGTTTCCATTGCGCCAGAAGTAGTTTGGTCATGCTGGCCACATGACCTAGAAAGCTGTCTGTGGACAAACGCCAGCTCCCTCGGCCTGAAAGCAGAGATGAGTGCCACACCCCATAGTCGCCTTGAAATGGACTTAACCATCCAGGGGTCCTTTATCTTTTTACCTTTACTGCTCCCCTCTGAGATCTGCACCATTGGAAGCTGCTGAGTTGGACCAGCTGATGCACCAGCCCTGAGTAGTGGCAATTCTCAGTTCTTTCTGGAGGTGCTGGGAATTTTGACTCTGGACATTTTGCGTGCAAAGCCACTGAAATTCAGCACCAGGTCTCAATGCCTGCAAATTTCTCCACCTTCTGGCTTTCAACTCCAGCAAAGGGAAGGAGCCAGCCTCCTAGCATCCCTCAGACTTTTCTCTTGCTGTTGACATAGGGCAGAGAAGGTGTATGGATATTTAACTCTCTCTTTGAAACCAAAGGAATTGAAAAATGCTTGCAGATGAGTGCGCCATGCCCACAGTTTTCATCACTTGGAAATCTGAGAATGACAATGCAGCAAATATTGGATGATTTAAAGAAAAAGAAAAAAGTAATTCAAAACATATAAAATGTAAAACAAAGGGGATTGTTGTTGCTAACTTTACATCCTAAAATTAAAAATTATCACCGTTTAAATTTATGATTATGGTATGGCTTAATATGTGGCATGTGATTTGAGCCAAATGATTTACTACGGATGTATTATTCCATTACTCTTTATCACCTGTGGTTATATAGCTTTTTGCAATAATTCATTTATTTTTTTTAAAAAACCCCTTCTGTATTGACATATTGCTAATGGTGTAGCTAAAAGCCTAAAGACCCTGAAAATGCAAAAATTAAGACAAGTACAGCCAGTCTTACCTCAGAGAGTGCCGTAATATACTACAGAAAGCAGAAAGTGTTTTCTATAACTTATCAGCATGGAATAAAACTGAATCACAAATTGTGAGGTGACTTCAAAGTGAGTCACACAAGATGGAGATTCGTTACTATAACTTGCTGTTAGAAGTGCATTTCCTTTGGTACTGCATTTAGGAAGATATAAGTGGGTATCTTGATAATAATAAAAAGTTGGCTATCAGCCTCAGACTGTGACCTCCAGGGACCAGCTCTCTCCTTGTGGTCCTCTAAACATTGTGGGAGCTTTCTAATTTGCAGTTTAAAAGCACCCTTCCTTGAGTTAAGAACAACTTGGGTCAAGCAGAGGAGCTGTGTGATGGACGCCATGTTGTTTCTGGCTTCTAATTTTAGCTTTCATAATCAGTTTTCCCAGTTCAGTGAATGGAGTCTATCATTTACTGCCTCCCATAATGTTACATTGCTTGCCTTCCAATCCTCTGGCAGGAAGACCACCTTTATTGACAAGGTGCATGTTTTTATTGGAAGATTAACCATTTCTTTAAAGTATATGCCATCCAGATCCAGTAACTTGTTTGTATTTGATTAATTACCCCTAAAATAATAACTTGTCACCTCTTAGCAATCGGCTCAAGCATATGTTTGTCTAGCATTATCACAGAAATGGCTGATGTGAAGAACTCTCCTGTAATTTAAACAGAAACAAGATATATCTCATAGCAGGGAAGGCTGACCAGGTTCTCTTAACTGTTGATGGACCAACTATAAGGAGTGTCTCCACCCCAGACACTGAGGTCCAGCTCCGAGGGCCTTCTGGCGGTTCCCTCACTGAGAGAAGTGAGGTTAGAGGGAACCAGGCAGAGGGGCCTTCTCAGTAGTGGCGCCCATCCTGTGGAACGCCCTCCCATCAGATGTCAAGGAAATAAACAACTATCTGACTTTTAGAAGACATCTGAAGGCAGCCCTGTTTGGGGAAGTTTTTAATGTTTGATCTTTTATTGTGTTTTCAGTATTCTATTGGGAGCCACCCAGAGTGGCTGGGGTATAAATAAATTGTTGTTGTTGTTGTTGTTAAAGGCCCTTCTTCTCTCTGATGGTTCTTTACCTTTAAACCAGACTTGGACCAGGTAGCCCTTCTAGCAGATGATGCCCTCAGACAAAGGGCTTTTCTAGCAGAAGGATGTATAGATCCCCTTCCCATTGAAACAGCGAGATAACAGAACATCATCTCCTCTCCCAACCTTGTTGATCCATCCAATTGATTTCAGATGGTTGCTTTTGCCGTACGGCCCCCAAACTGGAGAGTCTGGGATGACAGGAGATACACCAAGCTATCCTAAATATTCTGATGAAAGCTGGGGGTTTTTTGCTTGCTTTTTTTTGTCAAGAAAGCTTAATTTCCTTTTTCTTTTCTTGTTCAAAATGAACAAGAAAACTTTGATAAATTTTGCGCAGCTGGAAAATCAAAAAGGAGATAAGTTTCTAACCCCCCCACTCTTTATTTCATTACATTACAGCAGCATTAAATACTTACATCTAAAGATTCCTTTGATGCCGAATTTTAACAGCTGATGCCCTGTGTCGTAGACATCAGAACCACCAGTTTCTTTCAATTGCAGGGCATTGTTCCATCACTTGCTGGTCTTTTAAGATGAAAGAAAGCATTTTTATAGAGGAAAGGCAGTTGAAATGATACTTAACAGAAAGACCTTTGTTTTCTTGCCATTTTCAGTGCCTAAAATATGCCCTCAATATCTTTGGGGTTCCCCTCTCAATGTTTTCTAAAGGTCTGGAGAAAAGAATGCATTCCAAAATACAGTGGTATCTCGGGTTAAGTACTTAATTCGTTCCGGAGGTCTGTTCTTAACTTGAAACTGTTCTTAACCTGAAGCACCACTTTAGCTAGTAGGGCGTCTCGCTGCTGCTGCGCCGCCGGAGCACGATTTCTGTTCTCATCCTGAAGCAAAGTTCTTAACCCGAGGTAATATTTCTGGGTTAGCGGAGTCTGTAACCTGAAGCATATGTTACCCGAGGCACCACTGTATGTGCTCATGAAATACTTAAATCTTAGTGCAGAACTATAGAGAATTTAATTTAAAAAAGAACAAAACACACTTCCCAACATTTTTCTCCAGCCTTTTTCATTTCCTTTCTTTATTTGACACTTTTCAAAGTTTTGTATATTGGCGAGGCTGGGGAACGACTTTACTTGCTTGCAAAGCAATGCCAATTAATGCCCCCATCAGTATTTGGTAGAAAGTAGGGAATCTTCTTACCTTTGAAGGGAAATAGTCAAGTAGCTCAGTGGGGCCAATTAAATCACAAAATGGCAGAGACATCCTAAAGAAGCCACCATACTGTGTTTTCATCAGTCTTTGCTGATGAGGCAGACTGGAGATGCCAAATAAAGTAATCAGAGTACTGCATCTTTATTTACTCTTCAGAGATGCTGCCATCTTCTGCTTTCCCACTGCAAACTAACATTTTCTGTCTGTGTAAACACATTCCAACAAGTACATGGAAGGATGGTGTCTTGAAGCTGGTTCACTCATCATTGATTACTGAACATGTAATTGGCAGGAGGATTTGCAAATATCACGTTTGAGGTTCTTGTGTTTGTCTGTGGTGTTATGCCTGTGACAATTCATGCAAGCATGCTAGCACTCATTTGGGGAGGGGAATAGCTTACTGGTAGAGCTTCTGCCTCCCATGCAGAAGGTCCTAAATTCAATCCCTAGCACCTCCAGATAGGGTTGGCCTATGAGGACATTTTTGGTAAATTACTTCCACCTGTCAATCAGGTGGTGTTACCTTGATGAATGGGTTTGGTGGGTTCAGTGGATTCCTGCAATGAACTGAACCCCCATCTATCAGCTGATGGACCACTGGATTCATGACTATCTCCCATCATCCCTGCTGGCCAGGGTGGACAGGTGGACCACATGATTTCTTCTCTTGGGCTTGGTTTAAATGTGGGCACCTGGAAACATTACAGCGTGAAGACCACCAGTGAAATTATATGTGGGAGGAAGGAAAGGATGCTCACAAACACCTCTTGGCCACCTCAAAAGTAAGCTAATCCCCTCAAAAATCCTGCATCCCACCCTTGCAAATTCCACCAATTTTTTATCTCCCCTTTGATGTGGCTTCAGAGGGTGGGAAGAAGGAGGGGCCTCACAGGAAGGAGAGGTTGGGTGAGAAAGAAATGCACCTCCCCACCTCTAACTTTATTCATGGCACCCCATTGGTTTGCCATATTGTACCTCCCTCAGGGATGACACCTAGTTGTACATAAATTCCTAAGCTATACTATTCAGATTCCATATGGAGAACTTTAAAAAACAAACTCCCTGCACCTGGATAACTGGCATGTTAAGAAGGCTAGAAACCTTCGCCCTGATAGACTAGTGTGGTTTGTTTGTGTTTTTAACATAGGGAAGCAATCAGCTGTGCAGCCAAGAGGAAATGGCAGGAGCCGGAAAGCCCATCACCTTGTGCGTCTTCTGATCCTGTCCCCCATCCATGGGAAACAGCGCTATATATAAGAGAGTGCTGTTTCATATATAGCGAGATCCTTTTAATCAGAAGCATTGGGCAATTTTATTAAAGATGCTTTTACATCTTAGCTCATTAGATGAGGCTAAATTGTCACTGAAGTAGTTAATCTCGTAATGAATTGAATTCTTTTGCTTTCATTTTCTAGGTCATTTGAAGCTCACTGTAAGTATAACCTATCACAGTTCCTGTAAAACACTGAACCCAGGATGGTAATCGGGACCTCTGGAAGATTGTGGCTCGATATAAAACTGCAGATGTAGTGGTTTCTGACTGTGCTGTAATTTTCCGGCACATTATTTAAATATGCATTTGGTCCAGAGCCAGCTGCCCAATTTCATTGCTCCTCTCTTAAAACTAACTAGGAGTCCAGGGAATTCCCAGCTCTTGGGCAGCAACAGAAGTGTGCAGGCATCTCAATACTTTTTTAAAGCTGTGGAGTTGGTGGAAGAATGAGTGAGACAGCAAGGGATGCAGAAAGAATGAAGCACGCAAAGGAAAAACAAAATCACAGGACTGTCATCTGGGAGCCTTTCAGATAGAGGACTGTCCTCTGTAAAGTAGGAGACATGGACACCCTAATTTGTCCTCATGGTTAAATGAGATGTTCTAAGCTAAATTGGACTCATTTCCTCCTCTTTGTCCATGAGTTGGTTACAACAAAGAACTGAGATACCTGCATTTTGTTTCCTCCTTCTCATTTCTGTGGCTTCACCGCAGATTGCTCCATTTCGTTGCATGGTTCTTTTCTTTTCATTTTTTCCTGATCTTTCCTGATCTGAAACCAGTTGCCCTTAATATCTACTCCCTGTACAAATTGCATACTTCACAAGAGCTTGGGGTTTTATTTTCCATTGCAATCACATGATTTCCCACTCCACACGCACACATCCCATTTCAAAAGGGCTCCGTTTCATTTTATTGCGAACTCTAACAGCATCAGTTCTGTTTTAATTTCAGGACTGTGGAAATTTGCAAATGGACTTTAAAAGAAGATGCTTACTGTTCTGTGAGCCTAAGCAAGTGGTTGATTGTCAGACAGGAAAGAGTGTTTTAATACTTTGAGGGCTTCTGTAAAGTAGGAGGTCTTTTCAACTCCAACAGATGCCCAGCTGAAATTCCCCAACATTTAATTCATCTCTATGCATTCATCACTTATGTGTGTGTTTTTAAAAATTACATGTGCATATTTAAAATGAACTAATACATACTCAGACACCTCTCTGCATTAGGCTCTGCCGCCGTATGTCACTAAAAGAGCAACCAAAAGCTAGCACTAAAAAAATAGGCATGCATGAGTTAATTTCAGTCAACCCAATTTGCTTGAACATCACAACAAATGTGCTGATAAGATGCAACCCAGAAAACACAGGTAGACCCACGTTTAAACGGAAGCTAATTTGTACGAGGTGAAGGGTATGTTTAATTCTGGATGATGTCACAAACCGGCTTTCTCTGCAAATATGCATACCCCCCCCCCCAAGCTCCATGAGTTAATTCTGTTCTGTGAAAGAAAAAAAATCTGCATATTTGCAGAGAATGCTGATTTGTGATTTCTGGTCCCGGATAGCTGGCTAGTGGAAAGATTTTGAACTGACTGCCATTTCCAAACCATATTGCAAAGCAGCCCCCGTGTGGAACATGTGGTAATCCAAATGCTATGAGATGAAGTCAGATAATGCCCCATCAATGCCAAAGATAGGGCACTGAATATTTGGCATATACCAAAACCTGTGGAGTTGGGGGTTTCTTTTTGGGGGAGGGGGGAATTTGTGGGACAAATCTAGGGCTGTTTTTACAGCCAGAACTCGCTGGAACTCAGTTCTGGCATCTCTTGGGTGGGTGCCATTGCTATTCTAAGGTGGAATTTAGACACGTATTAAAAATGCTTTTAAAAAAACGTTTTGAAAAATATATAGAATTTGTCATAGCTTACCATCGCCATCTAGTGTCACATTTGTATAATGCACTTAAACAGTTATATTTGCAGCTGTATAGCTAAGAGAACAAGAGAATTATTCTCCCTTGGTGAGTTTTGGCACATCTTTTTCTAGAAAAATAGCACTGGACAAATCCATTATTGTAATTCTCAACCTGCCCCTTCATTGGAATAGGCGTATCCCGTTAAAGGGATCCGGGAGGAGGTTCCTCTGTCTGGACAGGCAGTGGTCTAGGGTCATAGTATTCTTCAAGATGGCAATTCCTGAGAGGTGGTGCCTATTTGATATATGTCATAGGGCCTCTTCAGTACTGGTTTGACCCCTGGGTTAATCATCTAGCAGTCGGGCTGGTTGATACCTGTTGTAACCCAGTGACTTTGCCAAACCCCATGTATTTGTAATCAACAAAGCTGTGGAGGGGATATATTGGTTGAAAATGCATTGTGTTGTAACTGTATTGTAACTTGAACAATGTTTTTTAAAAAAACAAGCTGTGGCCTAATTTGAACCATGTTGTGGGCAACACAATGAACTAGGTGGACACACAGTAACAGTTTGAAAGCACACCAGTGCAAGTAGATAAATAGGTACCGCTGTGGTGGGAAGGTAGACAGTGTTTCTGTGCGCTCTGGTTTCCGTCACGGTGTTTTGTTGTGGCAGAAGCGGTTTAGTCATGCTGGCCACATGACCCGGAAAGCTGTCTGTGGACAAACGCCTGAAAGCAAGATGAGTGCCTCAACCCCATAGCCGCCTTTGACTGGACTTAACCGTCCAGGGGTCCTTTCCTTTACTATGGACTCGAGACTTGGTTTTGTTTAAAGAAGCAGTGAAATTTCCCCATGGTTCCATTACAAATGACTTGTAAAATTTTCAGTAGCCTGAATATTATTCTATTGTAGTGCTTGGCCATTGCAGAGCTTGGTTTTTATCTGGCTTTTGCAGATTCGCTCACAAGAGATGCTGATGCATTAAACAGGTACCCCAAAGACATCCAACCTGAGCAGAAGGCCTGGCAAAACACAGCAGCCCAGAAAACAAAGCAGCCACAATCCTTCCTCCAGAGACCAAGCACATTTTGTCTGTGACGTGCTTGCTCTCCATCTGCTTCGGAAAGGGAAGGTTATCCATATGGCAGCACGTTGGGCTATTAAGTCAATACACCGGCTGAACTCCATGAAACCCCGCTGAATGTTAAGTAACTCAAGTCAGGTTTAAAGGAAGATAGAATTCACATGCTTTGTGAAGGTGAAATATGTATACTATGATTCTATTGCTCATTTTTTCTCTCGCTAATAATGGAAAGTAATAAATCACCCATTGGTTCATAATTATTGTGTTTAATTTAAATTAATAACTCCCTGAGCCACGGAGCAATGCAGTCCCTGAATTATGGATTTAGGAGTGAAATTTAGAGCTCACTCATTTACGAGGCAATACAACATTTTCACAGGAGCGCAAAGGCATTTTATTATATTTTCCCTTATTGTTTGGATCAAAGCGGCACATTTGGACAAGGGTGATTATTGCCGCGTTAATGTCTTCCAAGTTATCTGGCATATACATTTATGCTGTGGTGGGAAAGGAAGTCTCACTGATTCCGAGCCACTTCACATTGATCACATGATGCCAAAAGCTACTTAATTGCATCCATAAATATGCAGATTTTTAAGACTCTCCCTGCCAGATTCTTAAAGCCAATAGCCAGGCAGGAAGGAAGATTCATGGAAATTCAGAGCAATCTGCTTAGCAATTAAGGCAATCCAATGCATCCTTGCTTGGGAGTCAGTCGCTTTGAATGCAGAGGGGCCTGTAAATACACATAAGATCGCGCTGCATAGGGACAGAGCAGGAATCCAGTGATCTGCCTTCCATTTTTACCTCTTTAGCACTGCAGTTATTATTTTTTTGCATCTTTTGGGCAACAGTCATATATAGTTTTCAATGTTCTTCCCTCGTGTGGTCAGCTAGAACACTGGGGTGAAAGGGTTAGGCTAGTCTCATCCCCGAAGCATTGTTGTTGCTGTTAAATTACAAACAGGGAACTCTCTTTTTGCAAGGATGAGAAAACCTCAGGCTTATGGCACTTTCCAGCCGGACTCCGAAGTGGTACTGTCTAGAATTCTACCAGTGGTCTACGACTCTTTGATGAGGTGGCAACATTGTTCATGGCCTGAACATTTCAGGCTACTGCTGAGTAGAGATGCTGAGAAATACAGTGGTACCTCGGGTTACATACGCTTCAGGTTACAGACTCCGCTAACCCAGAAATAGTACCTCGGGTTAAGAACTTTGCTTCAGGATGAGAACAGAAATCGTGCTCCGGTGGTGCGGCGGCAGCAGGAGGCCCCAATAGCTAAAGTGGTACCTCAGGTTAAGAACAGTTTCAGGTTAAGAACAGACCTCCAGAACGAATTAAGTTCTTAACCCGATGTACCACTGTATTCCTTTGGGCTCTGAGCTTCCAGGGCTTTGCCATCGATCTCTGTCAAATAAGGAGAGGTGCAAAATTCGGATTGGCTCAGAAATGAGCCAAACCATTTCCTGATTTTTCTTGCCTTAATTACAGAGTGACCCAATGTGAACCATGTATGGCTAACTGATCCCAACTTTTGAGGAACCTCCATTCTACAGGGGCAAAAAATGAATGTCTTTGGATGGTCAACAAACTGTTTTGGGATGAGTACACACAGCACATTTAAAGTTGTTGTCTCCCAACCCACTGAAGAATTTTTGGGGGGGTGCAGTTTAAGGGTGCTAGGAACTGTAGATCTGTGAGGGGCAAACTACTGTTTCCCAGAATTTATGGGAGAAGTAATAATAATAATAATAATAATAATAATAATAATAATAATAATAATAATTTTTTATTTATATCCCGCCCTCCCCTGTCAAAGTAGGGCTCAGGGTGGCTAACACCAATAAAATTACAATAAAACATAATGGGGGGACCAGTTTATTAAAATACGGGTTAAAATACCATTTAAAATACAGCCTCATTTTAATAAAAGGTAAAGGTAAAGGGACCCCTGAGCATTAGGTCCAGTCGCAGACGACTCTGGGGTTGCGGCGCTCATCTCGCTTTATTGGCTGAGGGAGCCAGCATACAGCTTCCGGGCCATGTGGCCAGCATGACTAAGCTGCTTCTGGCGAACCAGAGCAGCGCACGGAAACACTGTTTACCTTCCTGCTGGATCTACTTGCACTTTGACGTGCTTTCGAACTGCTAGGTTGACAGGAGCAGGGACCGAGTAACGGGAGCTCACCCCATCAGGGGAATTTGAACCGCCAGCCTTATGATCGGCAAGTCCTAGGCTCTGTGGTTTAACCCACAGTGCCACCCACGTCCCTTAATTTTAATAATAGCCCATAAATCAAAACCATAAGGGGAGGGAAACATAAGGGTCAGACTGAGTCCAAACCAAAGGCCAGGCGGAACAGCTCTGTCTTGCAAGCCCTGTGGACAGGGCCCTAGTCTCTTGTGACAGAGCATTCCACCAAGTCGGGGCCAGTACTGAAAAGGCCTTGACCCTACTTGAGACCAATCTAACCACCTTGCGGCTTGGGACCTCCAAAGTGTTGTTATTTGTGGACCTTAAGGTCCTCTGCGGGGCATACCAGAAGTGGCGGTCCCATAGGTCCCATAGGTAAGAGGGTCCTAGTAATGTGTTTTTTAAAATGTACAGCATGTATGCAACCTTTATCTTCCTATATTTCTGTATTGTGTGGAAGAGGACTTTTATTTATTTATTTAGAATGTATCTATTTTAGAAACATTTAAAACCTCCAAGCAGTTTACAATTATCTTAAACCATCACAAATACAATGTTACTAAATGTTCTAGCAAGGCTGCAATGTTCTAACAAAAACTATATCAAATGCAAAATTATAAATTCCACATTCAGAGAAAGCACAGTTAGCAGAAAACTGAAGATGTGAGTCCTCAGCCAAGTTTAGTCAAAACACTTAACAGCTTCTACATAAAGACCACGGGGATAGGATAGCTTTGCAACACATTTCCATTTCCAGCAGTGAGCAGGAAAGCACACTGTCATTTGTTAAAGGTGCTGGGAATTGTAGCTCCGAGAGACGTAAACTACAGCTCTCAGGATTCAGGAGTGGGGAGAATGTGCTTTAAATGCATGGTGTCTGTGCAACCACATTATACACAGCTCACTATGGAGACAGATGGCGCAAGTTGTGTTTTGAATCAAGATGCAAACGTGGGGTATGTTTGTATTTGGATTAACAAAGGTATCACAAGGCAAGACAATGAGGGCACGAGGAAGCAATCCACCCGTCCACAGATGTGACAGTTAAGCCCTTGCATTTTTAAAAATCACCCTGAAAACTGATCTGGACAACCGGGAATCTCTTCAACCCAAAATGGGCCAGTTAGGCAATAAATGCACATGAAAGAAAATAGAGATGCCCTATTCCATAACAATAAATTTATTTATTTATTTTAATTTCTATCCTGTCCATCTGACTGGGTTGCCCCAACCATTCTGGGCAGCTTCCAACATATATAAAAACGTAATAAAACACTAAGCATTATAGAACTTTCATATACAGGGCTGCCTTCAGATGTCTTCTAAAGGTTGTATAGTTACTTATCTCCTTGGTTCTGGGGTCACATAACTCCATACCCTCCAACATTTCTCTGATGAAAATAGGGACGTTGTACGGAAAAGCAGGACATTCTGGGATCTAATCTTAAAATTCTGTAAATCCGGGACTCTCCCTGGAAAACTGGAATACTGGGAGAGTCTGGAATTGGATATAAAGTGTATTACAATGGTTTTTGTGCGTGATTTCCTGTGCTGGATTTTTCACCTGAACGTCAGACAGAACAATACTTGCTTTCTCTTTGAAAGAAACAGACAAAATGACTGACCTACCATCCACAACAGAAGGCAAGATTGGTGGGAAATGAGAGCTGGATCATTCTGGCTTTCAGGAGCGTAAGAGCTAGATTTATAGTTGCCGTGTTTACACTACATCATCTCCTGTGTGGTGCTGTACAATATCCAAGCAAGAAGGCCTTCAGGGCTACTACCATTTCGAATGAAAAATAGTTGTTCTGTAGGGCATAATGCAGCACAGATGGCAAGTTGTGCTTTGCCATTTTACTGTTTCTGTACATTACCAGAGCAATAAATACTGGTCAAATCAAGCAATCATTTCTAAGGTTCAATATAACTTCTTTTGCCCATATCTACCTCTACAGTTATATATATTCCCAAGAGAATCTGCTTAGGTCTCTAGGTTTTATAAGTCATTTCAAGGAGAGCTAACAAATAACAGGAGCTGGCAAGTCAGGGCCTGGTTTTAATCTCCAGGGCTAACTCTGCATTTTCATGTGGCAGTTTTAAGTGCTCAGCTTTCGTCCTGTCACAGTTCCTATCTCTGGAGTTGCATTTATGAAATCTGCTAATTGTTCTAAAACTCCAAATCATTTTGCTTGCTTAATTCGTGGAGATTTCCCAGAGAGAGAGAGAGAGAGAGAGAGAGAGAGAGAGAGAGAGAGAGAGAGAGAGAGAGGGAGAGATATTTAAAACAACATGCTACAATAAGGTTACCAGACGTCCCCGTTTCCCAGGGACAGTCTCCAGATTTACACATCAGTCCCCTGACAAAATCCTATCATTCCTACTTCAGTTGAAAAGTGTCCCCAGATTCACTGAAAAAAAATCTGGTAACATTATGCTCTCCTGCCCACCTAGCAGTTTGAAAGCACGTCAAAATGCAAGTAGATAAATAGGTACCACTCCGGCGGGAAGGTAAATGGCATTTCTGTGCGCTGCTCTGGTTCGCCAGAAGTGGCTTAGTCATGCTGGCCACGTGTCCCGGAAGCTGTACGCCGGCTTCCTTGGCCAATAAAGCGAGATGAGCACCGCAACTCCAGAGTCGGTCACAACTGGACCTAATAGTCAGGGGTCCCTTTACCTTTTAACCTTATGCTACAATCCACTGTCATGTGCTTGGTAGGGCCTAGGTCTGATTTCAAAATAGATTCCCCCTCCACACACACTTTGTGTTGTATTTTGTTAGAAGGGGAAAGCGTTAGTTCTGGTCAAGACATCGTGAACTTACAGATTTGAAAGCGCTATCTGTAAAACCCAGCAATGACATGAGTCAAAGTGATTTTATGCTTTCAGGTTTATGAAAACAAAGGGGTAGATTTAACCTGGGAGATGTGTGAACTGATGAGCAGCACCCTCTCGCTCAAAACTCTCTCCCTGTTTTTCTGCAGCTTGCCCTATTTCATTTCACATC
The DNA here is from genome assembly GCF_964234715.1 of Podarcis melisellensis. Classification (NCBI taxonomy): domain Eukaryota; kingdom Metazoa; phylum Chordata; class Lepidosauria; order Squamata; family Lacertidae; genus Podarcis; species Podarcis melisellensis. The sequence continues at coordinate 94,345,123 of NC_138530.1, forward strand.
ATTCAGAAACTAATATAGCTGGAAGGGGTACTTACGGAGCTCAGTGCCAAGGGGAGGAATGAAATTCATGACAGCTGGCGACCAGTTGAAAAGGGAAAGAATGAGTCTTGTCAACTTTAAAGTTAAGTGGGTGTGCTCGGGAAAGCTAGCTAATGATGCTGGTTTAAAAAGACATGCTTTTGATTTAGCTCCAAAAGGGAGAATAATACTGCGGAATAGATGACTTGATCATATGGCCTTCCTAGGCATGGGTTTGGTTTCTGACGATGTTTTGGATGGGGACAGTCTCATCAGAGTGTGCCAGAAGCAGCAGCAGTGTGGAGGAGGGGAAAATATTTCAGGAAAAAAACCTTGCTTTATTCTGTCTTCTTTCTAAGGCTGCAATTCTATGAACACAAATCCTGCCGTGTCAGTTCTGGAAACTACTTTTGAGCAAATGCACATCGGATTGAGCTAAAAGACTCCTTGAAGCAGATTACACCGGGTATGTGCAAAACACAAATTGTATTCAAATGTAGTCTTTGATTGGCTAACGCTCCAACCAACATTATTGTTGTGGTTGTGTCCAGGCACTGAGATCTAGCTCCGAGGGCATTCTGGCGGTTCCCTCACTGCAAGAAGTGAAGCTACAGGGAACCAGCCAGAGGGCCTTCTCGGTAGTGGCACCCACCCTGTGGAATGACTTCCCATCAGATGCCAAGGAGATGAGCAACTCTATAACCTTTAGAAGACAACTGAAGGCAGCCCAGTATAGGGAAGTTTTTAATGTTCAATGTTTTATTATGTTTTCATATATGCTGGAAGCCACCCAGGATGATTGGGGCAACCCAGTCAGATGGGGGAAGGGGAGGGTACAAATAATAAAATTACTCTTCATTATTAGTTTTAATTAATTGAATTTCCAACCTGTCCTTCGTCCAAAGATCCCTTAGTAGTTTACAATATAAAAACACACAAAATGCATACCATAATAACAAACATAAAACAGAAACCCTATCCCACCCTCGTCTTATTATTATTTATTACATTTTCAGTTGCATAAAGTGCTTCCTTGCCAAATATGCAGGCCTGGCGAATTGACTTTAAGCAGCGGGAAAGGCACTAAGGTTTTATTCGAGGTTCCATGTCATAATTGTGCTCTGCAGCAAAAAGAAAGCATAGGCACACACACAAAAATATTATTATTATTTTAAAACTTGCCTGTAGAGAGAGGGGTGGGAGAGATCAAGACAGTGTTTTAATATATTGCATACATTTTAAAAAACAAAGTTAAATAACGGTCCAATGCTACAGAGAGTGGTGATTAATTTCCGTACGCCACCTGGCGGACTCCATCTATCAGTGCAGCTGTTGAAGAATAAGCAGCTGTTTTCTGGGATTGATCCCAAGAGACTTAGGTACAGAATGGGAGGCTGCTATAGTGAATTGTTTGCTTGAACCTCCATCTGCACCCAAGTTTCCTCCTTCTACCTATGATCCCAGAATATTGTGCGGTTGCCGTGATTACATTTAGATCATCACTTATTCACTACTAGCTCCTGGTGCTGGTTTCAAACCGCTAAGATGGCTTGGCTTGGCTTTCATTGCCACAGTCACTTTGTGCACGAATGCGAAGTTAGGATCTGTATAAATCGAAGTAAGTGAATATATATATGCAAAGGCAGAGGTGGTGATAGGCCTGTTTGTGAACCCCATGCATTCACACGTTGAAGTTTGATAGGGAGGGGGAAATAGTAAAAAAGAAAAAAATGGTAAAGAATGTTGATTAAGAATCAAGATGTTAAAAAAAACCAAAAAACCAACCCTGCATGATCTAAACATGATCTGCATTTGCAGGCACATCATATGTTTGGCAGATATATTTTTACAAGACTGTCCTTTTCCAGTTGATTTAACTATTGTATCAGGATCTTCCCATAGTAATACAAAGCAGATATTTGCTTTTATTTCTCCTAACCCATCATACACTTGAGACACACAGCCATGAAAATTCTGTTCTGGTCAAAGGCCTGTTATTGGGGCGAATAAACCCTAGTTTCGTAGCCTGTGAACAAGCCATGTATGAGCCAATAAGAATAATAATAACAATAAAATAAAATAAAATAATATTTATACCCTGCCCATATGGCTGCGTTTTTCCAGCCACTCTGGGCAGCTCCCAACAGAATATGAAAAATATGGTGAAACATCAAACGTTAAAAAATTCCCTAAACAGGGTTGCCTTCAGATGTCTTCTAAAAGTCAGATAGTTGTTTATTTCTTTGACATCTGATGGGAGGGCGTTCCACGGAGAAGGCACCACTACCGAGAAGGCCCTCCGCCTGGTTCCCTGTAGCTTCACTTCTTGCAGTGAGAGAACCGCCAGAAGGCCCTCGGTGCTGGACCTCAGTGTCCGGGCAGAATGATGGGGGTGGAGACACTCCTTCAGGTATACTATGACATGGTCAGCTGCCTCCTTGTGCCAAGTAGCCGCTGAGAAGAGGGGACGGTGGGATTTCCAATGGCACCTGATTTCCATTTCAAGGTATTCTCATAGGGAAAACGGTATGAGAGGAAAGGGTTAAACCCTCTTCTTCTGACCATGGTCGTGATCCACCCTCGCCTAGTAGGGGATGATGCAATGGCTCTGCACCAGTTATCTGACCGTAATAGTTTAAAAGAAGGGAAAACGGCACAAGAAACAGGCTGTCTGTGCCCCACTTCTCAGGACTTCCCATGTTGTAGTGGCCTTGCCAGACATAGTGCTACAAAGGCATGGTTTGGAGTCGCTTACAGTGCAGTACTGCACTGCTGGGGATCAGGGATGATCATTTGCAAAAAGGCCTTTATGCATAACTCATTTAACTCATTATCATACGCATACACACCCACCCACCTTTCAAAGCGCTTTTGCATTATACCCAACTGCAAATGTTGACCAAGGTCTCCAATTATGCGTCAGGGCCTACATTTATACATCAAAAGGGCTCTAAATACTCTGAGTTCTTTTAAGAGCTGGAGGGGTCAACTGGGATTTGTAGCTGTTTAAAAACCCTACAGAACTTTATAGCGCCCTCCTTTAGTAACAACCCCCTTGGTGATTCAGACGTTCACACAGCCACGGAAGGATATATTGAGCTCTACCGCACCTGATTTATATTCTGCCTAGACTACACTTCTGCCCACTCTCAAGTGCTTGATTTCACTTAACACATCCCTTTATATTATCACAGCACAGTTCAGTTAAATCTTTTTCTAGCCCAGTGTTTCCCAAACTTAGGTCTCCATCTCTTTTCGGGCTACAATTCCCATCATCCCTGATGACTGGTCCTGCAAGCTAGGGATGATGGGAGTGGCAGTCCTGGAACTACAGCTTCTACCATCTCTGTCCATTGGCCAGGCTTGCTCAGGCTGATGGGACCAGAGCTTTTTTCCCCAACTGGAACTCAGATGAGCACTGTTGCCATTATAAGAGAACAAGGGAGGCATTAATGGTGAGACCCTGCACCTCTTTTTTCTAGAAAAATAGAAGTTCTGGTTGTAGTACAACAAGAGCTGGACTTCCCAAAGGCTCCCTATGACTGGTCTCATCTGTGAAGTCTGTAACTCCCTCCAATAAGAATAGGGGAACCTCTGAATGACAAGCAGTCTCTCTCAAACCGGCAGTGCTGACCATTTGCATGGAGTGTAGATCTTATTCCAGGTTGCTTGATCTCATCCGTCACAAAATGAAGTCTAGCAGCTAGAAAGCTGGCAGGTACCCAATGACAGCGTTCCCAAATAAACAAGAAAGCACTTTACCGTAAACAGAAAAGCGCTCTACTGTGACTGTCAAATATACACAGATTTAGTGCTCTGTAAGCATGGGGTTTTATCGTGTTAGATTAATATGCCAGCCCCTGTCCTTAAACTGGTGCAAAATTGCCCCAGCAATTTTGAAAACAAAACACAGCAGAGCCACAAAGTTGCTGGTATTACAGTAGCTTGGCCGTCCTGTGGTTTCACAAGCCTAGCGGGAGCGTAGTTAGTCAACTAGACATGTATTTTGCATGACAAGGGGGAAAAAACCCTTACTTTCCAAATCCAAGTTCTTTATTTAATTTCCTCTCCTCTTCCTTTCTCCTCCCCCACCCTTATTCCTATCCCTCTGTTTAATTCTTCTTTACAATGATTTTAGAACTCCAATTTTCAGAGCTAAAGCTATATGTTTAGCAAATGTTGTTATTTTGTGATACTTCTTCAGAGCATTACCAAGGCTTGAAGATATAAACCAGTCAATTACGTACATCTCAGCTAGCTGGTGGTATTTTATAGCATGGTAGCCACAACTGTAAGATGCTTGTTTCCCTTTTTATTTCATGGAAAAGCTGGCCAAGGTTGTCACCGCAATGCAGGGATGGAATGTGGCTCCCTGTGAAATGGTTTTGTCTGGAAAAGCATTGCAGGGTGTTAGCCATCTAGGGATGGACAGATCAGTCTCTCTTCTTCATTCCCCCCCACCAATCTTCAGTTCTCCAAAATTTCTCATTACTTTGTGATTTTTTTATTTTTAAAAGGGCCTGATGGAAATTCTTCATCATCATCACAGTACAAATTTCTTCTAAAATTTTGGTTTGCAGAACCATTTCTCCTAATATAATGCATTTTGTGCATTATTTCACATATATATCCATTTTTTAATGCACACTTTGGTATGCTCATTTTGGTATACATTAACTCCAAGTTACTGTGTGGGAGCTAATAACACTTGGAGCCTCACTGAAGATAAAGGTGGTGCTCCAAAGTCAATTCTAGGGATTTTATTTGGATTTCATCATCCAGCTGTGTCAGGGGCGATGCAAGTCTATTTTTGCTTCTAAATCTAGAGCAGTGCATCTTCTGTGAACTGAGAGAACTAGACGCGAAGACTCAATTCATTATCTGATTGGAACTGGCTGGGCTTTGTTTTGTAGACTGCCAAACAGTTTGACTGGAAGAGATGGGTTTGTAGGTGTCTCTAAAGGGTCTTCCTAAAAGCTTGTTTTCCTATCAACCGCTTGTACTGAAGCCAATTGCAGAAGGCCTTCAACATGGGCTGTTTATTACCTCCCAGATGCATTTACTGCATGCCAGATGTCCGTTGCAAAGAGTACCTGCTCGGTGGCTTTTTCACTAACCCTACACCACGAGACAACTGCTCATTTTCATCACTCTGAAAAGGAAGATGCCTTGAAAGGATGCACACAAGATCTTAAGCAGTGGGAAGGCCAAACAGCGAACATGCTTCACCAGACATCACAGTGATGTCAGGTGATTGACAGATGGGCAGCCGTGTCTGCCTATTGAAGGGTTGGGGGACATCAAAATCCATCTCATCGCCCAGATCTTCCACCCTGGTATAAAACAACTGAATCTGAGAGAAAAGAATGAGAAATAATCTTAATTTTGAAAACTCTGTAAGACATAGTTCAAAGGACTTATCCAGAAGGATTTTAAGGCAACTTATATAATATTTAACTTTTATCTTAAGGTACTGCAAAGGAACACAGTCCTCTTGGTAAATTGATTGTGTCAAAAAGACAGCATTTCCTCCTACAATGGTAAATCAGTTGTTCCAGATGACAAAAAAGGAACTGAAATTGTCAATCACTCATAACTTAACACTGCGTTGGCAGGCATGAATGAGATACCCTCTCCTGAGAACAGAGCATTTCAAACTTTTACTGTGGGGTTGGGCTGGATGTCCTTTTAGGATGTCTTCCAGCTCTAGGATTCTAGAGTTGTAACGCTGGGAACTGGAGAAAGTGAGGACTGCTACTTAATTTTGTTAAGTAAAAAAGCCTGGATCTATTATCCCTTTGTTACGTAACCAAGGGGGAAGATGTTTCTCCAGGAACTAAAGAGCTAGAGACAGAAACTAAAAAGCTGGCTCCCCGGTTGGTGTCAGAATGCCTTTGCTGAGAAACCTGTTGCTGAGAAGTCCACTCACCTTATCTGGTGGGCCCAGTGGTGATCCGGCAAAGGGGGCGGGGACTTGACTGGCCTCCTGCCAATGATTGGCTTGACAGCAATGTCTAAGCAACACAATGACCATGTACATACTCAATAGACAATCTTTATAGAATTCCTAGCGTAGTCAGCCAAATACCCTCCCCACCGGTCAATCAGGAATCTTTGATGAAAGAATGCAAGTAAATATTTTTATTTTATTTAACATAAAAGCAGTAGATTTATATACTGCTTAATCATCAAAACTTCTAAGCGGTTTACATTGAAAAAACAAACAAACATTAAACTGCATTAGTCTAAAAATGTTCCAAACATCATGTCAAATTTTCATGTCTGGGTAAAAAGGTAAAGGTAAAGGGACCCCTGACCATTAGGTCCAGTCGTGACCAACTCTGGGGTTCCGGTGCTCATCTCGCTTTACTGGCCAAGGGAGCCGGCGTACAACTTCCGGGTCATGTGACCAGCATGACTAAGACGCTTCTGGTGAACCAGAGCAGCGCACGGAAATGCCGTTTACCTTCCTGCCGGAGCGGTACCTATTTATCTACTTGCACTTTGACGTGCTTTCGAACTGCTAGGTTGGCAGGAGCAGGGACCGAGCAACGGGAGCTCACCGTGTCATGGGGATTTGAACAGCCAACCTTCTGATCGGCAAGTCCTAGGCTCTGTGGTTTAACCCACAGCGCCACCCACGTCCCATCATGTCTCGGTAGGCTTGCTTAAATGAAAAAGCTTATACCAGGCTCACAAAACAGTACAGTAAGTTGACCTGCCTAATGTCAATGGGCAAGAATATAGAATATACCTATATTCCAGAATAGAGGTGCTAAACTTTTCTGATGCCAAGCTAGTGCCTGGCATCAGAAATCATGCAGGAAGAAACTCTGTTCCCGAGGAAGTAATAACTTTTAAGGTTCTGTTTTAATGGAAGACCTTGATTACCTAGCTGTGAAAATATTAAAAAGTGTTAATCTTTTTCCAGCATACATTATTATTTATTATTACTTTTTACTGCTCTGCATTAAAATTGCACATTTCAGATTTGAGGAAATAAACCAATTTTATGCTCTAATCTCAAATGGTCTTGCAATTACTACAGCGTAGCAAAATGAACTTGGCATTACCTAGGAAATGGATGTCAACTGAAGCTTCACTTCACTCTGTACGTGTGGATGTAAAACATACAAAAGGGTTTTCTTTTCTTTTTTTAGCAATCTCCCACTTTTAGCAATTGCCTTGCAGAGAGATCCACAGCAAGGGTTCTTCAGTGAATGAGTCCGAAATCTGTTGGCTCCCCCTGCCAGGACTGAGGAAACTACAAAGAGTGGATTGTTCAAGTATGTGGCAAACTTCTATGCTGACAATTTCCCTGCACAATAGGAGGAAGATTCAGCATAACTGTGCAGATTTGGTATCTTCGCAAGGAAGGAGTATTGGAGACTTGGGGTGCTTTTACTACACAAGCAGGAGAAGTCCTGTGTGTGTGTCAAAGGGTGCATATGTCAAAGAGTGTTATACCATTATAAAGCTGAACATTCCAATTACAATACGATCGAGACAGTTTGTCCCAATTATCTGAAATCTGGCACACAGAATTCGTCTTGTAAGCACTATAAGCCAGCTAATTCTGTTTTGTGTGTTTGTTTGTTTGTGTGTGTGTGTATGAAAATCAACAAAAACTAGTCGAGATACAGCAGTTTGAAGATTTCCCCTTGAACCATTTCCTCCTTGAAGTGTTTTATTGCAAGTTTTATTATGCATTGGCTTGCAACATAGTCCCAGCTTCCAATCGTTAAATGTCGGATATCTGGGGAAGGAATCCGAATCCTGAACAACATTTTAAAATTAACTAACTAAATAGAAGCAACCTTAACTTCTTAGCCCAAGTGCAAAACAAATGCAAGATAGGCGTGTTATCAGAAATAGGAGGACTGACCCTGATAATGTGGGTATGCAATACCTTTTTTTTCTTAAAAAAAATGTTTAGGGGTACTCTCATTTTCCTACTCATTGAAATACTGCTCCTCAATGAGGCCAAACTTAGATTCACAAAATGTTTAGGGGTATGTGTACCCCTGCATCTTCCAGGAAAAAAGCACTGTGGGTATGAAATAGGATTATCTTTAGACCATCACATGCCACATTATAATGCATGAAGGACTGAGCAATCCCAACTGACACAGGCAGGGTAATTTGTGTCAGGGTAATTTATACTGTGGTAACTTGCCCCCATTCTCAATTCTGTTCAGGAGTGGGGCTCATGCCACCTGAGCCAGCCCAAGCCTGCCAGAAGGAAAACAGGCCTTTAAAACAGTCTTACACAAGATCCACGAGAATGGGCCTTTTCTGTAGTTCCCCCTCTTTTATGGACTGCTCTCCTCAGGGAGGTTCACCTGGAGCCTTCATTAAATCTTTTTAGGCACCAGGTGAAGACGTTCCTCTTCAACCAGGCCTTGGGCTGATTAATGGGAGCCAGTGTGGTGTAGTGGTTAAGAGCGGTGGACTCGTAATCTGGGGAACTGGGTTCACTTCCCTGCTCCTCCACCTGCATCTGCTGGGTGACCTTAGGCCAGTCACACTTCTTTGAAGTCTCTCAGCCTCACTCACCTCAGAGTGTTTGTTGTGGGGGAGGAAGGGAAAGGAGAATGTTAGCCACTTTGAGACGCCTTTGGGTAGTGATAAAGCGGGATATCAAATCCAAACTCCTCCTCCTCCTCCTCTTCTTCTTCTTCATATCTTACAGCCTTTTAAACGTATCTGTGTAAGTTCTGCCAGTGCTAAATTCTGTTGGGTTACATAAGCAGCTGGATGGAGTTTGGAAAAGGATTAAGTCCCCCTTTTCATGACTTACTCCAGTCTCCGTTTGGTCAGCTTGGGCTGAGTCCCATCTGACCCGGAATATTCTGCTGGAATATCTCCCGCTGAGCCAGGGTGGGGGTCTTCAGCTGCCTCTGCCCCAAATCAACCTTTTCCAAACTCTGCTCATCCCTGTGGATGTTGGGTTTGGGTTGCTCCTTCAGGGTCATTTCGACATGAAGTTGTCAATGTTGCAGGAGATTACCCCCAAATTTCTTTTACACCCATCAATGGGATACCATCTATGTTCTCTTTAGCAATCATTCTCGACGGAGCTGCTTTGCCTCTTATGTGGCATTGATTAATGGTCTGCATGTTTTTTGATTTGTATTCAAGAGCTCTGTTTCCAGAGAATAGCACCCTGAAGTCCTCGTTTTTCACTGCCTGGGAAGAAAGACTTTCCCACCCTGCCATTCACTTACAGTATATTTCATTTTTTTTAAATGGGCAGATTGTACATGGATTCTGGAAAATAACAGCAGCTAACACAGTATATTGCACAGGATCCAATTCAAAATCAATTCTACAGCAAAGGGGACTGTAACTACACATACATAGAGCAGTTAAAAATATTGGAAAAACGAGACATAACCTTTTCTTTTGCCAGTAGAAGGTCTCTCCTTGCTCCCCACCCTGCTTTAATTTAAGGAGAGGTTCTGGAGAAGATTTCTCCAGCCTCCAGCATACAGAATCTCATAAAACAGGGCGATTGAAATTCTCCAGACGCAGCTTGGCTTTAGGATGTAAATAACGTTCAGATACTGATTTCCAGAAGCCCACTCAAAGCATTAAAATTGCAACTTAAAACTTCACTGGGAAAAGCACGTGGGGATGGGAGAATCAAAATACAATTCAGGGAAAGATGGATGTTATTTCTGCCAGCAAGCCTTGGCTTGTAAAGCTTCTTCCTTGCATTACAGGCTTAAGCTTGCCTGAGCTCTCCCCCAGCGAGGATTTATGTTCCAATTTACCACACATTGGCCAAATCTCATAGATTATCAGGAGACTGGCCATCAGTCAGGAATGCATGCAGGTGTGGGTCTCATGTTAACATCCAAGTAACCCGTAGTGGAGTCGGGGCAATCCATAACCTGGTAGGCCGATCAAGAGTCAGTCTCCAGAAAGGGAGTCCATAGTTCAAAGACAAAGGAGGGCGTTCGAGGCAGAGAGGAGCTGGGAAAAGGAAGAGGAGGGTCAGGCTGTGACAAGCACCAGGATTGGGTAGATGGGCTTGTCGTGAGGGATGGGGGATAAACCTAGTCAGATGGGTGGGGTATAAATAGTAATAGTATTATTACTGTGGTGCCTCTGGTTACGTACTTAATTCGTTCCGGAGGTCCGTTCTTAACCTGAAACTGTTCTTAACCTGAAGCACCACTTTAGCTAATGGGGCCTCCGCTGCCGCCACGCCGCCGTCACCACCACGCAATTTCTGTTCTCATCCTGAAGCAAAGTTCTTAACCCAGGTATTATTTCTGGATTAGTGGAGTCTGTATCCTGAAGTGTCTGTAACCTGAAGCATATGTAACCCGAGGTACCACTGTATGCAGTTTAGTTTGCATTTAAAGGCGAACCTATCTTGTAAGTTGCTTTGAGTTACGTTTTGTAAAAAAAAAGAAAGCAACTAATAAGTTTAACAACAACAACAACACACTTTCCAAAACAATATGCTGACTAAAACACAGCCATGCTTCAAATTCACACTTTTCTGAATTCTGCAGTGAAGTTCTCCCACTAGGAAATGTGCCACACAAATGCATATACCAGGGTAAAGTATGCATGAAAATACCTATGTTAGTGAAAATGAAATATGCTCAGGGTCGAGTAGTGATTTCATGCTCTTTATTGCAGCTCGTAGAAAACAGTGAATGAATTTCCCCCAAAACCTCTGGCTTTATTTACATTATTTACACAATGAGTCCCACGTGATTGGCTGATTCTGCTCCCCTCCTGTGGCCTGACTGGGCTGCTCCTGCAGGCCAATTGGTTGCTGCATTCTAGGATCCTAGCTGCCTATTGTTCTAGGATCCAAGATCAGTACATAACAGAAAATAACATACACAAATGTTATATTAAGGAAATTGCATTGGAAAATTGTGTGTAATAGCCAACATTCCACACAAACATGTATATTAGGGAAAATCCACACAAAAATCCTGATGACTACATCACCCACTATCTTTGGCCATGTGGTTGAGGCTGATGGGAATTGGAGCCTAACATCAACTGGAGGACCACAACCACAAATTCCTCAACCTTGCACTACATTATGGTAAGCTTGCCTCCCACTAGGTGGAAATGTTTCCCCCCATCTCTGGAGAACTGAGCCAAAAATCCTGTTCCACTATTTCTACTTGTGAAAGGGGTTAGTGTTTTTGACTCAGTACTAAAGTGTAAGCAGGCTCACCAAAGCCAAGGCTAAAATATTGCTTGTTCACCATTCCTCCTGATTTGCTTGTGGGAAGGTTAGCAGATGCTGGCTATTTATTGAGCATCGCTTCTGATTTGTTTGCAAGGAGATAAGCTGAAGTCGCATTAAGCACACATTTCAGTGCATCTTCCCACCACGTCTTTATTGCAAGAAGTCTGATCTTGACGAGAAGCAGGACTTTTGCACAAGTGCTCCAGATCAACTTTAATTGTGCAACCTGAATTTCCCAGCAGGCAATTGAATCCCACACCAGAACAGCCACAGTCTGGAAGCTCCTCAAGTTGTCCTGTATGCTTTCTGCTTCCATGTGCAATTTCGTTCTGGGTTCATGAACTCATTGTAGGCAACAACAGTATATTGCTCACATCACTTCCTTTCTTCCTGGAGATATTATTAATGTGCCCTATTTCTGCAGATTTCATTTGAAATGACGTTAGCTATCTGAGGGGTGATATCTACAGTGGCTGGATGCTGGAGTCAGAACACAAATAGTAACCGTTACCATTGGTGGCCCGTTGTACAACTTCGGTCTTTGCCAGAACATTATCTGACCAGCAGTCGAATGAACTTAGCAGAACATATGAAGCAGCCTTGAGTGTAGACATAAATCATGTATAGGTTTTTGTGGGTAGCACAAACCATGTCCAGACTTCCAGACAAGAAGTACTTTGGGATGGTGCCAGAAGATTTATTGCAAAGCACAGATGTGACTGTTAAAAAAATAAAAATAAAAGCCATGTGAGCTTCATTTAAAAAAGAAATGGAGTTAGTCCTGCTGGACCTCCCCCCACTCCCCAAAATGTTCTTCAGTAGAAATACTTGGCTTTTTTTTATAGTTTTCAACAAAAGAGTTGTTTGCAGATTGTCATACTGGATGCATTCAGTGTGCTGAAAGCATATGGAAAGAAAAACCCATCAGCACTGGTCTTTGATATATGTGGAATAATAACATTAATAGCTGAATAGCAGCAATATCAACTTATATTTGAAATGTCCAACATGATCTCTAAATTCCATGCATATTCCTTGGGTTGCTTTGATGGAAAGACAGCTTTTGTTACGAGTTCAGCGTTAAGCCCTGCAATTTCGTGACTGGCATTGGCAGTCGGCAAGGCTGAGCCCCATGACACAAAATGTCCACAAATTCAGAATCTCTTTCTCATCATCTCCAAAGCAGCTCCGCTGGACCAGACCAAAGGCCCATCTAGTCCAGCATCCTGTTTTCACATTGGCCAAGCTGGTGGCCAATGGGAAACCTGGAAGCCAGGCATGAATGCTTTCCCGCTCATGTTCTCTGGCAAATGATATTTGAAGACATGCGGCATCTGATAGTAGAGGTAGCATACTGCAACCGCAGCTAGTACCACTATAGCTTTATCCTCCATGAATTTGGCTAGCCCCCTTTGAAAACTATTCAAGCTGGTAGCCATTACTACATATTGTGGAACCACATAGTTTTGTATCTCCTTAATCTTCCGACAATTAGCTTCATTGGATATCCCTGAGTTCTAGGAATGAGAGGGGGAGGAAACTTCCCTTTATCGACTTTTCCCACACCATGGATGATTTTACTCACCTCTATCATCTCCCTCCTTGCTCATCTTCTTTCTAAACAACCCCAAATGTTGTAACTGTTCTTAATAGGGGAAGCCCCATAATTTTGGTTGTCCTTTTCTGTATCTTCTCCTGGTCTGCAATATTCTTTGCTATGTGCATTAACCAGAATTGCACACAGCATTCCAAGTGCGGTCACACCATAGATTTGTATACAGTGGTACTTCGGGTTAAGAACTTAATTCGTTCCGGAGCTCTGTTCTTAACCTGAAACTGTTCTTAACCTGAAGCACCACTTTAGCTAATGGGGCCTCCTGCTGCTGCCGTGCTGCTGGAGCGCGATTTCTGTTCTCATCCTGAAGCAAAGTTCTTAACCTAAGGTACTATTTCTGGGTTAGCAGAGTCTGTAACCTGAAGCGTCTGTAATGTGAAGCATCTCTAACCCGAGGTACCACTGTAATGGCACTATGATACTGGCAGATTTGTTTTCAATCCTTTTCCTAATGATCCCTAGGATGGAACTGCCCATTTTCACAGCTGCAACACACTTAGTTAATGTTTTCTTTGAGCTATCCACAGAGTTCCAAGATCTCTGCCCTGGTCAGTCACTGCCAATAAACATATGTGAAGTTAGGATTTTTCTTCCAATGTGCATCACTTGCTTGCATTGAATTGCTATTTCACTACCTAGTTTGGAGAGATCCATTTGGAGCTCCTCAAAATCCCTTTTAGTTCTTACCACACTGACCAATTATGCATCATCAGCAAACTTGGTCACCTCACTTCTAACCCCTAACTCCAAGTTAAAAAGCATAGGTCCCAATACTGTTCTTGGGAACCCAATTTCTTGTATCCCTGTATTGTAAGAACTGTAAATACATATTCCTGTTTTCTGCTTCCTGTTTTTTAATCAGTAACTGGTCTGTTCCCATATCCTATGACTTCTAAGCTTACTCTGTATACTTGGTGACACTCTCAAAGAGTGTCTTTTTCAGTAAGACTTGTTCTTTCATACACTTGGTAATTCTATATTTCGTAATGTTTTCTACAAGTTTTCCCAGAATAGGTGTTAAGCTAACTGGCCTGTTGTTTCTCAGATCCCATTGGATTTAGGAAACCATGTTGCATTGGCTGCTAACAAACCCTCAGTTACAGAGGCTAAGATCATCCTTCATGGAAGATAGCTTTAAAACAAAGATATATATTCTCTTCTTGATAACATGTTATGTAACCGTACATCAAAACAAAATTGTACATACTGCTTATTTGTCGCCAACTGTGCTTCTATATGACACTCAAGCTATCTGAAATTCTACCTCCACACCAGGAGCCCAAGGTAAGAATGAACTAACCCAAGATTTCTCTCAATACCAGCTGCAACAGTCTGCAATTGCTTCCATAAAGGGACAATATTAAAGGGACACTATCAAACCAACATAGGAAAAAATATCTGAATGCCCATCAATAATATTTCGAATGGAAAAAAGTATCATAATATTGACCCGATTATACAACTGCTGATAAATCACATTTCTTATTCAAGCTGCTGTGTGCAATGTAAAAAAACCCTATACTCCTCCCACTGAGAAAGAAAGATATGAGGACCTTGTTTTTTTCTGAGCTGAAATATGAATGTGTTCAAGCACCAAACTTATCCAGGCACCCCTTTGATTCACAGGGATCCTGAAGGCTCATTGGCTTTCTGTGGAGACTTAGGTGATGAAGCAGGTGGTGAAAAAAATCACAGCAAATATAACTATTTTATAGAGAATTATGGGAGTATTGTGAAGTATTATGCTGCATCCATCATGTCCTCAGTGAACCACCCAGCAAAACTCCTTGAGAGCCAGTGTGGTGTAGTGGTTAAGAGCAGTAGTCTCGTAATCTGGTGAACCGGGTTCGCTTCCCCACTCCTCCACATGCAGCTGCTGAGTGACCTTGGGCCAGTCACACTTCTGTGAAGTCTTTCAGCCCCACTCACCTCACAGAGTGTTTGTTGTGGGGGAGGAAGGGAAAGGAGAATGTGAGCCACTTTGAGACTCCTTAAAGGGAGTGAAAGGCGGGATATCAAATCCAAACTCCTCTTCTTCTTCTTCTTCTTCTTCTTCTTCTTCTTCTTCTTCTTACCGAAGCGAAACAACTGTAGTCACTCTTAGTCATTTTCAGGAGAGAGACAGGGGGAATCCTGCACTGCTGCTTCTCTTTGACCTCTTCCATGCTTTGCTTTCATCTATGCATTTTTTGGTACATATTTCCTGGCTAGAGGACTGCTTTACAAAATTCAGAGAACGACAAATTTCGAAGGCTAGCTGTGTTCATTCATTGTTTCGGAGGGTTTGCACTGGGTCGGTTCGCTTTTGAATGCAAGCTGAATTGAATTTGTTCCCTGTGTCTAATCTCTACACAAGGTATAGCGAAGACTGGCAGACCCCTAACAGGAATTAAAGTTCACATTCCTTGAGGTATGTTCAGTGTCGTTGCTTCAGAGAGAAGGGCCTTTAATGTTCGCGATTTAAATATATATATATATATATATATATATATATATATATATATATGCTTTCGTAGATTTTCACGGGTACAGGAATGCAGGTTTTGGTGTCCTCGGGTGTCTTCCCGTGTAAAAGTTGGGGTGTCTAGGCGACGTTTCGACGAGGTCTCACTCGTCATCTTCAGGCTGGTGCTTTCGGCTTCTTGTTACTGGAACAGAGCAGGATCTCAGTGTTTGAGTTCCTATAAATACTGTTGAGGGGGTGTGGTGTATAGCCTCCAATGTTCTGGGCAGAGAGGAAGTTCCCAGGCTAGTGTGCCTTTTCTTCTTTTGTTCCTTAATTACTTGAGGGATATCTTGAGTGATTTCTTGAGTGATATCCTGAGTACCACTTAGGTGGGTCATTAGGTGTGGATTAGTTGCTAAAGTCTTTGTGTCTTGACCTCTTGAACTTTGTGAAGAGTTTTTCTGAGAAGATGGCTGTACTGCACTTAGTTGTGCTCTGGCTTGGCTTCGTGTATAGGGGCGAGCTGTGGTTTTGTGGCCTGTGTCAGCCAGATCTGTGTAGGGATTGCAGGGGGGTGCAGCATCCGGAGACACCATCCAGTAGCCAAACCATGGTGGCACCTCCGGATGCTGCACCCCCCTGCAATCCCTACACAGATCTGGCTGACACAGGCCACAAAACCACAGCTCGCCCCTATACAGCGCTGACTGTGCTTTCAGTTTTTCAAAGAAATGTATACTATGGAGGGAAAGTAATTTCTTACTGACAGCCACTGCATGTCAGCAATCATGATATAATCAGTGCAGGCTTTATTATATTTAAGTGGCTTGGAAATCACTTGATTCTGGGCAGCTTCAAAAAGACGGAGTATGCCTTAAAATATATTTTTAAAAAATACATTTGTGAATATTAGTCACTAACTCTGTGTGCATGTTATTGTGTGGGATGAACCTGGCCTGTTTTCTTTGAAGAAAAACTAGTCTTATAGGCATTCTGTGTCATGGGGAAGGGCGTGTTAAAAGCCTCACCACACTGCACCAGGCCTTGAGACTTGCCCACCCTCCATCCCACCAACTCTGCCATTGGTAGCAGGGCAGCAACATCAAGGTAAGCAAGGCAGGATCTAGACACATCAAAGAAGTGTTTCGCTTAAATGCTTTGTAAACTCATACAGGGAAATCTGGTAGGGAATGACAGGGCTCCACAGCGCCATCTGGTGTCACAGTGTTATATCACATATACCGGTAGGTAAAGGTAAAGGGACCCCTGACCATTAGGTCCAGTCATGACCGACTCTGGGGTTGCGGAGCTCATCTTGCTATATTGGCCGAGGGAGCTGGCATACAGCTTCCAGGTCATGTGGCCAGCATGACTAAGCTGCTTCTGGCGAACCAGAGCAGCACACGGAAATGCTGTTTACCTTCCCGCTGCAGCGGTACCTATTTATCTACTTGCACTTTGACGTGCTTTCGAACTGCTAGGTTGGCAGGAGCTGGGACTGAACAACAGGAGCTCACCCTGTCGCGGGGATTCGAACTGGCAACCTTCTGATCGACAAGTCCTAGGCTGTGTGGTTTAACCCACAGTGCCACCATGTATATTGCATATACAGCACATTTAAAACACTTTTTCTTTACCAGTTGAGTCCCAAGAGGACAGAGAGGTGGGAGGCATTTTGGCCTCAAGTGTGCCATGCATTTAAAGCACAGTCATGGCTTCCCCCAAAGTATCTTTTGCTAGGGATGCTGGGAGTTGTTAGGAGACCTCTAGTTCCTTTGCAGAGCTGCAATTTTCAGAGAGGTTTAAGAGTCTATCTCCCTTCCAAGGTAATTCTGGGAAAGCTCATTAAGTATTGTGCTCTAACATGCAGAATAGACGTTATGTTCCTCTAACTGTGTTACCCATACTAACTCTACTGCCAAAACTTCCTTTGGCTGTTATGGAGGGGTGTGTGTGTTTTGTGTATATATCAGGGGAGCCACCTTGAATAAAATCTTGGGAGAAGGCAGGCAGGGAAGCCTCACCCGTGATCTTAGCAACGGAGGTACCTAGTTCTGGTGAAAGGGTTTATTCCCCTGTTTACCCCACTTTTAATGCCCAAAACAGCTCTGGGAAGCTGCTTCCCTTCTTGTCCTAGCAGAGCTCCGTGAACCCACCCTGCCAAGCAAGCAATTTGCAGTTTCCCTCTATCCACTGCAATTGCAAGGGCTGTAAGAAACAATGTTGGCAATTTTTGCCCAATCCCAGCAACCCTTTTACAAGTTCATTTACAGGGCTTGTTGGGAAACAAAGTCCAAACATAGAAAGGAAAGGCAGCAATGCCCATCATTTTGGGGGGTGTGTGACCCCCTAAAATATTTTATTGGGTGCTGCAAAAGAGACCTGAGTCCCTAGGAAGGAGTTAAATAAACCCTAGGAGTTATTAAACAGCCCTGGTATATATATTATATGTATATATGTAAATGAACAGTAGGCATTTTGTAGGAATCCTTTCAGCAGTATCCCCTCTTTGTTATATTTCTTAAATACATTGTTAGTCACTTGGAGACCTTTGTGTAACGAGTGACTAACAATTCTAATTAATAAATAACAGTAGACTGAAGGAGAATAGATCATTTTGTTCCCCTTGTTCCTAAATCCTAATCTTAATTGCAGTTCTCTTGAACTTGTTGGGCAGAATTTGAAATCTTACTGCGATTTAGAAAATCAGGTTGTTAAACAGCATACATGTCTACTTGGGGGAAGGTTCAGTTAGCTTACTCCCCATTGAGTGAGGCTATGTAATTAAGTGGAAGATGAGCTCTTGCAAACTTATTTCACTTTCCCATTGTTTTGGATGGCTTAGTAGAGAAAAAGGACTGAGATCCTGAAGTTAGTTGTGTATTCCACTGGACTCCCAAAAAGCACATTTGATGTGCTCAAATTAATTTGTGTTGCTGAGGAGACGTGCAGCTTCATTGTGAACCAGCTGGGTTGCCCATATGGATGAGAGCTTCATGCCCAGCAATGACACATTGCTGTAATCCATCTGGAAGGTGATAAGAGAGGCGCATAACTGAAGCTGTCGTCAGCCACAGGATGGGCTAAAACCTCCAAGCCAACCAGAGATGACAGAATGAATTATTTGCCAATATTTGCCATGAATATGCCACCCACCTCTGTACCACAGACATGCAGGCTCTGCCTTATCTCAATGATGTATAATTTGACAACTTTTTCAACTGTGCATTTGTGTGTGGGGGTGTTGTGTGTGTTTATTACACACCCAATATTTACTGTTCTGTTACATTTAAATGGTTGGTTTTATGAACCACTTCTTTGACACACTTTTGACGCTCTTTCCAATATAGCACTGAACTTATCAGCCCTAACCTTCTGCTTATAAGAGCGATTCCTACCAAGTAACGACCTTCAAGGCACTATCTCATTAGCAGAGTCTACATAGATTCCATTATTGTGAATGGGATTATGTGTCCTTCTGGTTAATGTCCATCATCTGGTTAATGTCTATCATTGTCTTGCCCGAAATGTGGTAGACATTACAGCAGGGGTAGCCAATGTGGTACTATTCAGATGTTGTAGACCACAACTCCCATTATTGCTGGCCATTGGTCATCCCAGCTGGAGATAATGGGATTTGTAGTCCACAACATTGAATGGGCACCATGTTGGCTACATTTGGTATGAAACAACCAGATCAGTCCTTTGTTGTTCTTAGCCTCACCCCCATTGCACAAATATTTCTTAAGTGGTTCTCTTTGGAGTTGATCCTTTGTCCATGTGGGTAGGCATCACTTCTATCCAAGTGCCTCCGATTCCAGGGGGCGTGTTCCAAAAGGTTGGATCCAGAGAAACAATGCAATCCTAACCATGTCTACTAAGAAGTAAAGTAAAGGTAAAGGGACCCCTGACCATTAGGTTCAGTTGTGACCGACTCTGGGGTTGCGGCACTCATCTCGCTTTATTGGCTGAGGGAGCCAATGTACAGCTTCCGGGTCATGTGGCCAGCATGACTAAGCCACTTCTGGCGAACCAGAGCAGCGCAAGTAAACGCCGTTTACCTTCCCGCCAGAGCGGTATCTATTTATCTACTTGTACTTTGACATGATTTCGAACTGCTAGGTTGGCAGGAGCAGGGAACGAGCAACAGGAGCTCACCCCGTTGCGGGGATTCGAACTGCGACCTTCTGATTGGCAAGTCCTAGGCTCTGTGGTTTAACCCACAGTGCCACCCGTGTCCCTTATCTACTAAGAAGTAAGTCCCAGGTAAATTGGTTTATGATTGCAGCCTCAGTCATGTTTAGAGTAGACCCTCTGAAATCAGTGGGGCTTAAGTTAGCCATTCAAGTTCCACCAAGTTAAGGGAGTCCATTATGAGCATGACTAAGCCTGAATCCAATCCATAATGTGGTGTTCCTTGACAATTATTGCTGCAGAGTAGGTTCTTTGTCTTATTCCAAGGAAGAGAGATACAGCCGTCAGATTTATGCAGGTTCTTTTACTTTAGATGATCAGCCATTACATGTTGAAAACGGAAGCAACCTAGGAAGGGGAAACTAAAACTAAACTCACAACTCCGGAAGGCCAGTTAACCCCTGTTCCCAGGTGCATTAACCCTGTAGGGGCATTTTCTTCTCAGTTCCATGAGTATTCATTAAAGATGGTTACTTGTTCCAACAGCTCTGTCACTTGTGTGGTATGTAAACATCCCAGGAACCTGAATCATCTGGAAGGAAGCTTTTGTGCACAGCCATACCGGTGTGAGAGCGGCCACTGAGCCAGTGTGTGTCATGGTTAGGGTGGCAGGTTAGGACTAGGGAGTCCCACATTTAAAATCCCCATTTAGGCATGAAGATCTCTTGGTAACTTTAGGTCAATTTCTAGCTTTCTCCCTCCATTCCTCTCTGTCCCTCCCTCTCTCCCCCTCTCTCCTGTCTCACAGAGTTTCTGTGAGGATAAGTGGAGAGACCACCATGCACACCTTGAGTTCCTTGGTCGAAAGGTGGGATTTAGAATGAAGGAACGAAGAATGAAGGAATGGAAGCAGCAGCAACAGCACCAAGGAAAGTACATGTAAGATCTAAGTTTGCCGCCATCTCCTGATCCTGATTGCAAAAAGAGGAAAGGAAAGAGAAAATGTTGTCTTACTCCAGATTTGTAGTCCCTTCTACCCATCCACCGCTTTAAACTTAACTTCACATTGATTTTAAAATGTCAAACATGTTCAAGCAACGTTTAGATTGTTAACAGCAATAACCCACCGAATCACCTAATAGGCTCATTGAAAAATACTTCCACATTATAGGAATGGACAGATGGAGTACAAGTCTAGCGTGTAGATGCTCTTCCAGGTAACATTTGTTGGCTTTTAAATGTACAGCACCAGAAGCAGCAGCAGCAACTCATGCATGAATTTTATCACTTTGCTAATTTCCCCATCAGTCACGGTAGATATTGATTGTCCCCATTTAGAGATGCACACAGCATCTCCAAATGAAAAGTTATTTATACACACAGCATGGCATTTCATTCCTTAAATAGACAATCAATGAGTGCTCTTCTAAATGGCATATTCTGAATGTGATAACAAAACTCCAAAACTCAATAAATTGCTGCTTGAAAGCTATTTGGCTCTGTAAATATTACAAGCTTGGAAAATGTGTGTGTGTGTGCTGTGATCTCCTTGAAAAGCAAGATCTGGGATGTTTTTAAGAAAATAGTAGCCCCATGTGGCACCATGTTTGGGGACTGTGAGACTGAAAAAAATCAAAAGTGGTAAAATTACCCTAAACCTGTTCCTTTGCTTAGAGGCAAAGGTCCTGTTTTCATAAGGCTCATATCCAGAATAGACAAATTTCCCCAATGGTGAGGCTTCAGGGACCCTTCAGTGCCTCTTCTTGATAGCAACAATATAAGAATAAGAATTAGTTCACTAGCAGTCCCAAAGAGATCTCAAAAAACTATATACTAAGGGTGTGCAAGGGCACCAATACTCAACTTGTATCTGTAATTATCATCATCATCTTCAGATGTTTCTGAATGCTCTGCTCACTTCAGTCTGTAACTCAGGTTCTGATCCACTCTGTTTAAAATAAAGCTCTGGGTTCCCCATTCTCTCTTGTGGGAAAATCCTTTGGCAGAAGCAGAAGCTGATAAAATTAGCAGCCATAAGAGTTCCTCCATAAATTAGCAAAGTGTGAGTTGCTTCTTCTTCTGGTGCTATACATTTAAAGGCAGGCAAATGTTACCTTGAAGAGCATCTACATGCTAGACATGTATTCTCCAGAGTCGATTAAGCAGGTCCAAGGGCTTTCGTGTGGAAAGTTAAAGGGATCCATTTTTCTCTGTAATATATATTAGGGCAATACATTTATCAGGCCAACTAAAATTTGGAAATCCATAATCATTTTATTTGGGGGCAGGAGGTTGAGAGGTAGCCTGTATTCTTGCTTGTACGTTAAAAAGAAAACCAAAACCCACTAGCCGCTTCACATGGGTTGACTTCGCTTTTCAGACACCTTTTTGTACTAGAAGGAGACATTCTCCCATATGCATTACAAGGTGAAGCTGCCCTCAATGCTGCCTGAAGCATTCTTGTGGAAGAGATCCTAGGGATATTTTTTTAAGCAGTGAAGTGGGTGAATTATTATTTTTTTAAGTTAAATGAATGAATATCTATATCTATATATAGATATATATAATCTGCTGCTCCCCTTTAACAACAACAAAATTATCTAGCGTTCTTCGGTGCCCCACAGGCAGTATTTGGACAGCCTCACATCTTGCAAAGCCTATCTACCCAGACTACAGAAACATAGACACACAGAAAAAACACAAAGTCTACAGAAAAGCTGTTGTTTAGTCGTTTAGTCATGTCTGACTCTTCGTGACCCCATGAACCAGAGCACGTCAGGCACTCCTGTCTTCCACTGCCTCCCGTAGTTTGGTTAAACTCATGTTAGTAGCTTCAAGAACACTGTCCAACCATCTTGTCCTCTGTCATCCCCTTCTCCTTGTGCCCTCCATCTTTCCCAACATCAGGGTCTTTTCCAGGGAGTCCTCTCTTCTCATGAGGTGGCCAGAGCATTGGAGCCTCAGCTTCAGGATCTGTCCTTCCAGTGAGCACTCAGGGCTGATTTTCTTAAGAATGGATAGGTTTGATCTTCTTGCAGTCCATGGGACTCTCAAGAGTCTCCTCCAGCACCATAATTCAAAAGCACCAATTCTTTAGCGATCAGCCTTCTTTATGGCCCAGCTCTCACTACACAAAAGTAGAGAGTACATTAAAACAGGAATGTGGTGACACTAGAGTGTTGGGGGGGGGGCTTGATCCAACTTGGGGCACATAGCTGGCATCATGGTTAGTCTCATGGGTCTGGATTCAGCTAAGCAGATGTGCTAGTGAGAGTCCTGTACTATGAGTCCTGCTAGTGCAAAAGGCCATTTTCCTCTCTCCTCCCCTTGCACCTATGAAATAGGCTCTGGGGGGCTGGACGCGGAGAGGAGAGAGACAAACACTCTGTCAGACAAGCTGAAATGCTTGCGCTGACAGAATGATTGGAAAAGTGTGACGCTGAATTCCTCTCAGTAATGGGTAAGATCACCCCAAATCACCCTGATTTACTTCAGATTTTGACCCCAGCACAGAGCAGTATTGCACTATATATTATGATGGTTCCATACATCTGGGATTTGTCCAATACACTACTATAATAAATGAGCACCTTTAGGCCTAAATCAACCATTTTCCAATTAGGAAAATGAACTTTAATGGGTTTTGATATAAGCCACATGGCTTCCACTCGTATTTCTGGTAAAGTGCCCCCCAAGTCAGCAACATATGAAACTACATCCCACAAGGACAGCTAGATAATGACACACACAGTGGGGTCTACCCCCTTAAAGAAAGCTGCCAGTACTCACCATGAAGTTGTCACCACCAGCACTGACACCATTTTGGGGCTGCAGCCTCCCTAGGCAAGAAAATGGTTCTCAAGGCAGACGTTACTCCAGAATAAACCTGATTGCAGGAAAGGAAACAGCCAGGAAGCAGGGCAAAACTATTAAAGTGGTAGGACATTCGTAGGAAGGTTAAAAATGACCACTTCTCTGAAAAAAGAAAAGCTGGCAAAGACTGGACATGCATCTGACCCCTTAAATGGGGTGGGGGGTAGGATTGGAGAGTGACTTCTGCCACCTCCCCAATTCCCACCCTGGGACAGTAAACTTTCAAGACCCCCAAGCTCTTGTATCCATCCCTGTTACTGATCCAGAAGTAAAAGAGGGTGAGAGAGTGGATGACTGGAAATGGGAAGCTTCCAAGTTTGGGGCTGACGGAACATCATGGCTCCTTTTTTCCCTTTTGTGTTCTTAGCTGAGAATTATGGTTGTTGTTTGAAAAAAATAAACAGGTGCTGGTACTGCCAGAAAAGAAGCACACACATATATTCTTATACAGTGGTGGAGCTGAATTTACTTCACCGTGTTCTACTCAGATGTCCCCTTTTTCATGTGGGTTGGGCTCCATTCTGCAGGATTCCCCCCCCCCTCTAGAATGATTAGCATTGGCATGAGTAAAAGCCAGCTCTGGATGGCACTGGCAGTCTAGTGGCTGACACACACATCCCAATCTCTGGACCAGTTTTGTAGCTATGTGTTTCGTAGGAGGCATTTGGCTTGATGAGGTTCACAGGCTGTTCAGGACAAACTGCTGGGTGTTCAGACTGACTGGATATGGTTCTCTCCAATGAATGAGCTATTATGTAAGGACTTGTTATTAGGGAACACGACAAAGAGTCTTGTGGACCTTTAAAAACTAACAGATTTATTGTAGCAGAAGCTGTCATGGTCTAGTGTCTGCTTCATCAGATGCATGAAATGTTATCTTCAGTTGGCGGGTATTTCAGGCTAGGTGGGTTCCACAGCCTTCCTTTCACACGTACAGTTTGCTCTTCTGTGCTGAGCTCTCCTCTACAGCTGTTTCAGAATGATGTATTTTGGAATACATTCATTGCCCCAGTTCAGGCCTAAATGAGTAGAATCAAACTTCTTACTCTATTTGTTTAGGCTTGAATTGAGACAATAGTTTCCTGCCCCTCTACATGTGTTATTTAACAAAGCAAAACCAGAATGCTAAGTGCTGTCACCAACGACTGCTGCTTCAAATGGTTATTTTGTTTACTGTAAGTTTTACATAGAGCCATTTTGTATATTGTGGTAAACCATGGGTTCAGATCATGGTTGATTGGGAGCAGAACAAGCCATAATGCTAAGCCAAGAATTGTGACTTGTTGCTTCCACTCTTGGTAGGGGTTAAGCAAAGTAGAAGTCAACTGCATGTTCCCTTTGGCCTAGGCCAGGCATAGGCAAACTCCCCCCCCAGATGTTTTGGAACTACAATTCCCACCATCCTTGACCACTGGTCCTGTTAGCTAGGGATCATGGGAGTTGTAGTCCCAAAACATCTGGAGGGCCGAGTTTGCCTGTCTGGTAATAAAATGGCAGTCAAGTGCAAAGAGGACAATTCTATGGCCTTGTTCACTAATCATAGTAAGTCATGGTTAATGGTTTAGTAGGCTGGTTTCACATCATGGTAAGCCAAACTATGGCTTCCCAGGACCACTTGAATGTCCTGACTCTTGGAAAGGAGCCTGCACCATTTTGCTCCTCCTTGTTCCTTCTAGGACAGGATGGCACAGCAGCTAAGCCAAGTTTGCCTTAGTGTGTTGTCTGAACCCAGGATAGCAGTTATAGTCTCTCTTCCTTGACCATGATTTGTACACTTAGCTGCCATACTGCACAGTGCTAAAAGTGCTGGAGGGGAACAAAGTGGGTACAAGCTCCTCTCAAGGAGTCAGCATGTTTGTGCAGTCCTATGAAAGCAGGAGCTGCAAACCAGGCCAGTAAGCCATTAACCATGGCTTACTGTGATGTGTGAACAAGGCCATAGAATTGTGGGCTTTTTGCATTTTATTGCCATTTAGCAATGAGGATAACACTTCAGACATCTGATGAAGCAGACTCTGGTCCACAATAGCTTATGCTACAATAAATCTGCTAGTCTTTAAGAGACCACAAGGCTCTGCCAATTTTTGCAACAGAAGGCCAACCTTCTAGGTGATGCTATTGTTTTGTTTTTTTATAAATATTTATTAAAGTTTTTTATAAAGAAAATACAATAATAATAAACATTGTTGCTTTGTTTTAACAAAGTTTCGTGATATTCTTGAACTCCCTCGCGTCTCCCGCTCCCATTTACATCTTTAATAATTTTTGTCAAGCAAATTATCATCTTATTTCCAAATCTATAACCACATGCTTAAATATCAATTATTAATCTATTTTAATGATGGCCAATTATTTATAACCAAGCATCCTTCTTAACATTCCACTAAATCACAATATTTCTGCAGGTAGGTCTTGAATTTCTTCCAATCTTCTTCAATCCTTTCTTCTCCCAGGTCTCGGATTCTGCCAGTCATCTCCGCCAATTGCATATAGTCCATCAGTTGCATCTGCCATTCTTCCAGTGTGGGTAGGTCTTGAGTTTTCCAGTTCTTAGCAAGTAGTATCCTTGCTGCTGTTGTTGCATACATGAAAAATGTTCTATCTTTCTTTAACACCTTCTGGTCGATAATGCCCAGAAGAAAGGCCTCTGGTTTCTTGGTGAAGGTATACTTAAACACCTTTTTCAACTCGTTATATATCATTTCCCAGAAGGCCTTCACTTTAGGGCAAGTCCACCAGAGGTGAAAGAATGTTCCTTCATTTTCTTTACATTTCCAGCATTTGTTATCAGACGAATGGTATATTTTGGCAAGTTTAACTGGGGGATGATGCTATTGGAGACTATAACAGGCTGAGTATATATTTTTCTTCTGTTGTTGGACATGGCCTAGTTGGGAAATATAATTTTTGTTCAATAATCCACTAGGAAAATAAAATTGATAGAGATAGGGGTGGGTGATCACTCTTGTTCAGCCTAAGTTCCCAGCACAGGAACGCCTTGCGTGTGTTAGAAAATATGGATGCGAAATTTGCATGGTACCGTATGAATAATAATTGAATATTTGATCTTCAGCGATTGACTGCTCAGCCTTGTGGTTGCAAGGGAACAATTTAGGCACATTTCTTTGAATAGCGGATAGAGAAGCCGAGGTTTTAGTCTTGTATTTACACACGCAGACACACATGTGTGCACACCCCTTGTTTACGCATCTCTGTGTGCCAAGCATATCTGTCACTTGCTTGTGCCCTGTAAGGAACTTATTGCAAACATTCTAGAAGCTGCACATGAAAATTTCATGCCTCCAGGTGCTCCATGGATTATTCATGAAGCTTTTGGTGCTGTCACCATGGGAGCCAATAGGCTACGATGTATTTAGCATATTAATGCCTTTTTTTGATTTAGTGCACGAGCAGCTATGCCACACCACCTGGAATGCAAGCTCAAACTGCCACTGATTCAAATAGCTATGCAACATGAAATAAGGGGTTGGGAATATTTTCTGGAGCTGCTGGGAGGAGGGCAATATACACATACAGGCATGAACTTCCATTCCCAAGCATCATCCTCCAAATGAAATGTGAGCTTCCTGAAGATTTGTTTTCATAATAATGCTTTCTTTTTATCTGCTGGGAGCTTGGGGCTCATTACACGGTCTGTCCTACTGCTGTAGCACATGGTCTGGAATTTTTTTTTTTTAATAGGCAAGCCATGTGATTTGTCAGACATTACATCAGAATGATTTAATACACCAAGGGCAAGATTGTATGTCAGGTCCAGCTGCTATTACTGTTTCTTCAGCAGGTTCGCTGGAGAGGCTTCAGAAAGCTACTATGAGAAAACCATCACCATTCATTTTGCTGTGGTTCTTAAACAGAGGGAGACGGAGCCGTGCGGCGGGACTCGCTTTGCCCATCGCTATGGCAATTTTCTCCTTAGCTCTTGTTCAGCAGCTGAAGGGGAGTTTTAAGCATTTCATTGAAGCTAAAATGTTGGAAACAAGAAAGGCAATGTTCCTAGAAGAAAAGAGGGTGGGGAGATGCAGAGGTTTCAAATTACACATATAAGGCCATGTTAAACATTCATAGACTTAGTATTAACAATTCACTTTGATACATGCACGCGCGGCACTCTAATCGAGCCCTTTCAAGATGGAATCAGGAGAATGTCTGCTTTTTTTCCAGGGGAAATTGGAATGCAATGGCAAAATGAAGCAACGGAGGAGGATGGGGAGGGCACAGCCAAGGGCTGAATATGGGGGAGAGGGAAAGGGGATTCATAGTGGTTCCTCTCATCAGAGCCTTCTGCATCACTGAGGACTGGTGTCATGTAGTGGCAAAATGTGTGAGTGGAAAGCTAGTGACATGAAATCTCACCTCTGCCATGAATAAACTGTTATGCTCAGAGTGTCTGGGATGATTAAAAATTAGAATAATAGATGCAGACAGAGCCTAATAGATAAAGGGTTTAATGTTCTGGTTCCTTCCTTGCATCCAACCAGACATTTTTTATTCTTCCCTTCAGAATTCCCCTTGTCCTTCCAGTCTAGTATAAGTCCCAGGAATGACTAGCCTGTGATTAACCCAGGGCATGTTGAAATCCTGGCCTGGATCCAGGAATGGATCTACGATTACACAAACTAGGTGGTCCCTAATTCTCTCTCATTTCAGCCTTGCTTCTCACCCCGCAATATGGGGATTATAACACCAAGCTACCATACGAAACAGTTGTAAGGATTACTAGTATAAACAATGCGCTTTCAACACATTGGAAACTACCCCAAAATTTATTTGCGTTATGATTGTTATAGTTAAGAATAGATTCCTAAAATTGCAGGCCTGGAATACACTGCCACTTAATTCAAACACCCAGATCCTCTACAGTGAACTACTGTTAACATTCTGCCCCACAATGCACCAGAAGGAGGAAGGAGAAGCAAGCAATGAAATTGCCTGCCTACCCCAGAGGCACTTGCAAGTGGCAAGGAAGAAGTGGGACTTGAAACAAATGTGTTGCCATGTATCCTCCCTCCTCAGAGAAGTTCTCAGAAGTGTCCCAACCAGCCACTACCTCTGAACAGGGCATCCCACTCCCATTCCACCCTCCATTCCCTCCACACACACACCCAAAGTAACACTCAAGACTCCATGAATATTGATCATGCTCAATCCTGGTTGGGTTGAGAGATTTTGGAGGTGGGGTACTTCAGCAAACCTTGGGAATCTCCTGAGCAGACTGAGATTTTCCTCTCTCTATGACCTGGTTCTGGCCCTAGTCCTTCCAGCACTCACCGCACATGTTCACTGTTTGAGGGAGTATTTGCTGAATACGTTAATCCTGGAGTGATGTGATCCAATTGGCCCAAGAAAGCAAGTTTCCCGAGAACAGCAATCTGCCAAAATCAAATTACCCACTGGAAAGGGTTTCGTGCCCCCAAATACCCTCTAAGTGTGGAAAATCTCCCCCCAAAACCACTATATCCATGGCTTTTAAAGCCCTCCCCCCCCCCACTATCACGAATACCATGAACTAAGATGGTCCTTGGACAAACTAAGAGTACATCGCAGACGCACCCTCTCCCATGAAGGTAAAGGGACCCCTGACCATTACGTCCAGTCGTGACCGACTCTGGGTTGCGGCACTCATCTTGATTTGTTGGCTGAGGGAGCTGGCGTAGAGCTTCTGGGTCATGTGGCCAGCATGACTAAGCCGCTTCTGGCGAACCACAGCAGTGCACGGAAATGCTGTTTACCTTCCCACCAAAGTGGTACCTATTTGTCTACTTGCACTTTGACGTGTTTTCAAACTGCTAGGTTGGCAGGAGCAGGGACTGAACAATGGGAGCTCACCCTCTCGTGGGGATTCAAACCTCTGACCTTCTGATCTGCAAGTCCTAGGCTCTTATACTCTGTGGTTTAACCCACAGCACCACCTGTGTCCCTTCCTGGCAGTACCAGCACCTTTTTATTTTTTCCTAGGCTATGTGGTTTAACCCACAGCACACCATCACTTTGGACGGGACTCAATGAATGAGTCCTTTCAGTGGAAGCCCTGTGGAAAGACTTCTGTGTGTGGAACAAGGCTTCCCCCTCTCCTTCTCTCGCCCAGAAAAAAGGGGTTCAGGTGTGTGTGGAGAGAACCCCCAGAAGATCACGCAGGGGGAGAAGAGGGAAGAATGCTTGCCCTGAGGGAATGTCACTGAATTCCTCCCTTTGTATTGAGATCCATCTATGTTAGCAGCAGCAGAAGAGACTGAAGGTACAACTTGCAGTCTGAAGCTTAAAACTTGCAGTCTTAAACATTTTTGTACAATCCCAACCTGGAGAGTTTTAAGGAGAGGTGGTTTGTGCTGAAGGAAGGTGCTGAGTGTGGTAATTATTCTTTACAGAGTTGCGCAGAAGTTGCCCCGAGTCGTTTGACCCTTTTTAATAGTTCTCTTTTCTCCTAGAAAAACCATGCAACATTTGCTTTCAAAGTTTAAAAGCAACATATGACTTTTGCTTACTGTACTTGCTCTTGTCAGATTGAATGTAGAAGAGCGGCAGGCGATGCTCAACATTACTGAAACCTATTTACCGTATTTTTCGCTCTATAAGACGCACCAAACCACAAGACGCACCTAGTTTTTGGAGGAGGAAAACAAGAAAAAAAATATTCTGAATCTCAGAAGCCAGAACAGCAAGAGGGATCACCGCGCAGTGAAAGCAGCGATCCCTCTTGCTATTCTGGCTTCTGGGATAGCTGCACAGCCTGCATTCGCTCCATAAGACGCGCACACATTTCCCCTTACTTTTTAGGAGGGAAAAAGTGAGTCTTATAGAGCAAAAAATACGGTACATAAATTTGTATCAGAGACTGATGGATATTTACAGACTGGCTCTGAGGCAGGCAGCAGCATACCACAACACACTTGCGGCTGTCACAGTTAAAACTCTCACACACAGTTGATATCTGAACTAGGGGGAAACTGCCTCAGTATACACAGCATATGACATTGCAAGATTCCACACTTTGCATAGTACAGTGGTACCTCGGGTTACATACGCTTCAGGTTACATACGCTTCAGGTTACAGACTCCACTAACCCAGAAATAGTACCTCGGGTTAAGAACTTTGCTTCAGGATGAGAACAGAAATCGTGCTCCAGCGGTGCAGTGGCAGTGGGAGGCCCCATTAGCTAAAGTGGTGCTTCAGGTTAAGAATAGTTTCAGGTTAAGAACGGACCTCCGGAACGAATTAAGTACTTAACTCGAGGTACCACTGTATTTTGGATGCACCATTCCCACAATCCCGGATAAAAACCTCCTTTCAGGTGAACAAGGAGATTGTTTCCAGCTTGAAGCATATTCAGCACACATTCAGGAAATGAGTAAAAATGGACAAGACTGACTACTATCCAAATGTTCTCCATTCCAGTGCCCTCCAGATGTTTCAAACTGCAATGCCCATCAACCTGACTCAGACTGCTATATCCTATGCCCACCAATAAATTACATATGTCAGATGTTTCATTTAGCACTTCTTGAACTGCATTCTTTTTTTCCTGTTTTGGTCCACAAGGCCCCACATGGAAATTGTGGCACCACAGATACAGCAAACATTTCAGTCAGTTCCAGTGACGGGGCCTAATTTGATTGCAGTTATTATGAATGGTTTGCAACACCGAAGAATTAAACTCTAGCAGAGTCCCCTTTCCAGAGGGGGAAAACTGGATAGTTAATATTTTTTAAAGGAAAAAGAGTGATCTTGGCAATTACAGTCAGGTTAGGCTAATATTGATCCTTGGGTAATGGAAAAGTTAACATGAGACCAATTAACTAGGTTTTAAAATGACAAATGCATGCCTACTGCAAGGATTTGTTAAAGCTGTTGAAAAATGTTGGGAAAATGGTATGTATGTTGATAGAAATTGCACATATCCTTCAGAAAACATTTAGCGATTAAAGGTGCAATCCAAAATATAATTACTCTCATCTAGTGTTTTCCTGAAAAGCAGTTATAATGTGCAAACCACCAGTGACAAATCTCAGCAGCGTTTTGTGTGGCACTAAAATTTGGTGCCCCCTACCTCTCCTGCTGGAGGAGACTCTTGAGAGTCCCATGGACTGCAAGGAGATCAAACACATCCGTTCTTAAGGAAATCAGCCCTGAGTGCTCACTGGAAGGACAGTTCCTGAAGCTGAGACTCCAATACTATGGCCACCTCATGAGAAGAGAAGACTTCCTGGAAAAGACCCTGATGTTGGGAAAGATGGAGGGCACAAGGAGAAGGGGACAACAGAGGATGAGATGGTTGGACAGTGTTCTTGAAGCTACTAACATGAGTTTGACCAAACTGCAGGAGGCAGTAGAAGACAGGAGTGCTTGGCGTGCTCTGGTCCATGGGGTCATGAAGAGTCGGACACGACTAAACAACTAAACAAACCTCTCCTGCTCCATTCTACAGCATTGTTGTGGTACAAACCCTGCAGAGTCGCGCCATGTGGCTGAATTAGTTGTTCTATCCTGAAACCAGCTCTGAAACCACCTCCTCCTCCTCACATGGGCTTCTTCATTTAAATCACTGGACAGCTCTCCACAGATATACTTGACTGGTGTCAGAGCCTATACTAATGGCTCGGAGGCAGTGTGCCTGAAGGATTGTTTTCTCCCATATATACCCACCTGTACCTTGAGATCTTCATCAGAGGTCCTCCAGGTCCCCCACTTAAAGAGGTGAGGTGAATGGCTACAAAAGAGTAGGCCGTTCTTTGCGGAGGTGCTTCTATTAGGGAATGCCCTCCCCAATAATGTATTACATTAAGATATTTTCTGCCTCGGGAGAAGAACTTTTTCTTCTCCCAGACTTTCAGAACTATACCTAAGCCCTTGAAACAGATGGTTTTTTCTGGGTTTGTAAATACAATTTCATGATTTTTGTGCCACAGGTGCAGGCTTTTAAGTGGGTAGATGAACTGATTTCAACATCTGAACTCTTTTTATTGTTGTATATGTTATTCATTCTCTCTCTCTCTCTATATATATATATATATATAATTGAACACATTTCGTGGCTGGAGAACTGTGGTGGAGAAGGACGTCTCCTGAAGAATAGCTGCAGGTAGGTTCCTGTTGAAATGCCATGGCTAGTTAAGAGAATAGCAATAATGACCATAGGAACTTAAATAAAGTGAAATGAAAGATTTGGCTGTGTCTTGCTCACCTAGAAATCCTATGGGGGGATTTAGGGGGGGAGCCAAACTGTTGACAGCGGTGCAAACTACCCAGAACAGAAACAGCTAGCAATGTAGAAACTAAATAGAATGTGCTCAGTGAAAGAAATACTTGTATATAAAATGTACACGCAGTCACAAAAATACCGTGAGGCCAAAAAAAAAAAATTGTTGACAGCAGGACTGGTGCTCTAAAAACAAGCAGCTGGCAATTTACAAAGTTAATAGAATAGGCGAGAGAAGGAAAGAAAGAACTGGATAAAGAAGGACTTGGTAGAGAACCAGTAGCAAGGAAAAATATTAAAGATTCTTAATAGATTGCTCTTCACCCCACCCCAGAAATGGGTGTGAACAGGTATTGGAGAAGAACAACAAACAAGGAGCAAAACAAGACAATCTCCAATTCATGTTAGACCACCGAGAACTGGAGCGGAGGTGGCATAAGACATATAGAAAAAGATAGTAAATGGAAATTAAAAGGATGTAACTCTCTCTCTCACACACACGGCTGGATCCAGACTACCTGCGGATGAAACTGATTGTGGGGTGCTCTGCTGGAGGTGAATGCTTATTTAACCAATTCCCCCTTCCCCACTTCAAATTTGAGGACCCTTTGGAAAAGTGTGGTGGGCAATAACCCTGGTTTGATGGGGCAGGGTGACAGATCTGCACTCCTGGCACCAGAATCCCAACAGTTTACCTGGATAGGGATAAGGATGACTGCGAGGGGAGAGCTGCAAGGATACACAGTGGGAGTGCTGGTTTGGCTATGTGTGCATGTCTGCCTACCCCTCCTGCCCCATCCAGGTAAACTGTAATGGCACCGGTGTTGAGAGACCAACCTCACAACTCTGCTCCATCATGTTGGGCACTGCTGGCACTGGGGACTATAGGAGAAAGTGGGGAATTGGTAGAAAGCCGCTTCTCCTTCTCCTGAGACCCAGAAGCTTCTGCTGAATCCTGGCCCCTCCAGAAGGAGCTCTTCCATTCACAAAAGGGCAAGTTTGGATCCAACCCAAGATAAATCAAGAAGGACATTTTTGATTAATCGACGCGAATAAAAGTTTAAAGGGAGTCTTTGAGATCAAAAGGACGCTATGTTTAATTTATAAGTAAAATAAAGAAATGGGATGTAACGAAACAAGCAAAAAGAAAGGGGGGGGGGAAGAGTCAGAGCTAAATATCCAAACCTCAAAGTTTTTGCCTGCCTACACTTGTTTTAATTTATTCGCCATCCATACTGAGTCAATACTGTTTGACTTAAGCATTCATAAAACCTGAGACAGCTACATCAAAGTAATATCAATCTAATTCCCTTGAAGACATCTGGGAAAACAATCATGTTAGATAATCTTTGGAGAAAAATGCAAACGTGTGTTTGCGGGGGTGGGGAATCCATCCTATAGTATAGCCACATGCTTGCTGTAGTTTCTTGCAAATGAATGACACACACACCCCTTTCCCTCCTCTCCTGCAAATATAAAATGCCCTTTTCTAGAAACAATAACACCAATGCAGATTTTTAGTGTGAAATATAAATTAGAGCTTGGAAAAAGGTTGCTGTTGCATCACACGCTCTACCCCAAGGCAAACTTACCTGAAAGTAAGGCTCATTGATTTCTTCTTTTTTTTTACTCTTTTTTGTTTGTTTGTTTAATTGATACAGCAAGAAAAAAAGAGAAAACACAGATACAGAATTACACACAGGAATAACAATAAACACAAAATTTTCTTAACAAACAATAAAACATAAGTTGGTCTTAACACTATAGACCCGACCTCCCATCTATTCCTTATTTCAATTTCATATTACTTATTGCCTATACACACTTTTATCATAATTTAACTTTTTCTTAATATATCTTAACTCTTATGTCTAACTTGCAACTATTACTGAAGTTCCTCGAATGCTGCAATCCAATGGAACTTAGTGCACAAAAGCCAAAGAGTGGCTTCTCATTCAAGTTGCAATCTTCCAATAATTGCCCTCCCCACTCTGAATTGTATCAAAGATCACAAACCAAAATCTTTTGCATGGAGTCAGGGTCAGTTTTGATGTAGGAAATTCTTCTCAACTCCCCATATAATGTTCCTTGCTATTAAGTGGCAAAAAGGGAACAGCAATGGGGTTATAAAAGGGGTCGCGGAGTTGGTTTGTTTTTGCATCCTTATGTTATATAAAAAAGACTCCTGATATAAAATGCAATGTATTTATGCACTCTTGTTGGAAGCCTGGCACAACAATGCCATTGAGAGGTTTCCTCAAGTTAATATGGCATGGAATTGGGTTCACGGGTTTAACGAGTATGATCAGAATTGCTCTGTTAGGAAAGTACTGGTAACACGCAGTACCAGCCAAGATGATCAGCTCAGGGATTTAATTTAAGAATTCATGCATTCAAGACCTTGGTGTTTTAGCAATAGACTGGAAGGTACAAGCCATAGGAGCCAACTCCTAGGGGCCAAGGTCCCTTCGACCTCCCCAATAAAATATGTGAGGGGCTGACCCACCCAAAGTTGATGGGCATTGCCAGTCAAATGCTGAGTCTTGTGATCGATTATGCGGGCAATATTTTATTCAAGTTGGGACCCTTGGTACTAGCTGTTAATAATAAGGAAAGTTCAGCTCTCCTAACCCTCATCCTTCCTTCACTCCCTTCATTTTTCCTTACATAGGGCCAGTTTGAATTTTTGGCTCAATTTTGCATGCATTCCGGAGAGAGTGAGTCTCGGTTTTCTGATATTATTTTACTCCACATCACCCCAGACTTCCAAGGTGATTTGGGATGAGCTGCTCTGCCTTAGAGAATTGCAAAACTACCCTGACCCACCCTGCGCATGGCACAAATAGAGCTGAATTACCCAATTCGGTTCAAGATTTGGCCAAGTTGATCACACGGTCCTCATTCAGTATATTAATTTCTCTAGCCCAGGATGATGAATTAAACTATAAGCCAAGCACCATTTGTCTCCAGCTTGGAATGTTAAACAAAGTTCTGAGTATGTGCTCCCAGTGTTCAGCAGCTTAGGCACCAGAAGTTACTTAATATCATTAAACACTTACTCCTGGTGGGTCTGTCATTGATTGCTGTGAAATATGTGGCCGGACTGCCCATCCATGCAAAGGCAGATGTGGAACATTACAAAGAAAAGTTCATCTTTTGCAAGTGCTGCTCCTTAAAGTTGTTGTGTTTGACACTGGTATTCACAGTGACATACAGTGGTACCTCGGGTTACATATGCTTCAGGTTACAGACTCCGCTAACCCAGAAATACTACCTCGGGTTAAGAACTTTGCTTCAGGATGAGAACAGAAATCCTGCTCTGGCGGCACAGTGGCAGCAGCAGGAGGCCCCATTAGCTAAAGTGGTGCTTCAGGTTAAGAACGGACCTCCAGAACGAATTTAGTATTTAACCCGAGGTACCACTGTATGTGGAACTCAAAAAGCTTCTATTTGGACATTACGTTTATCCAAAAAACTGATTTATTTGTACATACGTGGAACACAAAAAGCTTCTATTATCTATTTGGACATTACGTATATAAGAACTGATCTATTTGTATTTCCTGTTCTAAATATTGGATCTTTAATTACTTCTACTCAATTAGATAATGTGAAAAGAGTTATGTTTATATGATGTATAAAGAATTCATATAGTTAAACACAGCCAGTTACATTGTGGGTATATTTGGGGGTTGTCTTTCAGCCATATCCAAAGCCCTCTCTCATTTTCTGGTGCCTTTGGTTTGGTGGTGGTGAAGCCAGTGGCAAAGAGGCAAACCTTTCCTTGCAGCTCTGCACCATAGTTGGTGTTACGAGGAGAAGCAAAATCAGAATGCAATCCTGAGGAGAAAATACCATATTTATGTGGCATGTATGTGCCAACATTAGGAACTGGGGGGGGGGACTCAGAAAACAGATGATTCCCCCCCCCCAATGCTTGCAAAGAAAACACGTTGATATCAAACAAATTTCCGGCTGAGTAAAGGGCAGTTTACTTGCCTTTATGAATACTCAAGGGTGTTATTGATGATGTTGATGTGGTTGTTTTTGTTATCGTTATCAAGTCCAAGGAAGTCATCCTGTTCAAGCAATGGCTTTCACTTATGCAATGGAACTCCCTCTCTCTTTGCCCCAATCTCTTCTCCTCACTCACCCCCACACCGCCAAATCTTCTGTGGGGAGGAAAGGGAGGGCAAGTTCCTATATGCAAGTGGAAGTCCTTGAACAAATGGGATTGACTGTTGCATGGATAACTTTGAACTCATGAACCAAAGGTAATCCACATGGTTTTAGTCGTAGAGTTTCCACCTGCTGTTTTGCTTTGGGTTACAGGATACCACAAAAGAAGGCTATATGCATGCTCAGGACTTCAGGTTCAAGGGAAATACAGTGTCTACTGAACGGACGTTGCCAGGTCTTATGGATTGTGACTAACGTTTCACAAAAGGCTAGTTGCTTGTTTCCAGTATGCCACTAAAATGATGGGAGCTTGCAATATTTTAAACGACAAGCTCATTAAAGCAAAAAGAACATAACTGCTCAGATAAAGATCAGAGAATCTGGAGCGGGCTGGGGTTTGAATAAATGCAGCACAGACATCTGAAATACAGATTTTTCCAATTTAAGTGATTTGGAATGCCATGAAAACATGTTGCTCTAATTAGACAATTGTAGTGTTCAAAAATAAATACTGACATTTGTCGGGCATGCTGCAATGGTGGGTGGATGAAATCTTCCTACTCCTTTCTATTTCTGGGGAGTCTTGCCTCTTTTGCCCAAATCCTTGCAGAGTTATATCTAGCAGGTTTTACCTCTTTCCTTTGTGCTCAGTTTGGACTCTCCAGCTTGTCTGTTCTTCCTCTCCCTGCCTCCATTTTAGACCTAATGAAAGACTTCCCTAATGTTCTATATCAGGAGTGACCAGACTTCAGGCATGTTGGATCTACTTTTTTAAAAAAACTAGAATTCTAAGACCTACCAGCTGGAGCAGGGGTCGGCAAACTTACTGCACCTCGGGCCGCTGTCTCCAGCACACACATTATTTCCGGCGCACTTCCGGGATGGAGGAGCACCGGAAATAGCTTGTGTGCATGTGCACGGGCCTCCTCTGACCCGGATGTGCACCTGAAATAACACTTGTGCATGCGCACCATCTATTTCCGGTGCTCCTTCAACCCGGAAGTGGGCAGCCGTGCAGCACAGTGCCGGTAAGAGCAGGCGGCGGCAGGGGTCACTGTGGGCTGGATAAACGAGTCCCTTGGGCCTTATCCAGCCCATGGGCCTTAGTTTGGGGACCTGTGAGCTAGAGAGAGATGCAAAAGGCACACAGTTAGAACAAAGAACAAGGTGCCTCTGAGCATATTCTGAGCCTCAGAATTTGTTTTCAGAAGCAGGAATCAACTGAGATCACAGTCCTGACACACAAAGGGCAACTCCTTGTTATTCCAACTGTTCTGTGTTTCAACAGCAGGGGAGGCACATTTTTTGTTGTCATAGCTGAACACAGTTGGTAGTAGATCATAGAATTGTAGAGATGGGAGGGACCCTGAGGGTCATCTAGTCCAACTCCCTGCAAAGTAGGAAACTCAACTAAAGCATCCATGACAGATGGCCATCCAACCTCTGCTTAAAACCCTCCTAGGAAGGAGAATCCACCACCTCCTGAGGGAGTCTGTTCCACTGTTGAACAGCTCTTCCTGTCAGAAAGTTCTTCCTGATGTTTAGTCAGAATCTCCTTTCTTGTAACTTGAACTCATTGGTTCGAGTTCTGTCCTCTGGAGCAGGAGAAAACAAACTTGCTTCATCTTCCTGATCTACTTTCTGCCAACTGTTGCAGCTGTTAGGCTGGTTCGGTACTACTTACCTGACCTCCTGTCACCTGTGTCACTGTGGCTTACCTGGGATGGAGAAGCGGACAGGTAATGTGCTGGTAAAGTCCTTTGCACTACAGCAACTTCACTTTGGCCTTGCCCTGACCCCTCTTCTTCCTGGTAAGTCACAGCGACACTGGCGAAGGGACGTCAGGTAAGTGCCGCATACAAAAATGCATGATATTAGGGATCATTGCTTTGCAAAAATGTGCATATTGGGCAAAAAAAAAATGCACACAGGCATGTGTAAGTTGGGAGAAAGTTGCACAAAAATGCTGATGAATTTTTCACGAGGACTTAAAAAGGAAAAAGTTGCAAATGTACCGTATTTTTCGCTCTATAGGACGCACTTTTCCCCCTCCAAAAATTAAGGGGAAATGTGTGTGCGTCCTATAGAGCGAATGCAGGCTCCTTGGCGTCAGCGATAGCAACACGAAGCCTCTGAAGCGCAGAGGGAGAGCTCCCCCCACGCGCCAGAGGCTTCGCGTTGCTTTCACTGAAGCCCTGGGAGCACAGCGGGAACTCCTGCTGCGCTCCGGGGGCTTCGGGCAGCTATCTGCAAGCCTTTGGAGCGCAGCAGGAGTTCTCACTGCACTCCGAAGGCTTGCAGATAGCCGCCTGAAGCCTGGAGAGCAAGAGGGATCGGTGCACACCGATCCCTCTTGCTCTCCAGGCTTCGCTTCACTGGAGAGGCGCTGCACAGTTTTCCCTCTCTGCGCTGCACCCCTTCAGTGAAGCAGGAGGAGAAATGGATGGGGCTCCGTTTCTCCTACCGCTTCGCTGAAGGGGCGCTGAGCAGAGAGGGGGAGAATTATTATTTTTCCTGTTCTCCCCCTCCTATGGTCCGGTGCGTCCTATAGAGCGAAAAATATGGTATGTATGAACTTAAAGGAGAAACTGAGAGAAACCAAAATGGATAGATTCACCCATCTAAACCTCTTTTGCCATCCTGAGCCTACCTATTTGAATGAAGTCACAGCTACAAATGTTGAGAGTCCACACACACACACACACACACACACACAGAGGTATTTTTCTAGAAAAAGAGGTGCTGGAATTCACCATGAACGTCTCTCTCATGCTCTTAGAATGGCAATGGTACGAACTTGAGAGGTGCTGGAACTCAGATCCAGCAAGTTCCAACTGAAAAGAAGCCATATATGTATGGCCTATTAGATTTAGGGATATATATCCCTTAATCTAATAGGTCATACAGTCGTACCTTGGAAGTCAAACAGCTTAGTTCCCAAACGTTTTGGCTCCCGAATGTCGCAAACCCAGAAGTGACTGCTCCAGTTTGTGAACTATTTTTGGAAGCCAAGCCTCTGACAGGGCTTCCGCAGCTTCTGATTGGCTGTAGGAGCTTCCTGCAGCCAATCAGAAGCCACACTTTGGTTTTCAAACATTTTGGAAGTCGAACGAACTTCCGGA
The DNA here is from genome assembly GCF_964234715.1 of Podarcis melisellensis. Classification (NCBI taxonomy): domain Eukaryota; kingdom Metazoa; phylum Chordata; class Lepidosauria; order Squamata; family Lacertidae; genus Podarcis; species Podarcis melisellensis. The sequence continues at coordinate 94,384,952 of NC_138530.1, forward strand.
ATGGATTCCATTCGATTTCCAATGTATGACTGTACTTATATCTAGCAAACCTGTTTTGGCCAACCCAGTTCAGGAAAGAAAGTCAGCCCTGTTGGGACTCCAGAGCTGCATCCCCTCTTGTTCAGATGACTTCTCTCTGAAGTGGCACATGCACTCAGCCACTCTGTCAGCAACCATGCCCATTTAATGTTTGCTTCTATCATTCCTGCCACGTTCATTACCACCAACAACTTTGCTTAGCACAAGAATGAAGCATAGTGATCAAGTGGCTCAAAGCTAATAGCCCTAGAGAACCCCACAATTGCAATGTAATTACAAGCCTGGAGTATGAGGCAACTTTTTTGAGGGGGGGAGGAATCATGATGCGAGGGGATAGAAAACTTACACATTTGGGTGCCTGGCTGTGCTGCCTTTGAACACAGGATCACAATGCAGAAGGTAGAATTATCACTGGACAATGCAGAAGGTAGAATTATCACTGGACACAAGAGTTCTCTCTCCTCGAAGAAGAAAACTGTTGAATAAACGAACAAACAAATGTGACATTTCGCTGGACTGAAATGAATAATAAGGGCACTTTTCTGCAGCTAGCACTCCTTCATTTCAGGGTGCTTGAAATCTTCAAAGAGAGATATTAGCTGCTCCTGTGACTTCTTTGTTCCCTTCTGAGAAAACAATTATGGTCCAATTTCTTCTTGTTTAGCTTGTGTGCCTTGATTAGTGCTATGCAATCTTGCTTTCAAACAAGATGTATAATTTTGTGTAGGACATGCATTCAGCCGCCCGCCTTTGTGGATTACAATAAATTGCTCAATTTTGTCTTTGTGGACTTTGTAGTCCAGGGCATTCAGCTTACCTGCTTGCCATGTGTTATAGTGCCCTTACTAATGAATGCCATTAGTGCCCCGGAGAAAGGAGGATATTTTGATCTGGGATCCCTTGCTTCACTTAAAGATTACAGGGTGAGGAGCTTAAGAACTTAAATTCTCCTATAAATGCCAGTTGACTTTTAATGCCATTTTTAGAAATTATAAATTCAGCGGCTACACCTCTCTTTATTCAGATTTCATGAAAAGTTAAGGCAGCTTTTATGTAAAGAAAGGAGAGCATATGTAGTTCCAAATTCAGGGTGTGTGGTGCTGAGGCTGATGCAAATTGTAGACCCAAATGCTTTGGGGGGCACCAGGCTGGGGAAGGAATTCTGGGAATTGTAGCTTCAGTTGTGTGCTAGACTCTGGGAGGATCTACACATGGGGGGGGGGACCGCTATAAATAAGTCGGAAATTAAATCATTATAACAAAAGGAAAAAAACACTATGGAAAATCGCTTAGAATTTTTTTGTTGCTCTCTGGCACCATCTGTTGTTGCATGTTTATAATATATTCAAAATGCTGTTTCTTGACTAATGTAGCTGAGTCCTCCATGTGTTTATTCTAGTGGACAGAAAAAGGGTGTAGGAGTTCAAGCTAGCATGGACATCCCTTCAGATGTTTCTAAATTAGATTATTGCATGAGGCGAGCCTCATGCAATAATCTAACTTAGAAACATCTGAAGGCATACCAATCAATTGTCACGTTTAAGAGGGACATCCCAGAATTACAGAAGCCATCTTGGCTTCTGATTGGATCCTGGAATGTCCCATTTTTTGGTCTGGCACTCTAGTGTGAAGCAGCTGGCTCCCACAAATGATTTTGATCAGTGGGATGTTGGAGGGTATGCTAAGAGAGTTCTAGTGTGAACGGGAATCAGATCTCAAGGCAGGGCTACACAGATAGGGCTCAAATAGTCCTCAGTTCTGTACAACAAGGTATTGCTCCACATGGTTTATTACCTTGAATGATAGTTGGCTGGGAAGATAGTGAGAGGTCGAGGAAACGACAATCACATGCTATACACCACCTTGAATATTTTTAGATTCTCATGAAATCTAAAACTTTTCCAACTATCAATTGACAACCTTTGGGGTGACCCTGGGAGATTGTAACTGTCAGGGAGACAAGAGTTCCCATCATAGTTATGGGATGCGAGACGGGCTTGATCAGTGGAATGCAGCTACATTCCAGCATGACAGAAGATATCAGAGAGAGAAAACAAGGGATAAAACTTATTTGAATGTCTCCTTTGAGGAATCAATGGCTTTTTCTGGATGAAGTAGCAGGATCTTTCAGCAAAATACGAGAACAAAGGCACACAGGCTGAAGGGCTTTCTCTTAGAGCATTCCCCAACCAACAACGTGGGGTTTTTTTTAGTTTCAAAAACCTAGGGAATCCGAGTCATCACTCTGTGTTAATTTTGCAGTTTAGTAGCTGAAGCCTAACTTTGCTCCCGGTGAGTCTTCACTAAAGTCAATGGAGTCATGCCAACAGCATGTTTTCCTTTTGCAAAGTCAGGAAATGCCAAAGTCATGGTTGAACGCAGAGCAACACAACCATACTTTTACATACTTTCTCACTCTCACACAGCTCAGGGGAATTTACTGAGGAATTTGGAAGGGTGCACTCAGATCCACTGCAGCTCTTGGGCCTTCTAAAGAATGCTTGATCTTGTAATCAGGACAAAGTGCTTATTGTGTACAGAGTACACACTTGGTCCCAAGGTAAATATTTGTGCTATGCTGCGATCTGGTGGTGGCTATGCAAAAAGAGTGTTCTGTTGATATCTATGAGGTTTCATGTATAACATGAAGAAAAGTTAACGCCATAAGTGAAATTCTATCCCATAAGTCTAGGATGGCCATGGTGGCAGGGGGTGATGGCGGTTGGGAGTCTAATGGCATCTGCCATCGATCATCCAAAAGCAGAATAAACCAGTAAATAAACAACATATCCAACAATTCTCCAAATACTTGAAGGAATAAATCAGCTTTTACTTAACTCCTAAAATCCACAAGAGAGGAATCCTGGTGGGACTATTCACTGGGGAACATATTTCATAACTGTGGGTGAAAACTGCTATACCATAAATCAATGACTTCAGAAGACCCACAATAGAATCTCTTCTGAAGTTGCCTATTGCCAGGGGATTTCATATGAGTTGAGGGGCTTCTAAAGTTGTGTTGACCACACAGAGCTTTAAGAGTCAATACCAATGTTTTGACACGGCCCAAGAAACTACTATAGTCATGAGACCAGCCAGATGGGCGGGGTATAAATAATTTATTATTATTATTATTATTATTATTATTATTATTATTAGAAAGAGGGCTCTGATCCACAGAATCCAACTTGAGGATTATGGCAAGAGCTGAGGTACCCACAAGTACTCATGTGAAACAGTCAAGCAAACTGTGGAGAAATGCTCTGTGGAATGACAAAATATTCTGTGACAACTGCCAAAGCTTGAAGCCTTTTACTGTTAAATTGTCTCTAGCCTGTTTAGCAGTACAGTGGTACCTTGGTTGTCAAACGGCTTGGCTTCCGAACAAATCGGCTCCCAAACGCTGCAAACCCGGAAGTGAGTGTTCCAGTTAGTGAACCTTTTTCAGAAGCCAAACGTCTGACGTGGCTTCCAATTGAGTGCAGGAAGCTCCTGCAGCCAATCGGAACGCGCACCTTGGTTTTTGCATGATTCCGGGAGTCGAACGAACTCCCGGAACGGATTAAGTTCGACAACCAAGGTACCACTGTAGTGTTTGGTTCTAAGAGGGAAGAGAGAGAGTCGACTAGTTTGTGTTCTCTCTCACAGCTTCTTAATTCTCATCCTTCTCCTCTGCCCGCTTTCTTGTCACATAGGCAGGACCGCCTGAGTTGTTTGCACTGTGGGCTGCTTCAGAATTTTCTACATCTACTCAATGCTTGCTTAGCACTCAACATTCTCATACTTTCAGGTATCTCAAACTGGCAATTTCCCACCACCCAAGACGTGCAAGATTTTAGCTTTTTAGCAAAAGGCGTGTCTTTCCCCACAAATGGAGATGTAGTGGCGTGGGGAGAGTGCACCTGGTGAAGTGTCTCCTGCCTTGCAGGTCTTCTGTGTTGAAGACACAAAGCTTCTGTCAGGCGGTAAAAAGTATGGGCACCCGACAACGGGAGGAATTCACTGTTGTGCTAATGTGATTGTCAGGGCCAAAGAGAATGATAGCACCCAACCCCTGAAATGCCCTCTAGTAATGACCTTTAAACACTTCCTTAAAACTTTTATGTTTTCCCAAGCTTTCCTGGACTCTTAATTTTTAATTCTGCTTTGTACCATGTTCAGTTTTGCTCATATCTATAAATTTATCTATCAATTTCTTTTTATTTAGTTTTTAGATAATTTTCCTGAATTTTATTGTTATATTTCTGTTGCAAACTGCTTAGATATAATTGTAATGTTGAGTGATGTGAAGTGTTTTATTTACAAGCAAACATAGTGCTAAACAAACTGTTAATGGTAAGTATTTCACATTTTTCTGTGAAGGAGCTTTTCCTTGCAGTCTAAAACCCTCGTCTAGCTAAACACACATTTCCTTCAAAGATAAGGCTTATCTCGTAGGCAAGGTGGTCTCTCTTCACTCCCTTCCTCTACGTAAATCAAAAGTGGGACTGTTGAAGTCTGGCTTTCGCATTGCTACATGTGAACGAGTAAAGAACATTAGTCCTCCGTGTGGGGCCTTTAAAGGGGCTCAGCTGGCATAAACATTAGGCCCACTCATCTTCTTCCATTTGTTAAGTCGAAAAGAAATAAATAAAATGTAAATTTAAAAGTCTGGTTTATGTTATGCCCTTGCATGCACATTCCTTTTGGGGTGGTTTGCTGTATTTGTTCCACTAATTATCACTGAAGTGTGATGTGCGGCGCAGGTTACAGTAATATCAAATAACTAGTCAGCCCACTGCAGATGTTATGCTTTAAGGAACAGAACGGGGAAATAAGAGGATTCTTTCAAGTCTCTGAACTTTTGAAATTTAATACATATTGGAATCTATCTATACAAGGATGCTTAATCTCTATGTTGCTTGGAGGGTGATGGGATCTAGAGGAGGACAGGCCTCCTGTTCTTTCATGGGCCCAGTTTTTATAGATGTTTGCACTAAATGAAGTCTGCTGAGTTAAATCGAGCTCATACCTCAGGAAGGGTGCATTATGGGTGCGCACCCGTCACAAGAGTCACCTTGCATTTGTAGCATTGAAAAGCAACCTGATCTGCTGCATATCCTCTCTGCGCCATTCTACTTTGACTTTTTATTCAGGTTCAGATTTGACCTGTTCAACTGGAAGCTCTCCTCCCCACCCCTTGACTATAACGGGAGAATTCAAAAACGGCTATAACATATTCCCTTTTGACAGAAGTGGATTCAATTTGCAGACAAAGGAGCCACTCTAGAGTAGATTGAGCCTACTGAATTGCAGGCACATCCACCCAGCGGTTTTTATGCAAGGAATGGTGGTTATTTATTTATTTGAAAGGGGTGAGGGAGGAATCTAACATTTCTATTTTCTGTGAGAATTGGATGCAGTTTTCAGGTTTCCCCTTCTTAGGGGAAAACAATAAATATTTAAAAGAAAAAAAAATATTAGCAATACTAAATAGCACTATCTCGGTCTCATCACAGGTACCCTGAAACTAAAAGAGAGGGATACAAAACTCTGAAGAAACAGAGAACTAGAACTAGAAACAGAGAAGGAAACGATTGGAAAGGAATAAAGAGCCACAAACTCACACGTGTGCAGTAGCACAATTGGGGACTATGAGAGACGTTTGCACAAACCTAAGGAAAAATAAGAGACGGCACATGGAATCAAAAACAAATAATTAAAGTTGGTGTCGTTTGCTGAAAAGGACTAGAACAAAAAGGAAGTAATAATAATAATAATAATAATAATAATAATAATAATATTTATACCCCGCCCATCTGGCTGGGTTTCCCCAGCCACTCTGGGTGGCTTCCAACAAAATATTAAAATACAATAGTCCTTCAGATATTAAAAGCTTCCCTAAACAGGACTGCCTTCAAATGTCTTCTAAAAGTCTGGTAGTTGTTTTTTCCTTTGACATTTGGTGGGAGGGCATTCCACAGGGTGGGTGCCACTACCGAGAAGGCCCTCTGCCTGGTTCCCTGTGACTTCTCTTGTCGCAATGAGGGAACCACCAGAAGGCCCTCGGCGCTGGATCTCAGTGTCCGGGTAGAACGATGGAGATGAAGACACTCCTTCAGGTATACTGGGCCGAGGCCATTTAGGGATTTAAAGGTCAGCACCAACACTTTGAATTGTGCTCGGAAACATACTGGGAGCCAATGTAGGTCCTTCAAGGCCAGTGTTATGCGGTCTTGGCAGCTCCAGTCACCAGTCTAGCTGCCGCATTCTGGATTAGTTGTAGTTTCCGGGTCACCTTCAAAGGTAGTCCTCCGTAGAGCACATTGCAGTAGTCCAACAACTAAACTGAGGGCGAGGGAAAGTGGAATGACTGAATACTGAGCTCTCCTAAAGGTTTGATGACACCCCCCCCAAAAAAAAATGTGATTGGAGCACCCTGGCAGAATAATTCACTGTGCTCAAAACCTAGACTTCTCTGTCAAAATGATCATTTCCTGCCTCCACCAGCAGTCCACACCACCCCCCTATGCAGTGCCGGATTTACGTATAAGCTAAACAAGCTATAGCTTAGGGCCCCACTCCCTTGGGGCCCCCCCACCAAAAAAAAATAAAGGGGAAAATACCCTGGGTATACATTTCCAAAATATAAGTTCAACAATTACTTTGATAAAATACATATTTTGTTATGCGCAAATGACTTTAGATACCTATTTGGTCCATAAATTACCATATATTCAACATAAAAAAACAGCAACAATTTGTTGTTAACAAAGGACAGCTGGACATATAAAGGGCCCCATAACCTTCAGCTTAGGGCCTCATCAAGCCTAAATCCAGCCCTGCCCCTATGTTCCTTGCGATGTGTGGTCCTCCCCTGAGATTTCCAAAGAAGGGCAGGTGTCACTCTTTTGGACTGTACCATTTACACCAATCCAGGTAGTTACAGCACTGCAGTTTAGACCAGCATGGCTCCAAGTGGGACTTGTTATCATTCTAGTGTGGCCATGGCTAGAGAGGTTGTCTGATCATCCTGATCAATGCACAGAACTGCCTCCATCTAGGAGTAACCTAACTCCACTGTGGATAGACAGGACTGATTCTTTTCCAGTTTAAAGAAGCTGGTAACCAGAGTCATGCTTATCCCACTATCAAACTTATGACTTGGTTTTCACATAACACTAAGCCGAACCATGTGACTGTGCAAATGTGCAGGTTCTGAGTGAGATGGTCCCCATCTCTTCACTCCTCCCTGAGTCCTTCTACCTTTGGCGATCACTTGTAGCTGAGTAAGATTGTCTTCCATAAACACATTTTTAAAAATTGAGTCCATAAGTGACTGTAGAGGCCAATTCTGGATCCACACATCCTTCCACAGTGGGGACATAGGTTTCCAGGCAGGAGTTGATGACGGTGAGGGTTTGCCAAGCATGCCTTCCTCTTAGAGTGTTTCTCCCTTTCGTCCTGAGTTTGAGCGTCTTCAAAGCTCATGACACCATTGGTAAAGGCTATTCTCCCATGGGAGCGCTCACAGGCCAGTGTTTCCCAGTTGTCAGTGTTTATTCTACTTTTTTTTTTAGATTTGCCTTGAGAGAGTCTTTGAACTTCTTTTGTTGACCACCAGCATTACGCTTACCATTTTTAAGTTCAGAGTAGAGTAGTTGCTTTGGAAGACGATAATCAGGCATCTGCACATGACCAGTCCAATGAAGTTGATGTTGAAGAATTATTGCGTCAACACTGGTGATCTTTGCTTCTTCCAGTACACTGGCATTAGTTCACCTGTCTTCCCAGGTGATGTGTAAAAAAAATTGGAGACACTGTTGATGGAATTTTTCAAGGAGTTGGAGATGGCGTTTATAAGTGGTCCACGTTTCACAAGCATACAGTAAGACTGGTCCCCGAGTCCACTCCTGTGAGCAGTCATGGTTCAGCTCAGCATTACATTCAGTCTCAGGCTCCTAGCCTGTCTCACGCCAGAGAAACCATGTGCCAAGGTTTGTCCACGGGGTTTCTGCTCATGGTTTCTCTGGGGGAGATGAGCCATCAGCCGGGATTTGGATATAGTGCTGAGTCAAACCATTGCTTAGTTCGCAGTAGCAAAGCAGCAGGAGGACCAGAGGTGGAACAAAGCAGCCGTGTTCCTCTCTTTGGAAATAGACACATGGCTTGGCTTAGGACTACATGCAATTGAGCCAATGTGATGAGTCAACACCATATTAAATAGAAACAAGTGCAGTTGCATTATTATGCATGGATTCCATTTTGGAGATGATCATTTGTCAGATGTGGGATGAAGTGGCAGCTTTGGTAGTCATTCAGTGCAAGAGTATTCTTGCCCTTCGGGTGCCTGGCACTACTAGCTTTTGTTTTGTCACTGGAAATGTGAGAAATGGAAATTATCTTCTGCCCTGCCCTCTGCATAGATCTACAGATGGCTCCCTACCTTAGGCACAGCCAGAATCTGTTAAGCAATAATCCTCAACGCCACAAATATAATTCCACACTCCACCCCACTTTTTTTTTGTTAACAAAATTGCCCTCTCATATTTCCATCCCTAAGTGCTCTCTGCAGTGAATCTGGCATGCACAGAATAAACACATAAAGAATTTTCAAAGAGGGGGGAAAGAGCACTTCAGATTGCGGATTTCTAAGGGAAGAAGCTTCACCTCTCGAGTGAATTAAATAAATCACATTTAAGCTGCAGAAGTGTTACAAGCCTGACGTAAATGCTTGAAAAGTGCTAGAGGGTAGTTAAACATGGTTGGCATTTTTACTATTTGTTGAACAATTGACTGGGTTGCCCCTTGGGTTGGTATCCGAATGAGACGTGATCACGCATGTGTGCATGGCACCAAACCCAGAAGCAGCCTCCAAATGTCATAAAGATGTCATGTAAAGGGGTGGAATGGGGGCAGAATGGGGTGGAATGGGCTTACTCACACTCCACTGACACACACAGGGGTCTGGAACGTAACCCCAGTGCAAAACAAGGATTACATGTATCGCCCACCCTGGGACGCCCATGATGAAGGACAGATTAAAAATGCTACTGCTACTATTGTTCTTGTTGTTAACAATAAGAATAATTTCATTTACACAATAATGATTTCGTTTAGGAATCGCTTCCTATGAAGCACCTTGAAGGAATTTCGCAGCATAATAAAAGCATAGTGTAAAACAATTGCATACATGAAAACAGTTAAAACAACAGCATGCATGAAAACAATTATATATGTAAAAACAATGCCGGTACCAACTGAGAAAGATATCTCCACCCAGAAGGTCTGCTGAAAAAGGAACGCCAAAAAAGACAAGAGAGATGATGCCTGTCTGATATGCAGCAGGAAGGCGTTCCAAAGGGTAATAGCAGTGCCATTTTTCTAGAAAAAAAGAGGTGCCGGAACTCACCATGACCTCCTCCCTTGTTCTCTTATGATGGCAATGGTACCCACCTGAGAAATGCTGAAACTGAGTTCTGGCTGAAAAAAAGGCCTGGGTAATAGATAAATAAGCAAATAAACAAACTGTATTGTCTGGCTGGGACAAGATTATTCCCCATTAATAAAGGTAAAGGTAAAAAAAAGGCAAAGGACCCCTGGACGGTTAAGTCCAGTTGAATTCGACTATGGGGTGTGGTGCTCATCTCAACTTTCAGGCCGAGGGAGCCGGTGTTTGTCCATAGACAGCTTTTCTTGGTCATGTGGCCAACATGACTAAACTGCTTCTGGTGCAATGGAACACCGTGATGGGGAATAATAATAATAATAATAATAATAATAATAATAATAATAATAATAATAATAATTTTATTATTTATACCCCGCCCATCTGGCTGGGCTTCCCCAGCCACTCTGGGCAGCTTCCAAAAAAAATTAAAATACTGTAATGCATCAAACATTAAAAGCTTCCCTAAACAGGGCTGCCTTCAGATGTCTTCTAAAAGTCTGGTAGTTGTTGTTCTCTTTGACATCTGGTGGGAGGGCGTTCCACAGGGAGGGTGCCACTACCGAGAAGGTCCTCTGCCTGGTTCCCTGTAACTTGGCTTCTCGCAGTGAGGGAACCACCAGAAGGCCCTCGGTGCTGGACCTCAGTGTCCAGGTAGAACGATGGGGGTGGAGACGCTCCTTCAGATATACTGGAATATGGTACATGGTTCATACCCCTGATAGTTCTGTGGTGACTGCATATTCTCTGGGCCAAAAACGTAGGTTGGAATAACTATGGAACAAGCAGAGAAGGATACCCCTCCCAGCACCAGATTTTTGTATGTGTGCAGTGTGTGTTTGCATTTTCCCTTAAGGTTTTTCTTTCTATTGGAGGAAGGCAGGAGTAACAGAAGCTTTCTGTTTCACAAGGGTGTTGCGAAAGGAATATAACAGGGAGGGAAATATATATTAAACATTCAGGGATTATAGCAATTGAACACCTATGAAAATGTAAAGAAAGAACCCTCAGAATCTATTTTATGACAAGCACGCTTGGCTACATGAATAATGCATGTTCATTAAGCAAAGGCAGAATTTCTTTTCTGATTTTTTAAAAGAAGGATATTCAGGTAACAGCAAGTTAAACTTCCCACATGGGTTGTGGTTTTTTAAATATTATTTTAAAAATTGCATTTCCGCCCCCCCCTCTAAAACACACATACTGGTAGTTGGGGCTACTGCAGCTGACTTGGGATGCTGAGCAGCAGCGCATCACAATAAAAGCCACCATCCAATGTAAAAGAATTTGTGTATTGGATCAAGCAAGGCAAAGCAAACAACATGACTTTCTTCAAGTATGGCTTTGAGTGCAATTATCCCAAGGGCCACTGGAGCAAAATAGGAGAAAAGAAATTATATATATTTTTTCGAAACGGCGACCTTGGGGTTTTGAGCATGCAAGCCGTACATTGAAATGTCTTTTCACATAGCTCTGCTGGGTATCAAATGAACTTTATTTTGAGTGACAGCCGGCTATTTCCCCCTCCAAATTTTCAGTCTAACTCTATTTCATGGTGTGTTGACTCCCTATATGATTGCTCCAATATTCAGGTGCAGGGAAGTAAATGTTTCATGAAAGTGGTATCCCTGTCAGTAGTGTGCATATCATCTCCAGCCCCCTGAGCTGTCAGCGAACAGATTGTCGAATTACCATTAGAATACAGGAGCCCATAGCTGCAGGCAGTAAATGGAGAGCCAGTAAGCATATGTCGCCAGCATGATATTTTAGCTTCGTATGAATTTGTAAAGTGGAAATAAGCCAGTGGTACTGTAGCAACTGCTAACTGTTCTGTCTACCCGTGTCTCCACGTTGCACCATATGGTTGCAAAATTTGCAGTCAAAGGGATTTTTTTTTAAAAAAAGAAAAGATAACTCACATTTCCGAAATACAGTGTAACAATATGTGTCTTGGGATAGCAATGCTTCAGAGCACAAGTTACACTTCCGCAGCATTTAAAGGGTGGGTTTTTGCTGTGGTTTGGATTTGGTTTTGTTTTTTAAGTCCTTGAATCTGCTTTGGAACCCGTCTTAGAAACTGTCCAAGTAAAACCACAATCCATTACCAAATGGAAAATGTTGTTAGGCACCTGGAGGTTTGGAATCAGACTCTACTAAATATTGCAGCTTTTGCCAGGATGCGACCTCACTCGAGTGGTTGTGGTTACCACTGACTGCCATTCCCTGGTCCTATCTACCCTCCTTGTTGAGATCCCAAATGCTGAGAGATGTTAGTTAATTTATGGCTTTTAATTAAACAGAACAGGCTGTGATAAAGGGGCAGCTTTTATCCTAAGCACCTATCCCTAAGTCATAAATATGCAGATTCCGTTCCACCCCCACCCCTCCTTCCTTGGCCTTCTGCTGATACCAATCCTGAGCTTTAATATACGGTGAACATGAAGAGAAAGCAGTTGTCACGAGACCTTTTCGTACTGTAATGGAAAGTGAATCACATTAACATAAATAGGATTTATGACTGCTCAGATTTAAGCACTGTGACAAGAATACCTGCAGGTTTGAGGATGAGGTATCATAATACACTGCCAATCAATACATAGCCAGTGTTCTTATTGGACAGTTGGGTGCCGGCGAGAAAACCATCCACACACCCCTTTGGGAAAACTGGAGATAGCTTTTCTTGCTATTTTCGATCAACATATGCCATTTCTTTATTATAATAGTAGTAAATGTGGTGGCCCCTTCATGGATCACTGCCTTGCCATGGCGAAGGGGCTTGAATAACTCAGAGACGCTATGAGCTATGCCGTGCAGGGCCACCCAAGATGGACAGGTCATAGTGGAGAGTTTTGACCAAATGTGATCCACCTGGAGCAGGAACCGGCAAGCCACTCTAGTATCCTTGCCAAGAAAACTCCATAGACAAAGGCAACAGGCATATAAAAGTTATGACGCTGGAAGATGAGCCCCTCAGGTCGGAAGGCATCCAACATGCTACTGAGGAAGAGCGGAAGACAAGTACAAGTAGATTCAGAGCTGATTAAGCGGCTGGGCCAAAGCCGAAAGGACGTTCAGTTGCGGATATGCCTGGAAGCGAAAGGAAAGTCCAATGCTGTAAAGAAAAATATTGCATAGGAACCTGGAATGTAAGAACCATGAACCTTGGTAAGTTGGACATGGTCAAAAATGAGATGGCAAGAATAAATATTGACATCCTGGGCATCAGTGAACTAAAATGGACGGGAATGGGCAAATTCAGTTCGGATGACCATCATATCTACTACTGTGGGCAAGAATCCAGTAAAAGAAATGGAGTGGCTCTCATAGTCAACAAAAGAGTGGTGAAGGCTGTACTGGGATGCAATCTCAAAAATGATAGAATGATCTTGATACGAATCCAAGGCAGACCTTTTAACATCACAGTAATCCAAGTTTATGCACCAACTACTGGTGCTGAAGAAACTGAAATTGACCAATTCTATGAAGACTTACAACACCTTATAGAAATGACACCAAAGAAGGATGTTCTTCTCATTATAGGGGATTGTAATGCTAAAGTAGGGAGTCAAGAGATAAAAGGAACAACTGGCAAGTTTGGCCTTGGAATTCAAAATGAAGTAGGGCAAAGGCTAATAGAGTTCTGCCAAGAGAACAAGCTGGTCATCACAAACACTCTTTTCCAACAACACAAGAGACGACTCTACACATGGACATCACCAGATGGGCAGCATCAAAATCAGATTGATTATATTCTCTGCAGCCAAAGATGGAGAAGCTCTATACAGTCAGCAAAAACAAGACCTGGAGCTGACTGTGGCTCAGATCATCAGCTTCTTATAGCAAAATTCAAGCTTAAACTGAAGAAAGTAGGAAAAACCACTGGGCCGGTAAGATACAATCTAAGTCAAAAACCCTTATGAATACACAGTGGAAGTGAGGAACAGGTTTAAGGATTTAGATTTGGTGGACAGAGTGCCTGAAAAACTATGGATGGAGGCTCGTAACATTATACAGGAGGCAGCAACGAAAACCATCCCAATGAAAAGGAAATGCAAGAAAGCAAAGTGGCTGTCCAACGAGGCCTTACAAATAGTGGGGGAGAGAAGGCAAGCAAAATGCAAGGGAGATAGCGAAAGATACAGGAAATTAAATGCAGATTTCCAAAAAATAGCAAGGAGAGACAAGAAGGCCTTCTTAAACGAGCAGTGCAAAGAAATAGAGGAAAACAATAGAATGGGGAAACCAGAGATCTGTTCAAGAAAATTGGAGATATGAAAGAAACATTTCGTACAAAGATTACCATAATAAAAGACAAAAGTGGAAAGGACCTAACAGAAGCAGAAGACATAAAGAAGAGGTGGCAATAATACACAGAGGAACTATACCAGAAAGATATGGATGTCTCGTACACCCCAGGTAGTGTGGTTGCTGACCTTGAGCCAGACATCCTGGAGAGTGAAGTCAAATGGGCCTTAGAAAGCACTGCTAATAACAAGGCCAGTGGAAGTGATGATATTCCAGCTGAACTATTTAAAATTTTAAACGATGATGCTGTCAAGGTGCTACACTCAATATGCCAGCAAATTTGGAAAACTCAGCAGTGGCCAGAGGATTGGAGAAGATCAGTCTACATCCCAATCCCAAAGAAGGGCAGTGCCAAAGAATGCTCCAACTACCACACAATTGCACTCATTTCACACACTAGCAAGGTTATGCTTAAAATTCTACAAGGCAGGCTTAAGCAGTATGTGGACCGAGAACTCCTAGAAGTGCAACCTGGATTTCGAAGGGGCAGAGGAACCAGAGACCAAATTGCAAACATGCGCTGGATTATGGAGAAAGCTAGAGAGTTCCAGAAAGACATCTACTTCTGCTTCATTGACTATGCAAAAGCCTTTGACTGTGTCGACCACAGCAAACTATGGCAAGTTCTTAAAGAAATGGGAGTGCCTGATCACCTCATCTGTCTCCTAAGAAATCTCTATGTGGGACAAGAAGCTACAGTTAGAACTGGATATGGAACAACTGATAGGTTCAAAATTGGGAAAGGAGTACGGCAAGGCTGTATATTGTCTCCCTGGTTATTTAACTTATATGCAGAATTCATCATGCGAAAGGCTGGACTGGATGAATCCCAAGACGGAATTAAGATCGCCGGAAGAAATATCAACAACCTCAGATATGCAGATGACACAACCTTGATGGCAGAAAGTGAGGAGGAATTAAAGAACCTTTTAATGAGGGTGAAAGAGGAGAGCACAAAATACGGTCTGAAGCTCAACATCAAAAAAACGAAGATCATGGCCACTGGTCCCTTCACCTCCTGGCAAATAGAAGGGGAAGAAATGGAGGCAGTGAGAGATTTTACTTTCTTGGGCTCCATGATCACTGCAGATGGTGACAGCAGTCATGAAATTAAAAGACGCCTGCTCCTTGGGAGAAAGGCGATGGCAAACCTAGACAGCATCTTAAAAAGCAGAGACATCACCTTGCCAACAAAGGTCCGCATAGTTAAAGCCATGGTTTTCCCAGTAGTGATGTATGAAAGTGAGAGCTGGACCATCAAGAAGGCTGATCGCCAAAGAATTGATGCTTTTGAATTATTGTTCTGGAGGAGACTCTTGAGAGTCCCATGGACTGCAAGAAGATCAAACATATCCATTCTTAAGGAAATCAGCCCTGAGTGCTCACTGGAAGGACAGATCGTGAAGCTGAGGCTCCAATACTTTGGCCACCTCATGAGAAGAGAAGACTCCCTGGAAAAGACCCTGATGTTGGGAAAGATGGAGGGAACAAGGAGAAGGGGACGACAGAGGACGAGATGGTTGGACAGTGTTCTCGAAGCTACAAACATGAGCCTGACCAAACTGCGGGAGGCAGTGGAAGACAGGAGTGCCTGGCGTGCTTTGGTCCATGGGGTCACGAAGAGTCAGACATGACTGAACGACTAAACAACGACTAAACCTTGCCATTCTGGAAGTTTGGAATTTGGCAGAGAGCTACATTCTGACCTGCACATTTGTCCAGGAGGTGCTGGTCTGATCAGTTTGTACAGGGATTCTGAAAGTTCCAATTCCTCAAGCTCAGAATGATGTCGCTGACCAAATCTGAAGATTGTAACCCAACATACCCAATTGTGAGTGAGCCTCTTTAGGGCAGTACATACAATGGCTTTTTTCCTGCCCCCTCTTTTTTTTATTTGGGCCAGAATATGCCGTCCACTGGTTTCTCATTCAGCACATTGCAGTGAGACAGTACTCAATATTGGATGTCATGTGTCTGTCCTTTATATAGTAGTAGTAGTAGTAGTAATGCTCATGAGAATCAGGAGTTTTGTTTGCTTTACGTTGCACATTATTATTAACAACAACAACAACAACAACAACAACAACATTTGTACGCAGTCTTCCCTCCCAAAGGAGTCCAGAGTGCTAAATAGCAAAATGTTGTTTTAAAATAATGTAAGATCACATCAAAAGCAATTAAAAAAAATTAAATGCCATCTAGAAACATTTAAGATAAAGAACCTTTGGGTCACACAGAATAGGAATCTTCACTTTCAGATTTGAATCCCCTCCCCTTGCCTGTACTCAGCAGCCCTTGATGAATGAGCTTGCCAAATTCATGGTTCCAGCTCAATGGAAATGACAACACACACACACACACCAGCATTGTGCCTGCAGCAAAAATGTTCATTTCCATCTTGGCCACAAACAGTGCTGCTGCTGCTGCTGACCTTTCATTTTCAACCCGAAGGGCTCGCCTGCACCTTAGCATGCATGCAGCCAACCTTCTCCATGTTCTGAAGCAGGCTATTTATTTATTTAGGAAATTTATTTCTAGATTTTGTATGGCAAAGATTTCCTTCCTTCCTTCCTTCCTTCCTTCCTTCCTTCCTTCCTTCCTTCCTTCCTTCCTTCCTTCCTTCCTTCCTTCCTTAACCTCCTGATCAATAATACACTAGATTTCAGCTGCCACTTAGAAATGAATGCTTTGTTGAGTTGTGCTTGGGTTTTTCTTCTCTGCTGGAAATCCCCTTTCATTGGTCTGCTTTTCCTCAATTCTGTTTTTCGTTCCATTCTGTTCCTACCGTCTTCCACTCTCACTGTTCTTAACCTGAGGTACTATTTCTGGGTTAGCGGAGTCTGTACCACTGTATACATTTGTTTCACTTGCTTTTACATATCAGTTTTCTGTACTTTCTTTTATTGGTGATGTTTTCATTGTTGAACTGCTTTGAGATATTTCATCGGATGCAGTTCATCCATGGAAATAAATAAACACTTTCCTATTGTTAAGGTAGGATTTCTGTAAGCATATTTTTAAAGCATCATAAATTATGTTGGACTGTGATGGTAAACATCGCATTACCGGTCTAGAGAGGCGCCACCAGTAGTCAACTCAAATCCAGCCCTGCCTTTCTCCTCTCCTTGTCAAATGCAGACTAGAGAGGCGAAACAGGGTACACAGGAAATGGAAAGGGAAGGTAAAGAAGTGCAGATTGGGATGGAGCTATGATATGGAACTGGTCAGTCACATATGCCTTTATGAAAATCCTCCCCACCACCACCCTGGGAAAATGCTCTTGCTAAACCAGTGTCGCAAACCAGTTTCTAGAGCTGTATCGACCAGTTTCTAGAGCTGTATCATACTGCATTAATGCTAAAAACCTTCAGTATGTAGATCTGATGTACTTGAAATACTTTTCAACACATTTGTTTTTTGTTTCCCCAAGAAAGATACAGTGGTACCTCGAGTTAAGTACTTAATTCGTTCCGGAGGGCCGTACTTAACCTGAAACTGTTCTTAACCTGAAGCACCACTTTAGCTGATGAGGCCTCCCGCTGCTGCTGTGCCGCCAGAGCACGATATCTGTTCTCATCCTGAAGCAAAGTTCTTAACCTGAAACACTATTCCTGGGTTAGCGGAGTCTGTAACCTGAAGCGTATGTAACCCGAGGTACCACTGTACTGGATGGCTAGGGTTGAATAGCCACTAGTCTGCAGCTGGTAGCAATTATATCACCACTGGGCTATATACTTCAGTTCCTTAGAGGTATTTTTCTGTCTCACTTCTGTAAGCTTTTCCTTGGATTGAAAATGGTGCATTTTTATGAAAGCAACTTAACTGTGCATTTTAAAGCAAGTTTAAAGCAAGTTAACAAGAGGGGAAAGCCACCTCTCCCGAAATAATAGATAAGGAACAGTAATAGATCTATGGAGTGGGAGATTATATATATATGTGTGTGTGTATACTGTATACAGATGCAGTTGAGACCAAGCTATAGATACAGATACAAATACAAATACAGATATAGATGTAGATATAGACCTAGATATATTATGGTTTCCTACCAGATCAGAATTCTTCTTTGGACGTGAGCTGTTTCATAATTATGCACATGCAAATAAGGCTTGGCAAACAGCTGTTTCTGTTTGTGTTTGTATATGTTATAAGCCAATCCTTTAAAAAGGGAAATCGGGGGGGGGGAGAGAGAGAGAGAGAGAGTGTGTTTGCAACGCATGCCAAGTCCTCCTCTGCCAAATTTTAGCTGGGATCTCTAATCCTATGGCTATAGAGCAAATCCCAAAGATGATGTTTATAGTAGAATTGCTGACAGAACGTAATCCATAATTACAGGAGGCTTCTGTAAATATAGAGGCCTGTATGGCGTGTGTCTCTATATGCAGTCTATACATACACGCATATGCTGCATGCTGTGTTTTGTTCCTGACATATTTCTGGAAAGTGGGAAATGGCATGGCCTTGAACACATTTGAACAGGAATCTTAATAAGAAAATTACCGTACATCTCCGCTGGAGAGTTGCAGCAAAAGCTTTAGCTGGTTCTTCCAAATCAAGATGTGAACCCTCCCTTCTGCAGCTCCTGGCCATGCTTCCCTCCTGCCCTCTTCTCATTTTCCTGCTCCTCTCTTCTTCCCTTCCCTTCTTTAGAATATTACTTTTCTCAAGTCGTTTCCTGGGCTCCCCCTCTCATTTTCCTATTGCATTCATTTCACTTTCCACTTTCCAAATGCATCACTTTCTAGTAGTTCTATCAGAGAGTTGTACCAGTGCCTCCCCTCTTCTAGGTATGTGTCATTGAGAGCCAGTGTGGTGTAGTGGTTAAGAGTGGTGGACTCGTAATCTGGGGAACCGGGTTCGTGTCTCTGCTCCTCCACATGCAGCTGCTGGGTGACCTTGAGCTAGTCACACTTTTCTGAAGTCTCTCAGCCTCACTCACCTCACAGAGTATTTGTTGTGGGGAAGGAAGGGAAAGGAGATTGTTAGCCGCTTTGAGACTCCCTTGGGTAGTGATAAAGCGGGGTATCAAATCCAAGCTCCTCCTCCTCATGTAACTAGTTAGCACGCTCTACTTTACTGAGCAGAAGAAAGTCTCTGGGACAGTTTGATTGGACCAGTTTCTTGCAAGGATGGAGTGCTAGAGATTTCTGCTATTTTAGTAGTATTTCTTACTTGTTAGCTTTGGAAAGCTCAGGAAGCAGCAATCTTGGGGAAGGGAATTAATGACAAGGTGAATTGGGGATCTCTCCCCACCCCCCGGTTAAATCGCAATGTCAATAACTCCTGCCACAGTTGGATCAAGGCTCTCACAAAGCCTCATGTTGCTCTGTTGCTGTATTTTCCCATGTGTCTGTTTCTCTTTCCAATAAGTGAGGATGTCCAAAATGTTGTCTGCCAGGCAGAATTGCTGTTGTTGTTAAAATATAGTAGTGGGTGATTTTTTAAAAAAGGTAAAAGCTTCATATAAGGGTTTAAATCCAATCCTATATTGCTCTCCTTTAACAACAACAGCAAAATCCCCATTGTTTTTTGTCCCCTTTTCCCAAAGGTTTCCAGAACTTTGCAGGCAGCATTGTTGATAATCTCACATTGTGATCCTTGTTGGAAGAAACAAACAACCACTAGAATGAGAAGTTGCAATTGAAACAAAAACATAGAAGCAGACACTTTGCGCCTGCAATCCTATGCACAGTCTCCACTGAACTTAGTGTGTCTGGTTTCTGGGTAAACACAAATAGGTTCAGTCTTTATGGATGGCATGTTTGTGTGCTATGGAACATTTCTAGGGCACAATAGATGAAGCTAATTCTGGAACTGGATACTTGCATCCTGCTTAAAATCAGAACACAAATCTGCCTGGTAGGTTTGCCGCACATCGGGAATTTCGTCCCATAGCTAAGATTTAGTAGTGTGGCAACCTGAAATTATGGAACAGTAGCAATGCATGTGCATCCAAACCACAAGACTTTAAACAGCCCCTTGCGTGTTCATCAGATAATTTATTTTAGATTATGCACTAGGACTGTAAATGCAGCTTAGAGTGAGACACAAATTGGCCTGTTTTAGATCTATGTTCCACAGCCCTCAGGCTGTTACCACCGCCACTATCTGAAGCCCTGCCAGCCTTCTCAAAGCTAACAGATGCACAGAAGCTTCAGAGAAGGCAGCAAGAAGCAATGCTGTACAGGTCTGCTCAGATATAAATGCCATTGAATCAAATGGGACTTATTACCTGGGTAGGTAGTCTAAACCACAGAGCCTAGGGCTTGCTGATCAGAAGGTCGGTGGTTCGAATCCCTGCGACGGGGTGAATTCCCGTTGCTCAGTCCCAGCTCCTGCCCACCTAGCAGTTCGAAAGCACACCAGTGCAAGTAGATAAATAGGTACCGCTTCGACGGGAAGGTAAACGGCGTTTCCGTGCGCTGCTCTGGTTCGCCAGAAGCGGCTTAGTCATACTGGACACATGACCCAGAAGCTCTCTGCGGATAAACGCTGGCTCCTCGGCCTGTAGAGCGAGATGAGCGCCACAACCCCAGAGTCGTCCGCAACTGGACTTAACGGTCAGGGATACATTTACCTTTATAGAAGTGCAGTTTGTGAGGGTTTTAGTCACTCCCAACATGTACAACTGATAACTGGGATCAGCAGCATTAAATTAGTTAATTAATTTAGACCTCGCTCTTCCCCCTCATTAATTAATATAGGCTGAAGGTTGCATTCCTCACCCAACAAAAATCCAAAAATGATGAACGCACTCATAATTTTATCCCACCCAAAACGTCAGCATGAAGAAGAGGCCCTGGTGCCTGAGAATGCCAGGTTCATACAATAGTTCCTTCCTTATCAACTACACACTAGTGAAAGGTCTCTCAGTCAGTGCTATTTTTCTGGGGGTACTCAGTACCTGCACCTAATTTTTTCTAGAAGAAAAGCACTGCTCTCAATCCTCCATTGGAGTAGAGGGGTCCCATTCCTGGGAGAAGACAGCCACATGGTGGTCTTAAATGGTGAAAAGCCCAGATTCTACCCAGAAATACCCCTCCTCAGCTCAATCCTCCAACAAACAGGGAATGAGCTGATATTCCATACAATGGAGATTTTGCTTCCTCCAGTCACAGAAAAAGGAAATCACAAAATTCTGTAATGAAAGAAGGTGCTAAGGAAAATACATTGGTGCAATTTAATATTTAATGTTTTATCAAGTTTTTGTATCTGATGAGTGACTGAGGCAACCCAGTCAGATAGGCGGGGTAAAAATAATAAAATCATCACCATCATCATCGTTATTAGGGTGGCAGTATGTATAATAATAGGGACGCGGGTGGTGCTGTGGGTTAAAACACAGAGCCTAGGAGTTGCCAATCAGAAGGTCGGCGGTTCGAATCCCCGTGACAGGGTGAGCTCCCATTGCTCGGTCCCTGCTCCTGCCAACCTAGCAGTTCGAAAGCACCTCAAAGTGCAAGTAGATAAATAGGTACCGCTCCAGCGGGAAGGTAAACGGCGTTTCTGTGCACTGCTCTGGTTCACCAGAAGCGGCTTAGTCCTGCTGGCCACATGACCCAGAAGCTGTACGCTGGCTCCCTAAAGTGAGATGAGCACCGCAACCCCAGAGGTGTTCACGACTGGACCTAATGGTCAGGACCTAATGGTTACCTTTACCTATGTATAATAATAATAATAATAATAATAATAATAATAATAATAACAACAACATTGTTAGTAGAGAGCCAGTGTGGTGTAGTGGTTAAGAGCGGTAGTCTCGTAATCTGGGGACCCGGGTTCACGTCTCCGCTCCTCCACCTGCAGCTGCTGGGTGACCTTGGGCCAGTCACACTTCTTTGAAGTCTCTCAGCCCCACTCACCTCACAGAGTGTTTGTTGTGGGGGAGGAAGGGAAAGGAGAATGTTAGCTGCTTTGAGACTCCTTAAAGGGAGTGAAAGGCGGGATATCAAATCCAAACTCTTCTTCTTCTTCTTCTAGTACCCTGCCCATCTGACTGGGTTACCCCAGCCACTCTGGGCAGCCTCCAACCAATAAAAGCATAATAAAACATCAAACATCAAAAGTTTACCTATACAGGACTACTTCCTTTTCAGGGTTGTTTTAAGAGTTGCCTAGTCCAAGTCCAGTTTAAATACAGAGAGCCATAAGAAGGGTTATCATTGTAAGATACTATTTTCCAGTTCGGTATCTGGCACTCCCAGAGATGGAAAAAACTGAGATGGCAAAACTGTCAGGGAGAATCAGAAACCAAGAAGATAAGAAATTTAACAAATAATGGGGAGAAAATATATAGATTATCTTAAAGAACACTGTACACAGTTAAAAACGTTAGCAGGATTAATTTAACACTTGTAATGTAATAATTCTTGTGACTCTGTGAGGGATAAACTACAGTGCCCAGAATTCTTTGAGGGAAGAATCTTTGAGGGAAATGATATGTTTCAAATGTGCTTTAAAGGTAAAGCATGTACGGAGTGAAATTTTGTTATGAAAGGCAGTCTTCCTAAACTGCGTACCAGGGCAGGAGCCACCCTAATGTGAGGAGAGGTGTTTGCTTGCTGTGAGAAATAATTAAATCAAAATAATTATTTAAGTTTAATTTTAATTAAAGACTACTCCGGGGATGTGGGTGTACCTCCTCTCCATCAAGTTCCACTTTGTTTGGATGTGTGCGGAAAGTAAATGCTTTATGTTTAAGCTTTGTTAATTTAACTAATTTGATCGTTTCCTTTAATGATTAATTAAAACATCAGAGGAATCATTCCGTCTTACACTCTACAACCAAATCTTTTTGGATTCAGATTTAAGTATGCCTCCAGTTTTAATCCCTACCTACTCCCCCCCCAAAAAAAACGTAGTGTGGCTCAGCTGTTCAGGAAACACTGACTTCAGGGAACTGCAGTTTAATGAGCATTTGAAACACAAGTGTTCTGTGTTTGTCAGCAGTACCAAAGGTATTACTGCTGAAAAGATTTTTCCAGCTGTGATTTGCTCTTAGCGCTGTGAGCCATTTCCATATATCATTTCTCCATTTGTCCGCCCTGCATAATAGAAATGGAAATGCACTAGAAATTTGAATCTGACTTGCCATGGAGTCTTCATGAAGACTAACTTCCGAGCAAGAATGTATCTATCAGGGGTCAACATTAGTGAAGCCTGCACCCGCCACAACATGGGCAGCCATGTTTTTTTTAGGATGGTGTCCCTGGAAACAATGTTGCAACATCAGATAGCGTGGTGTAGTGGTTAAGAGCAGTGGACTCGTAATCTGGTGAACCGGGTTCGGGTCTCTGCTCCTCCACATGCAGCTGTTGGGTGACCTTGGGCTAGTCACACTTCTCTGAAGTCTCTCAGCCTCACTCACCTCACGGAGTGTTTGTTGTGGGGGAGGAAGGAAAAGGAGAATGTTAGCTGTTTTGAGACTCCTTCGGGTAGTGATAAAGCGGGATATCAAATCCAAACTCTTCTTCTTCTTGGAAACATTAGTGACTCCCTTTCAAAGCATCAGAAGGTCAGCGGTTCAAATTTGCACAATGGGGTGAGCTCCCATTGCTCTGTCCCAGCTTCTGCCAACCTAGCAGTTCGAAAGCACACCAGTGCAAGTAGATAAATAGGTACCGCTGTGGCAGGAAGGTAAATGGTGTTTCCATGCGCTCTGGTTTCCATCACGGTGTTCCATTGCACCAGAAATTGTTAAACCGGAAAGCTGTTTGTCGACACTGGTTTCCTCAGCATGAAAAGTGAGATGAGCATTGCACCCCATAGATGCTTTGAGTGGACATAACAGTCCAGGGGTCCTTTACCTCCCCCCCTTTTTTTTACTGCCAAGTGCACAGCTAATTTTTTTAAAAGAAATTAAGAAAGAGTGAAAAACCCTCAGACTCCCTTGTAAACAACAGGAAGTACAGCCTACCCCTTCTGGAAGTCGTTCTGCCCGGACACTGAGGTCCAGCACCGAGGGCCTTCTGGCGGTTCCCTCGCTGCGAGAAGCCAAGTTACAGGGAACCAGGCAGAGGGCCTTCTCGGTAGTAGCACCCGCCCTGTGGAACGCCCTCCCACCAGATGTCAAAGAGAAAAATAACTACCAAACTTTTAGAAGACATCTGAAAGCAGCCCTGTTTAGGGAAGCTTTTAATGTTTAACAGACCACTGTATTTTAGTACTTTGTTGGAAACCGCCCAGGGTGGCTGGGGAGACCCAGCCAAATGGGCCGGGTATAAATAAATTATTATTATTATTATTATTATTATTATTATTATTATTATTAATGATTTCCATGCCCCATCCCCCATGAAAGTCGCTGAATTTCACATGCACACATTTGTTTAGAAAAAAATTCCAACAAAAGTGGAGCACTTTGCACAGCCCTCCTGGGAAAAGAGTACAGTCAATTCTACACTTGAGGACCCAGAGTTTCTCTCACATCAGATTAAACTATTCTTCATTCAATGAAACCATTGTTTGCCAGCATATGTGCCACAGTGATTTGCTGCAGGTCCCCAGATCCGAGGCATAGAATCCAAAAAAGGCTACTCATCTGATTGTAAGATCTGTCGCTCTATAATTAAGAAAGTAGGTAGGAGGCTGCACCAACTACTTCATTTCCCCACACTCAATCTGTGCTCCAGCCTCTACCCTGATCTCATTGGACTGTGAGAAGCAAAGAAAACCAGCCAATAACGAAAGCATCCAATCTGCATTAAAGAGTGTGGCTTTGGGGAGGTAGGTTCAAAGGGCGGTGATGGAGAAGGGAACGATGCACTTAGCAATTTCAAGGAGAATGCCAGCGTGATTGCTGTTTGTCTTGGTGAGAACGTACAGTTAGTTATCGGTAGTTACATGGTTTGCCATCAGATGACTTAATATAAACTTGGATGAAAGTTTGTATCAAACCTTGGTAGGTGGCTTCTTTCATTGCCTGGGGCAGTATTTAAGTAAATAAGGAATAGTGCTAGTACAATGGAACTTCTCCCTCTCCTTCCCCTGTGCATATCCCACATGCTTTCCCAAACCAACTCTAGAGGGTTGAGGAACCCCCGTAACAAATTTAAGGGGCACACAGTGGGAGAGAGGGGGAGAATGCCCCATGGCAGGATGATTCCTTCCACAGACTGAACAGTTTGCTTAGTACTATGTTGAATACAGTCCTTGGTTCGGGCCTCAGCTCTAGTTGCTCTGGGTTTATATCCTGCAAGTTTTTTTAAAAAATAAATAAATATCATAGCTGCTTCTATGAAATGAGCATGATTGGATTTTCCCTGGAGAAGGACTCTAAAAAACAGGACTCTCCCAGCTGAACTGGGATAGTTTAAGTATAGGTGGTGTTTGTTACTATATAGCAGGGGTCCCCAAACTAAGGTCCATGGGCCGGATAAGGCCCGAGGGACTCTTTTATCCGGCCCGTGGCAACCACTGCCGCCTGCTGCTGCCGGCTGCTCTTACCAGCGCTGTGCTGTGCTGCTGCCCACTTCCGGGTCGGAGGAGCACTGGAAATAGCTTGTGCACATGCGCAAGCATTGTGCGCATGCACAAGCGTTATTTCTGGTGCACATCCGGGTCAGAGGAGGCCCGTGCACATGCACACAAGCTATTTTCAGTGTTCCTCTGACCTGGAAGTGCACCGGAAATAGCGTGTGTGCACGCGTATGGGTACATGCTCCCCTGCCCTCCGGCCCACAACACGATCAGCGTGGGAGACACCAGCCCAATGCGTGGTAAATTTGCTGACCCCTGCTATATAGCCTTACATTGTCAAAGAAAGCGCACCTAACATGTTTCTAGTGACATAGACAGAGACCCATGAAGGAGAAAAATGGAGGGAAATGGTTATCAATGACAATCAACAGCGGCGACTGAAATCCTATGCATATGTAAAGGGAAGTATTTAATCTTTCCCTTCCTTCCCCTGCCCCTCCCCCCACTGTTTTCCAGCAGTAATATATACATGGAAATTTCAGTCCTTGATTAAACCCTGAGTAGCAAATAACCTTCACTAAGGCAGCTCCACTTTCAAAAGGACTGGACTCTGTAACCTGAGCCTTTCCAATTATTCCTGTTCAAAATGAACTGGAAAGCCAGGATGTCATGTTCAAAGGAAGAGGCAATTTGGAAGCAACTTCCTGTTTGGACATTTTGGGGGTTTTGATCTTGTAATGTCATGAGTGGACGGAAATTGCATAAAGGAGATACTTTCTCCATCTGTGCGCCGTGTCATTATTTGCAATTACATAATTTAACAAATGAGGGGTCAATTGTTCACTGTGTCTGCTTTTAGAACATCAAGTCCTGATGCATATAATTTTACTCTCAGCTACATTGCACATAACTAATTGTGTGCTTTACAAATCTTAATTTTTTTGTACCTGCTCATTCTTCAAACAGTAAACACAGTCAGTTTTTACTTTTCAGAAAGTTGATGTTCTTCATTCAAAGCTATGCTTCAGCTTTTCAGACAACAACAGGTGAAGGATTTTAAAAGATGATCATCAACAGTATTATAAAAGGATTGGGTTTTTTAACGAAGCTGACCCAAAGATCAATTATCCCTATTTATATATGCTTGTACAATCTTGGTATAATGCTTTAAAATTATTATGGCTTCCAGATTTATTTCTATTATGACGCTTATGCGGTTGCCAGGTTACCAGACACCCCCATTTCCAGGGGACAGTACCCAGATTTACAAATCAGTCCCCTGACAAAATTCATCTATTTAGTAGGAACTTGAAAATTGTCCCAGATTCATGGGGGGGGGGGGAAATCTGGTAACCTTACCATGAAGGCACTTCCAGGGTTTACATAAAAGGGGTTCTACAGAATAGACACAGTATCCAGTAACATTTGCCATTGCAGCCTGTTTCCAGGTTCAGAGAAAATAGAAACAGTAACAGAATGTTCATAAGGGTACTAAATGAACTTTAATTAGAGAGCTGCAACAAGTTTCCTTCCCTCATCTCCTTTCATTACTTTTGCCTTCCCGAACCTGAGGCCTGCTAGATGAGCTACATTGCATATATTTTTGGACTACAAATATCATCATTTCTGATCTTTGGCCATGCTGGCTTCACCTGGTGGGAGTTGTAGTTCAGAGTACCAGGTTGGGGGAAACTATGTTATTCCTTCCTGCCATTTTAATACACTATCTAGACAGCATCTTAAAAAGCAGAGACATCACCTTGCCAACAAAGGCCCGTATAGTTAAAGCTATGCTTTTCGCAGTAGTGATGTATGGAAGTGAGAGCTGGACCATAAAGAAGGCTGATCGCTGAAGAATTGATGCTTTTGAATTATGGTACTGGAGGAGACTCTTGAGAGTCCCATGGACTAAAAGAAGATCAAACACATCCATTCTGAAGGAAATCAGCCCTGCGTGCTCACTGGAAGGACAGATTGTGAAGCTGAGGCTCCAATACTCTGACCACCTCATGAGAAGAGAAGACTTCCTGGAAAAGACCCTGATGTTGGGAAAGATTTGGTGCACAAGGAGAAGGGGACAACAGAGGACGAGATGGTTGGACAGTGTTCTCGAAGCTACCAGCATGAGTTTGACCAAACTGTGGGAGGCAGTGGAAGACAGGAGTGCCTGGCGTGCTCTGGTCCATGGGGTCATGAAGAGTCGGACACGACTAAACGACTAAACAACAACATTGATTTATATAACGTTGAAACAAACGTAAATTGCATTATTTATTTATTTTACATATTACGGGTGGTTAAGTATTCAATGAAAATTAACCCTTTGGAAGGAAAATGCTTCAAGACTCCATGTGATCAGCATGATCCAGATCAAAATTTGAACATGGAGAGAGACGCCAATGTACACCTCACTCTTCCTGGTCAGGCACACAGAGTGTGAAAGCAATTCGCATTCAGGGCAGCACAAAATTGTGCTTTGGGGGGAATGGGAGCTGGCAGTCTAGAACCTCTGCTGAACAAAGGTCATCCTGCTGTGCAGAATGATAGAAGAGAATTCTAGAGTTGGAAGAGACCCCAAGGGTCATCTAGTCCAGTGTTTCCCAACCTTGTGCCTCCAGCTGTTTTTGAACTACAACTCCCATCATCCCTGACTAGCAAGACCAGTGGCAAGGGATGATGGGAATTGTAGTCCAAAAACAGCTGGAGGCACAAGGTTGGGAAACACTGATCTAGTCTAACCCCCTGCAATGCAGGAGTTCTGCCCACAGCCATCCACGGTTGGGCTCAAACCACCAACCTTCTGCTTAATGGCCAGACACACTGACCTAAAGCTTGCAGCTATTGCATCAGGCAAGGATCTCTAGGTCTGGGTCTATATGTCTATTCCTACTGCAGAATACATGAAGAAAGCAGTGGTTTAGGAAGCCATGATGGGGAAATAAGTGAATGAATGTAAATAAGAGTACAGTGGTACCTTGGGTTAAGAACCTAATTTGTTCTGGAGGTCCATTCTTAACCTGAAACTGTTCTTAACCTGAGGCACCACTTTAGCTAATGGGGCCTCCCACTGCTGCCACGCGATTTCTATTCTCATCCTGAAGCAAAGTTCTTAACCCGAGGTACTATTTCTGGGTTAGCAGAGTCTGTAACCTGAAGTGTCTGTAACCTGAAGCGTCTATAACCCGAGGTACCACTGTACATTTGTTTTCTTCCTTTTTTCATTCTATAGAATGCTTTTGTCACTTTTGCACAAGTTCTGCTTGAATCTCGTGTGACAGGTCACAGAGCAACGAAACAAAACAAATCTCTCCACACACACATTCTGTTGAAATCCGCCAGGCACCATTTCAAGGAATTCCTTGCTTGGATTGGTCAGCAAAAGGATTCTGGAAAGGAATTGGACTTATTTATCAAGTTTGCAAGGTCACATCAATTGACCTGCTTCCCTCTGGTTTCACTTAAAACTTAATTTTGCTCCATGGAAATGACAGGCTCTTCTCCTGTTCCATTCCCTGGAGTCTCTCTGGAAGGATTTCTGTTTTCCACAACGTAATATTTAATCTTTGGGTGAAAAGAAGCATCTGTTCTAAAGTGTGGTTGGGAATACACACCCAGTACCCTGAAAACGACTGCACCGAATATATTTGCTCAGGCCAGTTCCACCACACTTCAGAATGCATGTCTCTCTTCACTATTCATAGAAGAGATACGAGATATGAACTCCTCCTTCAAAGGAAGCAAATACCAAACACATTTTGATACTTGATTATCTTCTAACACGAGCTCGTCACACTCAGAGCTTCATATTATATTTAAAAAGGACAATACCAGCCATAACTTCTTTGTTCTACTGCATTTTTTAAAACCATAGTGGGCATGCTCCAGCCCTTGTTAAACACCTTTAAGTCCCATCGATTTTCTCCCCAGAGTGTGCATTTGTTTCACTTTGGTTGGATTGTGTCCAGTGTTGGTATTGTATAGATAATTGGGCACAATGATGATTTATTCAGGCGATTATTTTAAAGAGTTACGAAATGGGGGGGGGCGAAATTCAGCATCGCATTAATATGATTGTTCCGAAAACACAAGCATTTCTCCTGACCCCCCCAGAGTTGAACTGGGATTCGCTGTGCTAGTTTCTGCTACTAATGTGACTGTTTAATTGAATATAGCCCAATGGAACCCTGCAGATATTAGTGGACTACAACTCCCATCACCCTTCACCATTGGCCATGCTGGCTGTGGTTGATGGGAGTTGTAGTCCACACTTTCTGCAGGGCACTGCATGTGCTATCCTTGAAATAAGCCACTGTTCTGGGTGTGAGCCCCATTGAACTCAGTGGGACTTGCTTTTGAGTACAGAATATTATTACTATTTATCACACTTATTAAAAAATAGCTCAAAAGCAGCTTACAAAAAAGTAGGGCATAAATTAAAACCAACATGAAACTAAAATGAGTATAAGCTAAAAACACATTCATATTTCTTTTTTTAAAAAACAAACACTGAAGGAGGCCGTTAATATCAAAAACCCTCCAGATTAAATCAATCTAATTGTAAGCCATCTGCACCCTGTTCCATTTCAGTGTGTGGCCTTCCAGCCCATTGTATGAATTACATAAAATACACACATTTGCATAAAATACACACTTCGGTGCTTTTCAGCGCATTCACTAAGTCAAATATGCATTTTGTATACATCTTTTTTTTTTTACATAAAATTTGTGTTTCTGTGCACCGGAAATACATTGGAAAAATCCAGAGGAATGAGAGTTGGAGAACTATGGGAAAATAGAGAATTTTAAGAAAATGGGAGAAATTATAAGATGCGGTGAAAAGGGGAAGTAAATGGAACCCATGGGGGGGGGCAGAGGGAAATCCTAGGATTCAGGGGGTCCTTTATATGTATGATTATATGAATACTATTTGAATATAAATGTAATTGTAAAAGCTAATTAAAAATTGTGAAGAGAGAGATGTGTGTTCTGATCTGCAAGCAAGTTCAGGAGTGTTGGATCAGGTCCCCATTCCCAGCATAAACTATCGGATTTTACTCACTATGTGTCCAAACTATATTGATGCACTTACACCATTTGTAAAATACATTATTTTTTAAAAAAATTGGACTGACAATGCACGTCTCATCCCCAGTAACAGAAAACGTACGATTTTAGCATCTCTGACGAGAAAGCGCACTGCATGACTGAACCGGGACCTCCAGTTATGCAAACAAATCCGAAGGCAGGAGAGGCTGATGTGCGGATTAGTATCTACCGCATGCTTGCATGACAGGCCGCAAAAATAATAATATCCAAGATACAGGCTTTGAAGTTTGTGGAACAAAGCCCCTTGTATTGCTGATGTTAAAGAAATGCTTCCAAGGAGAATCACTTCATGATCTAAAAGCCAACATATTTGATCCATTAGCAGCAATATTAATCATGTTAATCTATATAGAGTTATTTAGGTATTGGGAATAGGCCATTGCAGGTGTTGAGGGGGCGGCCAGGGAAACCTTTGGTTGAAATTGGTTTTAAAAGGTAACATGAGAAGAAAAGGCTTTGTTCATCCCTTTCCCCTCCTCTCTCTCTCTCCCTGTAAATCTCATCATGTTTAATGTTGCACCATTACATAGCTCTTATTTTGCATAAATACATGATGATTATAGCAGTATAACCTTGGCAACACACCGTCCCCTTGAGGCAGCCTGAAATAGAACAGAAATGCAGATTATGCCATGTAACCGCCCCGTTGGGAGCAATATTTTATGTTGCTTTATTTCCCTTTCCATAAGATTCAATGAAAATGAAGGTAATTTCGGTTCTGCTAGAACAATGAGTGAGTGGAACAAGGGAAAAGTACAAGGAGTGCATGTTCCTGGTCGTAACTTCGTGGAAATCCCGAACAGTAATCACTCAACGTTTGGTTCTTAAATTGACTTCTGTAACTAAAAGCTAAAGATTTGAAATGGCCACTACTAAAACCAGGGGTGTAGGAAGAGGGGTGCTGGTGGGGCGCGGTCCACCCCAGGTGTCATCCCTGAGGGGGTGACAAAATGGCACACCGTGGGGGGCGGCACTTACCGCGGGGCCTGGCCCGAGCCAGCACGCCCGAGCCATGTGTCTCTCCTGGGAGTGACGTGGTGGCTCAGGGCCCCAGGCTGCCCAAAATGGCAGCGTGGGGCTTGCATCCTCCAGGCAGACTCTGTGGGCAGCTCACTGCAGCACCCCCCTGGACGGATCACCACCCAGCCCCCGTGGGCGGATTGCCCTGCCCCCGCCGCTATGGGTGTTGGAGCAGCTAGCTATGCCCCTGCTAAAAACACCTACTGATGGGTGAGCTCTCTCCCCTCACACACTCTGATTTGCTTCAAAATTAAATTGGCTTTCCCAAGGTTTGTGTGTGGGAATGGAGTTGAGAGATGACGCAACCTGGGGAGAAAACAGCAAAGACCTGATGAAGAGAGCACAGCAGAGGTTATATTTTCTGAGAATCCTCCAGCAAAACAATCTCTCAAAGGACCCGTTGATGGCATTTGACCATTGTACAGTGGAGAGTGTATTAACTTATGGTCTAAACAAAAAAAATCCTTCCAGTAGCACCTTAAAGACCAACTAAGTTAGTTCTTGGTATGAGCTTTCGTGTGCATGCACACTTCTTCAGAACTAACTTAGTTGGTCTTTAAGGTGCTACTGGAAGGAATTTTTTTTGTTTTGACTATGGCAGACCAACACGGCTACCTATCTGTAACTGTAACTTATGGTCTGTGTGTGTGGTTTGGGAGCTGCATGATCAGGGAAAAAACAATGCTGTCCAGGGTTGTAAAGACTGCAGAGAGAATAACTGGGTGCACTCTTCCCACCTTGGATCAAATCTATGCTTCCAGGTGCCATAAGAAAGCTGCAGAGATAGTGAAGGACAGTGTGCACTCTGGAAATAATCTATTTCAGCTTCTGCCTTCTGGATTATAAAGACTAGGACTAGCTGCCTGAGAAACAGTTTCTATTCAAATGCGATTTTGGTTTTAAACGCAGTGTAAGGTAGTCTCTATGGAAGTATATTGTATTTAAAAATGGGGTATCAGAGTTTTTAGGGGGCTAACCAGGTTGGGATAGCTAGGATAGCAGGCTTGTTGGGTTTTGAATATCTTATTCAATAGATTTCAATAGATTTTACAATATCGTTGTTCTGCATAGGACAATGACAATAAAGATTATCGTATTGTATCGTTTCTTGGGAAATCCTTTTTGAGTATTCTTTTGGAGAGAGCTGCGAAAAACCCAATGTTGGCCAACTCACCCCCAGTCTTCTCTACCTTTTTTTATCCCTTTGTCCAAACTTACTTTGGCAAAAGAGGAGCAGAGATAAGGAAAGATGGTGATGAGGAGACCTTTAACCTTATTCTTTAAGGTGGAGCATCGACTGCTGAGCATGAACGGCTACCATGTACCCTGGGAAATGTCTCAGTCCTACAGTCAGGAGGAATGGAGAACTAACACTGAGTTGAATTTTTCATGAGGTCAGATTTATTTATTAAGAAAAATTACAAACCACCCACTCATATGCAATATCAAGATGGTTCACAGCAATCTTGACAAATGCAATGGAACGTAATATACCACAAAACTCTACCTCCTCAATCCATCCATTAAAAAGACATTCACTAAAACTCTTTTCCCCTCCAGGTTTCCTGAGGATCCTGTTGAACCTTCCATAGCAGGCCTGTTTGTCACCCTGGCCTTCACTTGTCTAAATTTTGGGAGAGGTCAGGAAGCCAATACCAGGGCTATCTGCCAATGGGGAACATGGGTGCTGAGAAACTAAAGTTATTATTGTTCATTTAACAAAGTTATAGGCTGCTTCACCACATAAAGACATCAAAGCAGTGTACAAGATAAAACTAGAATAAAACACAAAACTGCAAGTTCTAAAAGCAATAAAACCATTTCAGCAAACTCTAAAAGCAGCAAAGCCATATTTACAAATGCTAAAATTTCTTCAGGTATACAATTGCTCCATAAGTGATTGGGTCACACCTCAAGGAAAGCCTTCTTGAACAAAAATAAGTTCAAACATCAGAAGGATTTGGGACTTGGTTACAAAAAGCTCATTTTAAAAAAAACCAAATCAAACCAGGGGCAGTTCATTTAACCTAATTCTGGATTTTGGCACCATTGCAATAATTCTTAATCTAGGTTCCACCAAGAGAAAGAAACATAAGCAGTTTTGAGACTGCACGCAATATCAGATGGAGAGAATTATAGCATGTGGTTAATCCTAACAGTGAAATCGATAGGATTTAGGAGGCTTGACTTTGCCTGGGCCATGCAGCTTATTATTAGCTGATGATCTCAAAGTGTAGAAAATTCTGCTTTCTGTGAGCTTGAAATACAACATCTTCAGAACGGAGCAATTACTCTGCTGAGGAAACAGGTAGCCAAAATGGATGGTTTCTGTGCGATGTCAGTAACACCCTTGGTTTTAACTCCCCATATTAAAAACAACATCTCTTACTGTTGTTTCTCGGTAATATTTCTGTCCATTTTCAGCTCGGTGTATAATGCCACTTACATCAGAGAAATTGCCCTCATTTATTTCCAGAGAGGGAGAGCCCGTTTGAAAAATAACTTCGAAATAATTCCACTCGTGCAAATCCAAAGTGATGACAATGTGTTGCTGATATTTTAACAAGGTTTCCATCCATGTTTTCCCTACTGACAGTGGATTCTTGCAGCTTTCTACCATGAGATAAAGAAGGGCGACATCCAGCCACATCAGACATTGATATGTAGGCCTGCATGTGTTGGCAGATGTCAATAATGCACCAATGGAAAACAGCTGTATTTGTAGGTCACTTGACATTTTGGTTGTGCATTTTGTGTCAGTCATGAATGGCACACAGACATTTAAAAAGATGTTCTCCTTGGCAAAATACACAGACGTAGAAACCAGGAAAGAACAGAGTGCCTCTCCAAGGCACTGCTAAAAACTCTGGTGATTAATTCTTGTAGGCACCTACAGCAACTGATGTGAGGCATCACTTAGGTGCTTAAGTACAAAATGTGTGGACTCTTAAGAACATTGAATCAAAGAACTGTAGAGTTGGAGGGGGACATTGAGGGTCATCTAATCCTGCTGGATCAGGCCCAAGACCCATCTAGTCCAGCATTCTGTTCTCACATTGACCAACAAGATGCCCATAGGAAGCCAGCTTAGTAGGACTTGAGCTCAACAGCACCTGTGATTCCCAACAACTGGTATTCAGAGGCACGCTATCTCTGACAGGGAAGGTCAAACTTTAACCATCGTTGCTGGTAGGCATTGATAGCCTTGTCCTCCAGGAATTTGCGATTCAGGTTCTGCATAATGGAGAATCTAAAAACAACTGTAACATTTTTTCCTTTTTGGCCATCTGCTGTCACAGTGTTATAATGCATTTAAAAACACTTAAAAAGACAAACAAGCAACTAATGTAGCTGAGTCTTTGCTCTGCAGTCCTGACTCTGGATCTGATTCAGATTGCTCCAGTTTTGCCTTCTAGATTTCCCTCTGATTCTGGCTGCTCTTTGGTCCAGACTCCCATTTCACTCCAGACTGTTGCTGATGTCCCAGACCTGACTATTGCCTGGGACAAGAAGGAGTAAAATGAGCTGGGGGGGGGGGAATGTGGCTTCGCTTGAAGTGTAGAACCTTGAAATTTTAAAAACACAACACTTCACTCATCACTGGATGGTGCTCTTATTCCTCGTCACAGAATCAGTGCTTCATTAACATGTGAGCCCATTAATCTCATAGTTGGCATATGAATTCCCACTTGATTTGAACATCTGCCTGGAAGGCGCATCTCTAATTATGTTATTCCACGATTAAAATAAATATCAAAACACATTTCTGCTTCTTCCAGTTTGCTTTCCCTCATACTACCACTGCCGAAATAATCGTGGCTAAAGCTTGTCAACTCTCAGTGGTGCTAAGATTTCATTAAGAGAGGGCGATGCAACAGTGTAATTCAATACGCATTTATGGAACAAATGTCCACAGGGTTTTATTACTGTCAAATCATGAGGAAAACCAAACAAGCCTCTTGAACTGCAGTTTCCCACACTTTAAAACCCAAATATCTTTAAGTAACTAACTTCTGTCGAATGCTAATTGGTGAAGCATAAAAAATTACTACGAAGTCACTAAAAACAAATCGCTAGTTTAATGCATGTCACATCTGTATATGTGGATGCCTTAATATCTGGAAAGGACAGGCACAAGCCAGAGTATGGTGTGAACCACAGAAGCCTGGGGCTAGGATTCACATCCCAAGGATCCTCAGATAATTGTATTATGTGCCTCCCACTTCCTCCATTGTGAGAGGTCCAAGGGTATTGCTAGAGGGTTTGTTTTCCTTGGATGAGATAGCACCAGATATTTATGGTGACATGTAATATTTAGTTTATTTATTTACAACTATGCAAACAGAGTGTATTGAAAGCAAATGGGGCCTCGCCCCAATTGGCAGCAAAACATCTGGTTCTGCTTCACAGTCCTGAAAGCAAAGGTAAAGGGGGGGAGGGGATATGTCAGGTGAGCAATCATCTCTTTGTGTTATATCTAGCTAAACCGTACTCAGAATAGTAAAGGTAAAGGGACCCCTGACCATTAGGTCCAGTCGTGACCAACTCGGGTTGCGGCGCTCATCTCGCTTTATTGGCCGAGGGAGCCGGCGTACAGCTTCCGGGTCATGTGGCCAGTATGACTAAGCCGCTTCTGGCGAACCAGAGCAGCGCACGGAAATGCTGTTTACCTTCCCGCTAGAGCAGTACCTATTTATCTACTTGCACTGGCGTGCTTTCAAACTGCTAGGTTGGCAGGAGCTGGGACCGAGCAACGGGAGCTCACCCCGTCTGATCAACGTCCTAGGCTCTGTGGTTTAACCCACAACGCCACCATTGAAATCAATAGACATAAGTTACTCGTGGCTAATTAAATCCATTTATTTCATTGGGTCAACTCAATTATTTAGTTGGAGAGAACTATCGGCCTGAGTCTGTCAGTGCCTAAATTTAAACTGGTGCAGCTGACTGTTTTGATCCCATTCCACTTTCCAAAACCTCAGAAGTTCCAAACATCATTTACGTCAATCATAGCAACACAATATCTAGTGACTGAATATGTTATATCAGGTTATTAGGTCTTCTCTAGGTCAGTATACATGCACACACCTTAGTTCTGTGGTCTTGGATTCATTATTGGTAGGTGTTTATATTTTATAAAGATCGCTCTAGAATCATATGGATATTTGGTCTGTGCTTTGTCCTAAGTTGTGCTACCCAAGACAGCCCTTTTGTTGATGCCACATTCCTCATGCTTCTCTGAGAAGTATTGTTGCTCTTATTGGAGTTGCATCTTCGTTAACTGCATTTGAAACCAGAGACGACGTGACTGTCAGGTGGCGAACCCAACATTTGACATGTTCTGTATCTTATTTAGTACCTTTATATCCATCCAGGGGCAGACCTGGAGCTTTCAAATTTCAGTGGCACCCTGTTTGAGGTCAAAATTTGGCACCCCCGCCTCTCGCTTTCCATTCTGCTCAGTTCATCATGTCAAAGTTGCAGTGCCCCTAGATTCACCTCTGATCTATCATTCTTCCATCAGGAGGCATAGATGAGATTCGGTGGCCATTTTCCATGTGGGTACCAACCACTTACTTTGCGTCATCAAAGTGGCTGAATCATCTGTCCTCAGACCATACCTTGCTGCTTTCTAGAAATAGCAGGTTTCAAGCAGAGCCCTGTTAACTTGTCAACACTGGCAGTGGTTACTGCAAACTGGCACATCAACTGATGGAAATGTGTCTAACTCTCAATCAAATATTTATTACAGCTATAGGCCAACACAAGGTAAAAGCACCTACTTTACATAAATAAGGCAGACCTTGCTAAATAGGCGATAGGGCAGCTATAGAGGTATGGGGAATCACATGCTCATTTTCTCAATTACGATAGACCAGGATAAGATAAAAACACATAAGGCACATAAATAAAGTGAAATATAAAATCTGTAGGTGTAAACCTTCAGTTTTAGACCTGTTGTGTGGCACACACCATCCTCCGATGTCTGTCAATCATAGCAACACAATATCTAGTGACTGAATATGTTATATCAGGCTTTATATCTTGGAGCAATTTAAAGATATAGAATTGCCCTGTGTGTCCTGGGAATTTGTGCATTATTGGCATAATAAACCTGGCATGTATATTTGTATAATACTGGCAATGGGGGTGGGGGACAAAAACATGTTCAATTGTTTCTATATGCTCAGAGCCATTGGGACATTTTTTATCCTCATAAAGTGTCTTCCTGAAAAGACCTTTCTGGATGGCTGCAGGGAGAGCCTGGCAACAAGCCAGAGTGAAATCTCGTCACTGTTTTGGTATTTCAAGATTAGTTAAATATTCAGTTGAGGAGGTAAGATACCTACTAGTTTCACTGGTGATGAAATTTGGGGACCCGGCTAGATGTGACTGACGTTATATCAACCACACACTGTTTTAATAGTTTCTTTGGCGTGTTCATAGACATAACTGATTTAGTCATCGAGGAATATAAATAGCTGGTGCCCTATTGTAAGAGACGGGGGAAAGGTTGAGTTATTGTAAAATGACATGTTTAATTGCTGTTCTGGCAGTTCATAATTGTATGAGGAAAAGAACAATTTAGAAACTTGAATGGCTGGGTCATTTACATGTGTTACTAGAACCTCAGCATAAGAACAAAAGCAGCTACCTTATACCAAGTCAGACCACTGGTCCATCTAGTTCAGTATTGTAGCTCCTGTTGCTCTGTCCCAGCTCCTGCCTACCTAGCAGGTTGAAAGTACACCAATGCAAGTAGATAAATAGGTACCGCTGCGGCGGGAAGGTAAACGGCATTTCCATTCATTCTGGTTTCCGTCATGGTGTCCCGTTGCCCCAGAAGCGGTTTTAGTCATGCTGGCCACATGACCTGGAAAGCTATCTGTGGACAAAGGCCGGCTCCCTCAGCCTGAAAGCGAGATGAGCGCCACAACCCCAGAGTCGCCTTTGACTGGACTTAACCGGTCAGGGGTCATTTACCCTTTTACCTTTTACACTGATTGGCAGCATGTCTCTTGGGTTTCAACATGGTAGCTGTTGATAAGTAGCCTTCAGAGCGGTGGACTCATAATCTGGTGAACCAGGTTTGCGTCTCCGCTCCTCCACATGCAGCTGCTGGGTGACCTTGGGCCAGTCACACTTCTTTGAAGTCTCTCAACCTCACTCACCTCACAGAGAGTTTGATGTGGGGGAGGAAGGGAAAGGAGAATGTTAGCTGCTTTGAGAGTCCTTCGGGTAGTGATAAAGCTGGATATCAAATCCAAACTCCTCCTCCCCTTCTTCTTCTTCTTCTTCTTCTTCTTCTTCTTCTTCTTCTTCTTCTTCTTCTTCTTCTTCTTCCTACCATGTAAGTGGACTTCACCTTGTGGCAGTGAATTCCATATTTTAACTATCTTGCTGTTGCTGTTGCTGGCATCCACCTGTCTCAAGAGACAATGGAGTGCGCCTCTCAGGGTGAAGTCAAACTGCTGCATTTCTAAGAACTCAAGTTCATAATTCTATTCATGATCAGCTGGAATGGAAAGATTCCAGGAAGAGGGCAAGCCACATGTTGCTGATCTTTCAGCAGAGCCAATGGAGAAGGCCCTGCAGCCTCGTTTCTCCCTCTCCTATCGTGTTCCAAAATGGCTGCCAAAAGAGGCCAGTTGAAAGAGGTGCCTGTTGAAGTACAGTAGTTTATTAGTTTCACGGATATCTCAGTCTAAAACGTTAGTGATGTAACTGTTGGTTTCCAGCAATCGGAAACGCTTGAATTTACTTAACCTCAATAAAGCTCTATTTGTTTCAGCTTTGGGTAGAACAAGACCAGGCTTGCAGATCTTTAGATATATGCTAGTGGCTTTAAGTAGAAGCTGGAGTTGGAATGTAGGGCATGATAAATAAAGCCCCTAGCAACATCAAGTGCTACATGGTTCAGGACAAGGGTGTGTGTGTAAAATTCTATAGGGAGGGTTTCAATTTTCACTCTTTTCTGTTAGCAGTTGGCTTGAAGCATATTCAACCCACATTTCATTCATGCTGTCATTTGGAGTACCAGGGTGCCATCCTAACCCAACTCCTTGTCTTTTTTCTGAAAAACGATTTGGCATCGTGCCATACCATCCAACTGGAATGTGTGGAAACCTGGATGTGCGTCTTCCAAGGCTGGACTCCCACATGAGTCTCATGACCTGTGCAAGATCACGGCCCCAGAAAAGCACTTTTTTTTTCAGGGCAAGATTGTGGTTTGATTGGCAGGATGGCGCAGGCAGGACAGCGTTGCTCACCTGCCTTCCCAACACCGAGCTTTGCTACTGGTTCCTAGCGAAAGGAGCAGAGACTTCCACGTGCAATGTTAAGGCTGCTGATAGAGTGTTCACTTATGTGTCACCAAAAATTAGGAATCCCATCCCTCCCAAAAAGGACACAGAAGAGGACACAGATGTGAATCACATGTTCATAAGCTATTGTATTTTTCGCTCTATAAGACGCACCAGACCACAAGACGCACCTAGTTTTTGGAGGAGGAAAACAAGAAAAAAAATATTCTGAATCTCAGAAGCCAGAAACAAGCAATAGGGATCGCTGCGCAGTGAAAGCAGCAATCCCTCTTGCTGTTCTGGCTTCTGTGATAGCTACGCAGACTGCATTCGCTCCATAAGACGCACACACATTTCCCCTTACTTTTTAGGAGGGAAAAAGTGAGTCTTATAGAGCAAAAAATATGGTAATTTATATTGTTGCATGCACCCTGGTCTCCAAGCAGCAAGAGACTTCAAGGGTTCCAGCACTTTCCTAGGGTTTGGCTTCCTTAGAATGAAATTCACTGGAGACCTGAGCATGAACACTCCAGCAGAGTTTGCTTCCCCTTCCAGTCGGTCCCCAAAGCCTTGGGACTCAGCTATACAGCTGCAAATAAAATGTTTTGAGTGTGTTGTAAAGTGCAATATACAATTGTGACACTAGATGGTGATGGTGAGCTATAGCAAATTCAATGCATTTTTCAAAACAATTGGGGGGGGGAAACATTTTCACAATGTTTTTAACATGTGTCTAGATTCCACCTTGGTCTCAAGATAGAGAACAAACTCACCATCTGTGTATCTTTTCGTATTCAAGACTAAAACAAAAAACTAGTTCCTGGGTTATTGTTCTCTTACCTATCCAGGTGCTGGGGAGGCCTACTCCTCTCTTGGAAGTGCATGGCCACCCATTTGTTCCCAGGGCAACACATCTGTACTTGACTAGGTCTTTAGACATGTAAATGGAGGCCTGACAGACTTAGCCAAGCCCATTAGCTTAACAAAAAGACTGGTTTGAACAGTTCAGCAGTTCTTTTTTTACAAATACTAAATCACAAGCTTGTCAGGCACCAGCCAAACCAACCTCTCAATCCTATAACAATATATATAGATGCAAATATAGAAGTGTTGGCCATAATTTGAACAACAATGCACCATAATGGGGAAGACTGTGATCAGCTGACTTGTGTGCCTGCTTAGTCTGCTGTCTAGACCATGCATAGGCAAACTCTGGCCCTCCAGATGTTTGGGACTACAATTCCCATCATCCCTAGCTAACAGGACCAGTGGTCAGGGATGATGGGAATTGTAGTCCCAAACATCTGTAGGCCCGAGTTTGCCTATGCCTGGTCTAGGCCAGTGTTTCCCAACCTTTTTTGGGCAAAGGCACACTTGTTTCATGAAAAAAATCTCGAGGCACACCACCATGCCAGATGGGGAAAGGTCACTTTTTACTTATGTAAAAAAAAAAAAAAAATAGTAACAGCATAGAAGGTAATGGTAGATGACTGTTAGGGTCTCCCCCCAAATGCAGAATTCTATTAATATCTTCCTTAGCGAGCCGCGTTAACCCCTGTAATGCTTTCTATAGAGTAAGCATAGGGGACACTGGGGGATGTGGAACCAAGGGGGCAGTGGGCCAAAAGAGTTCGGGATCTACTGCTTTAAACAGAAATAAGAGCCAGTGGGTTCTTCCTTTTTTAAAGTATCGTTTCAGCGGGGACAGCAGTCCGGATTTCCAAAAAGCGGCGCTTTTTTGCGTCTGAGCAAAGAAGAGAGAGAGGGGAAAAAAGAGAGAGAGATTGATTTGTGGCTGCGCAAAGGGGGGAGGAGCCCAGGAGTAAAAGTAGGAAGGACGAAGGGAGGGGAAAGGAAAGTTAATAGAAGGAAAGGCGGGTGGGAGAGAAAGAGAAAGAAAGAGGGAAGGAAGGGGGGAAGAGAAGTGGAAAGGAGGGAGACCGAGGCGGGGGAGAAGCGTCTGGAGAGTTGCTCCGAAGTTTGGGGGGCCGCGGGGGTGGGCGCGCGTCCCAGGAGGCGGAGGCCAGCCCGGGCTGGGAGCCGCGCCGCGGCCCGGGGGCGGTAGGCGGACCACGGCTCCTAGGATGTGGAAAGGGGACGGCGGCGCAGGGGGAGGAGACCCGCATGGCTAGGGCAGCGCGCAGGGGGAGGGGAGCGGGCCGGAGGCGGGCGAGGGGGGCCGCGATCCCACGCGCCGCGAACATGGCCTCCTTCCCCGCGGGCCCCGCCGAGCCCCCCGGCCGGGGAGGGCGGCGCGCCCCCGCCGCCGGAGGAGAGCAGAGGCAGGAGGAGGAGGACGAAGGCGCTGCCGAGGAGGCGCGCCAACTTCTGCCAACTTCGGCGCCCGCCCCGTCGCCGCAGGCTCCTCCCGGCCGAGTCATGTGGCCAGCGTGACGAAGCTGCTCTGGTGAGCCAGCAGCAGCGCAGCACACGGAAACGGTCCCTATTTATGTACTTGCACATAAGGGTGCTTTCGAACTGCTAGGTTGGCAGAAGCTGGGACTGAACGACTGGAGCTAGCCCCGCCGCGGGGATTCGAATCGGCAACCCCTAGGTGCTGAGGTTTTACCCACAGCGCCACCCGCGTCCCTAGTGCTGCATGGTACAGCATAATTTATCATCTCCCCACTTCTGATATAAATGATATACAGAGGATGTAATTGTACTAAAGTTACATGAAGAGAACTTTTAAAATAAGGTTGTCTACAACTGCTTGTCGTCCCCCCCCCCCTGCACTGGATCAGGGGTAGGGAACCAAGCTTCTTCTGCCTAATTTTATGCTGATAGGGGAAGTCTGGAGAGAAAGTTGAAAAAGAAACGGGGGGGGGGCAGTCAAGACAGACAGAATGGTGGAAAGCAGGGAATCCTCTCAAGTCCATCACATCTGACCTCTGGCAAGAGCAATCTGTTCCTCTCCAGGCAGAGAAAAGAGATGGCCTGGCATTTATAGCTAAATAAAAAAGATAGAAAAAATGTAACTTATTGATTAGTGTCAAAAGGATGTTAAAGGATATGTTGATGGTTCAAAGGGGAGTCAAGAGAAAACTTGCTTCACCAGCAGATCAGTAAGCAATTAGGAAATAAACTTTGGTGCTCTGAGGTA
Organism: Podarcis melisellensis; assembly: GCF_964234715.1. Classification (NCBI taxonomy): domain Eukaryota; kingdom Metazoa; phylum Chordata; class Lepidosauria; order Squamata; family Lacertidae; genus Podarcis; species Podarcis melisellensis. The sequence continues at coordinate 94,427,673 of NC_138530.1, forward strand.
TACAAAAGTTAACCGTGGAAAAGAATGTATATGCTTGCTGCAAATAGTGAGATGATGCAACATTAGTTATGGGGGCGATCCGTCCAAATGTAACACTTTTAGGTCATTTTCAGTAGGAAAGATTTAAGAATGGGTTGCATCTCCCCCCCCCCCCCCGGAATGGCTTAAAACAGTGATTCACTTGGGTTGCACACCCTGTTCTATGCATTTGTTGTTGAGAACTGGCGCATCTGGGACTCCTGGGCCAGGTGAGAGGGACGTTGGCTTTGCCTCTTGGCAGTTTGAGAAGCATCCCTGACCTTTGCGGGTGTCCACACACTTCCACGTCGCGCTCCTGGGATCGTGTGGGGACTAAGAGACAGCCGGAGGGGGATCTGGCGAGCCCCTGGGCACGATCACCCTCGATTACGGGGAGCAGGGGGCTCTTCTGAGGGGAAAGCGGAGCGCAAGGGGGGGGAGAGCGCGCTCCCCGCCAGAACCGAAAGGAAGAGCCGGTTCGGGGCGGGGGGGAGCCAGAGCAGCGGCTGCCCCCCTCCCGGCTCCCACGGGGCCTTCCGCCTGAGGGAAACCCTTTTCCCACCCCCGGAGAGCCTCGCGCACGGGGTCCAGAGGGGGGAGGGGGAGAGAGGCAGAGAGCAGAGGGCGCGCACCGCCCCAGCCACGCATGCGTGCCTCAGCCGCGCCTGCTGGGCGGTCCTTTCCCCTGGGCTCCGCCCCTCGCGACACAGGGCCGCTCGTCGCAGCGTCGTCCTGCGGGGCTGGCGCCAGGCGCGGCCACGGAGAGAGCGAGCGAGGAGCGAGAGCGCGCCCGCCCTCGGCTGGCTGACTGGCTGGGCCGGCGCGGCGAGGGGCAGAGGCGAGAGGCTGCGCGCGGATCCGGCGGCGGCGCGCCCCCGCCGCCGGAGAGCAGAGGCAGGAGGAGGAGGACGAAGGCGCTGCCGAGGAGGCGCGCCAACTTCTGCCAACTTCGGCGCCCGCCCCGTCGCCGCAGGCTCCTCCCGGCCGAGAGCCAGAGGACGGCGGCGGAGCAGGAGGAGGAGGATCGGGTTTGGCGACGGCTGCTGCGTCCTCTCCAAGCGCGGGGCTGGCCTCTGCCGCGCCCGATCCTCTCGCTTCTCGCCACCCGACTCGCCCGCCTCCCTCCCACGGCACACCAGGCAACGTCTCGCGGCACACTGGTGTGCCGCGGCACACCGGTTGGGAAACACTGGTCTAGGCATTTCACTGTAGATGGGCAACTGCAAGGTCTTTATTTCCCTTCTTATGGTTCATCATCTTTATGGCCCCCTGACAAGTAGGCCATAGAAAATTACCTGTAAATGGATGTGTGTAATTGCCCCTCCCCAGCCCCCCATTCAGCATCCAGTGTCTGTTTACAGAATTCAACAAAAAGAGTTATGCAACATTTCATAGAGTATCCATCCTCAGTTTGCCACAGGGAGTTGCCATCAGTGTATACTGAAGTGTATATCTCTATGTTGCAACAGTTTGCATGCAGCAATTTGTCAGATTCACATTTTGCATTTTTGGTGAAGACTTTAAAAGTACAGTATAATGTGTGATGCGGGTGGCGCTGTGGGTTAAACCACAGAGCCTAGGACTTGCCGATCAGAAGGTTGGCAGTTCGAAACCGAGTGACAGGGTGAGCTCCCGTTGCTCGGTCCCTGCTCCTGTCAACCTAGTAGTTCGAAAGCACGTCAAAGTGCAAGTAGATAAATAGGTACTGCTCCAGCGGGAAGGTAAACGGCATTTCTGTGCACTGCTCTGGTTCACCAGAAGCGGCTTAGTCATGCTGCCCACATGACCTGGAAGCTGTACGCCGGCTCCCTTGGCCAATAAAGCGAGATGAGCGCCGCAACCCCAGAGTCGGCCACGACTGGACCTAATGGTCAGGGGTCCCTTTACCTATAATGTGTGAAGAGGCCCTTAGTTAGTTGCCCGAAGGTCAACTATAGCAGACAACCAGAAACACAAACTTTTCCTGTTTCCACTGACTTTTCCATTTAACAAATAGGTTTCACGGGAGCTTCCTGCAGCCAATTGGAAGCCGTGATTTGGTTTTCGAACATTTTGGAAGTTGAACGGACTTCCGGAATGGATTCCATTTGACTTCCAAGGTACGACTGTACAGCAAAGGTGCCTTCCCGATGACAGTGGACAGGAAGTTCCTGAGTGTAGATGCTGCTGCACTAAAATATCCATTTCTTACAAATGTAAAAACAGGTATTATGTGGTACCTGGAACAGTGTCAGTTCCACAGATCAAAACAGTTGACTGGGCATGCATGGGAAGAGGTGATCCCATGATTAAACTGGCTCCAGACTGTTATGGGCTTTATATACCAACCGTTTACACCTCCAACCATGACAAGACAGTGCATTGCACTCCATCCCTTCACCCTGCACCGTCTGTTCATCCCTCTGTCCGTTCCCCTGACTGGTGTGCTGGACTAATTTGAGACCACTCTGTGTGGACATTTAAGTCACTGAGGGCTTTCATCCTGAAATCCTCCAGTACGATACCAGGGCCACCTCAGCCAACTCTGTGCAGTTGAACACGGCAAGGGATCTCCTTACTCAGGGCTTCCCAAACATGGGTCTCCAGTGGTTGTTGGACTACAACTCCCATCATCCTTAGTTAGCAGGACCAATGGTCAGGAATGATGGGAACTGCAGTCCAAAAATAGCTGTAGACCCAAGTTTGGGAAACCCTGCTTAGTGCTATATGCTTTGCAAAATAGATGGTTGCCAACATTTTTCTACAGAAAAGTTATCATCTCCAAATAATGCTTTGTTCGTGACAATCATTCCAAAAACACAGGAATCTATTTCAGCTTTCACACACACACAAATGTTATCCAGTTAGATGTGTTCCTTTGATGTGCAGTTGAATTCTACACATGCTTTCTGAATTCTACACATGCTTTCTCAATGGGACCTACTTCCAGGTAAGTGTGTGTATAGAATTGCAGCACACACACATTGTTTCCTGTGTTCTCTGGGAGGCAGGGAGGCAGGGAAGAAAGCAATTGCTTGAGAAGAAGAGGTACCCGAGAATAATAAAAGTCATGTGGAGCATATGTAATACCTTAGTAGACATTGTGATGAAGATTGCTGCTACCTATTTGGAAGGGGGCAGGGAAGAACCTTTCTGAAATAAGTATTATTTTAATCTTAAAACAGAGAAACCCAAGAGGGAAATCATCAACTTCTGGTGTAACTGACATAGAATTAAAATTCCATCTCTCTAGCAATAAAAAAAATCCTGAAGGAAACATTCATTCAAACTGTGATGAGCGAATTGAAAACTAAAGTTGTTATGAAATGTAAAAAAGTTTAAAACTTTCAATTATGTGCAGGTTGGACATCTTTTAAAGATAGGAACTTTAGAAGCCATGTCACCCGCTCCGCTTTTCTTAAAGCCAAGTAAAAAGAAGTGTAATAAATGTGTCTGGATATTTGTGAGCTTAAAAGCAAAGATGATTGAAGCACACAATTGTTCTGTCTTGCAAGATGATACCAAATCTGTAGAAAAGGACCTGATGAGGTCCATGAGATAACAATTTCGGGACTGTAATGAGCAAAGCCACTAGGAAATTGCTGCGAAAATGGTGGGATTAAGGTCCATTTACTGAAGAAAATTGCAAGGAAATGGCAGGCACATATTTGGCAAGATATTTATTGTTTCTACAAATTAGCTTTTAAAAAGAAAATCTTGGAAAAAGTACACTTCCTAATTTTAAGTAAGAAAAGGCAAACTCTTTCTCCTGCCCTTGTTCTGCTCTTGAAATTGTGTTAAAGAAAATTCTTCAAGCTCTAGTCTATTATTTTTTTAAAAAAATCTGCAGTCTTAATTCTTATGAAAAAATAATTAAGGATATTAGGACAATTTGACAAACCCACAATCCAGCCAGGATCTCCTGAAAGCCGTCTTTGGCATGTGTATCCACAGCTGGATAAAGTACTGCACATGCAATCAGGAGCCACTCAAGAAGTCTTATTTCCCAAATAGGAAATAGGACTCAGCTACATTAGTCAAATTATGATGTTATAAATGTGATATAACACTGTGGCACCAGGCGGTGCAGTAGAGCTGAAATCGCAACTCAATGATATTTTCCATTGTGAGCATTAGAACGGTTTTTTCCAGAGCTTTTACAAAGCGTTTTTTTATAACTGTGTAGATCTAGCCTGAATGGGCTGCTTATACAAAGTGCCCATCAACTGCTCGTCAGCAGAAGTTAGGTTGCAGCTCTATGCACACTTACCTGGGAGTAAGCCTCTTTACATTTAGTGGGGCTTGTTTGCAAGCAGACATGCAAAGGATTGTGTTGCCCCCCCCAAAAAAAACCAGCAGATCAGTATGACTGCTAATTTTACGAAAGGAATACATGGGCAGAAACCCAGCTGCTGAGTTGGATCGCTTCCCATATCTTGCCCTATTTATCATCCTGCAGATTGTTTGGTAGAGAGATTAGCTATTGCAAACTGGTTGGCAAGAGACTTTGTGCTACTATATACATTTATAAATAACATGCAGTAGCTATGTAATATACGTAGGTAATATACTTGTGTCAGTAAAACTGAAGGCAAGAGATGTGACTGTTCACATATTTAGTAAATAAATTATCTGTGTCTCTAAGTCAATCGTTTCACTTCCTATCAAAGCTTCGATTACACTATTAATGGCTTGGGCGGAAGGGAGGGAGGATATTTTAAGTACAGTGGTACCTCAGGTTAAGTACTTAATTCGTTCCGGAGGTCCGTTCTTAACCTGAAACTGTTCTTAACCTGAAGCGCCACTTTAGCTAATGGGGCCTCCTGCTGCTGCCGCATTGCCAGAGCACGATTTCTGTTCTCATCTTGAAGCAAAGTTCTTAACCTGAAGCACTATTTCTGGGTTAGCGGAGTCTGTAACCTGAAGCGTATGTAACCTGAAGCGTATGTAACCCGAGGTACCACTGTACTGAAGTTAGCTAGTTGAATTTCACTAGACTCTAGGTCTCTTTCAGCTTCAACTACAAATCCCTCACCAGACATGAGGACAAAACAGGCTAAATTGCAAATCAGGCCTGAGTATGTTCATTTCTCTGCATCAGAGTGGCATATCCTGTTCTTGTTAAATCCTAAAGAAATACAGTGGTGCCTCGCAAGACGAAATTAATTCGTTCCGCAAGTCTTTTCGTCTTGCGAGTTTTTCGTCTTGCGAAGCACGGTTTCCCATAGGAATGCATTAAAAATCAATTAATGCGTTCCTATGGAAACCGCCTTCAGACCAGGTCCAGGGACAGTCTGTCCCCCGACCTCTTCTGAAGGCCGGCGGGGGGCGAAAGTCTTTGCTCCCCCCTGCCTGCATTCCCGGGAGAGCGGAAAACGCAACGCTGCCTTCCCGCTCTCCCGGGAAGGCAGGCAGGGGGGACAAAGACTTTTGCCCCCCGCCAGCCTTCACAAGAGGTCCAGGACCTCTTCCGAAGGCGGGTGGGGGGCAAAAGTCTTTGTCCCCCCTGCCTGCCTTCCCGGGGGCTTTTAAATCACCCCGGGACTGTCCGGGGCGATTTAAAAGCCCCCGGACGGCTTTTGAAGGCAGGCGGGGGGAGCAAAGACTTTTGCCCCCCGCCAGCCTTCAGAAGAGGTCCAGGACCTCTTCTGAAGGCTGGCGGGGGGCAAAGGTCTTTGCTCCCCCCTGCCTGCCTTCCTGGGAGAGCGGAAAACGCAGCACTGCCTTCCCGCTCTCCCGGGAAGGCAGGCAGGGGGGACAAAGACTTTTGCCCCCCGCCCGCCTTCCCTGCTATCCCGGACCGCTTCCCTGCTATCCCGGACCGCTTTTAAAATGCTGGCGGTGGGGAGCAAAGCCTTTCGCCCCCACGGGCCTTCCTGGACCTCTTCTGAAGTCCGGAGGGGGGGAAAGGCTTTGCTCCCCACCGCCAGCATTTAAAAGAGGTCCCCCGAGATTTCCCTATGGGCTTTCGTCTTGCGAAACAAGCCCATAGGGAAAATCGTCTAGCGAAGCGACGCAAAAACCGAAAAACCCTTTCGTCTTGTGGGTTTTTCGTCTTGCGAGGCATTTGTCTTGCGGGGCACCACTGTAAAAAAAATTGCCCAGTAACACCTTAGAGACCAACTAAATTTGTTCTTGGTTTAAGCTTTCGTGTGCATGCACACTTCGTCAGATACCATGAAAGCTTATACCAAGAACAAACTTAGGTAACGGTAAAGAGACCTCTGAAAGTTAAGTCCAGTCGCAAACGACTCTGGGGTTGCAGCGCTCATCTCGCTTTACAGGCTGAGGGAGCTGCCTTTTGTCCGCTTCTGCAAACAGTTTTTCTGGGTCATGTGGCCAGCATGACTAAGCCGCTTCTGGTGAAACCAGAGCAGCTCATGGAAATGCCGTTTACCTTCCTGCCAGAGCAGTATCTATTTATCTACTTGCACTTTGCTGTGCTTTCGAACTGCTAGGTTGGCAGGAGCTGGGACTGAGCAACGGGAGCTCACCCTGTCGCTGGGATTCAAACTGCCACCCTTTCGATAGGCAAGCCCAAGAGGCAAAGTGGTTTAACCCACAGCACCATTTTGACTGCGTCAGACCAACACATCTACCTCCCTGAATTGTTAATTCTTGTGAAACTTGCTTGAGCCAATCGAAGGCAGGCACTTAATGTGTGCATAGATGAATAACAACAACAATAACAATAATTTTATTATTTGTATGCTGCCCATCTGACTGGGTTGCCCCAGCCGCTCTGGGCGGCTCCCAACAGAATATTAAAAACATGATAAAAATTATGATGCAAAAAAGTGTGCAGTCTTACACATGTGTACTTGGGAGAAAATCCCATTAGGACTTCCTTCTGAGTAAATAGGTACAGGCTAAGGCAGTCAAAATAAATAGATTGAAATCATACCGCCATAGTAAGCAGCCATCTATCAAGAGCTGATTTTCCTCACCGTGAGGCAACTGATCTTTCGCTTCACATGCTGCTCTCTTTTCAGTCTTACACAATCCAAACAGCGACACAGCACATCTGTGTCTCACATTAACTCATAATTCAGAAGAACCTTGTGTATTGATTTTCCCCTTTACTAAATCCATAGACGGTTCTTTCTCTTCTTCGATATAAATGCTTCGTATTGAAGCAGCCCCCACCTCCAGATTGTCCCACTAACTCTCAATCTCTTGAATCTGATACACGCAGCTGGAGAAAAATGCACAAGCTACTGTGTATCACATCTAATTTGGATGTTAAAGAGTCGGACTCCGTCACAGAATTTGTGCCACCTAGTGGTAAGAAACCAGACTTTTGGGGGCTCTTTCGTGCTCAATAAGAGCAAACAGCAATTCAGGTTTTCCTCGGGGATTGACATTTGTTCCCATCTATCACTAAAGAGCAGGTTTTCCCTTGGGGATGAGTGAGGCAAAAAGAAAACTGCTCAGACTCGTGTCTAGTGTGGATCAAGTGGAAAAACCATTCAGACCTGTCCTTTCCAGGCACAGCACAAGAGGAAATGGAGACGAGCCCTTAGCCTTGGTATGCTTCCACTGAATACTAGAGACTCAGCTACATTAGGTTTATTTTTAGTTATAATGCCTTGTAACACTGTGACACTAGATCAGTGTTTCCCAACCTTGGGCCTCCAGATGTTTTTGGCCTACAACTCCCATCATCCCTAGCTAGCAAGACCAGTGGCCAGGGATGATGGGAATTGTAGTTCAAAAACAGCTGGAGGCCCAAGGTTGGGAAACACTGCACTAGATAGTGCTGTAGAGCTGAAATCGGAACTCCATGAAATTTTCCATTGTGCGCTTCAAAATGTTCTTTTCAGAGCATTTTATAGCTGTGTAGATGCAGCCCAGGTCAGTTAATAGAGTTCTGCCATCTAGTATCCTAGATAAGCATACATCTGGAATACTGGTCAAGGGTTAAGCAGTCTAGCCCACAAATGTGCATTCTTTATGCATGGATTCTGAGAGGACTGAAAAGTGCTATATTTATTTTTTGAGCGTGCACTGTTCGCCTGCAAAGCATATGTTCGGAATTACTGCAGTTGAAATAAAATGGCTTCTGTGCTGAGCAACAAAACGTCCAGAGGCAAATAATAATAATAATAATAATAATAATAATAATAATAATAATAATAATAATAATTATTTTTATTTATACGCTGCCCTCCCCAGCCAGAGCCGGGCTCAGGGCAGCTAACACCAATAAAATTACAATAACATAATAGGGGGAAACAAACAGACAAACAAAAAAACAGTTTATTGAAATATGGGTTAAAATACAATTTAAAATGCAGCTTCATTTTAATAGTAGCCCATAAATCAAAACCATATGGGGAGGGAAACATAAGGGTCAGACTGAGTCCAAACCAAAGGCCAGATGGAACAGCTCTGTCTTGCAGGCCCTGCGGATAGATGTCAAGTCCCGCAGGGCCCTAGTCTCTTGTGACAGAGCATTCCACCAAGTTGGGGCCAGTACTGAGACCAATCTAACTACCTTGTGGCTTGGGACCTCCAAAGTGTTGTTATTTGTGGACCTTAAGGTCCTCTGCGGGGCATACCAGGAGAGGCAGTCCCATAGGTACGTGGGTCCTAGGCCACATAGGGTTTTAAAGGTCAAAACCAGCACATGAAAGATTTGTGAAATTTGAAGTCCACCAATGGAAATTTGAGAGAGAAAACCTTCAAATGTTCAGTAGCGAGTGACAATCCCTTGTCAGAAATACGGAGGCAGGGGGAATAAACTGGATAAAGGCTGAGTATGGAAAATGCTCGTCTCCATCGCCACTCAGTCCGTTAAAACTGTATAGGAGTTTGTGCTGGGAATGTGAGGGAAATAATTAGATGGTAAAGGATTGGCTAAAGATGGGGGGAAGATACAAATTCAACTACCCTGAGGTTCAGCAATAATAATAACATGGGAATACATTTTATCAACTTTAAGAAACACAGATGGTGACTTTCATCACACTGATTATAAAATGACACCTCCACAGGCAGACTCTTCTTCACTGATTCGTTTCTATCCTAAGCAAACAGTCAGTGTGAGCATATGGCTTCCACTCTGCAGAAAAGAATTCATTTATAATCCAGCCATCTAATCCAGCCAATATTCTGTTTATAATCTTTTCTTTCTCCCTGTATTCCCGGTAACCTTAGCATACCTGAAAAACGTTGCAAAATGTGAAATGTGCTACAAAGACCCATACAGATGACCAAACTACCCTGGGATGAGCTTTGAAGAGTTTGGATTGGATATCCTGCTTCATCGCTACCCGAAGGAGTCTCAAAGCAGCTAACATTCTCCTTTCCCTTCCTCCCCCACAACAAACACTCTGTGCGGTGAGTGGGGCTGAGAGACTTCAGAGAAGTGTGACTGGCCCAAGGTCACCCAGCAGCTGCATGTGGAGAAGCGGGGAAGCAAACCCAGTACACCAGATTACGAGTCTACCGCTCTTAACAACTACACCACACTGGCTCACTTTCTCTCGCCGGGGTAGGCTACTTGCTTGTATTGTTTGCTATGTTAGTAAGGAAGATTTTGCCACACTTTAGGTGTGCAGATGTATGGTGGGCACAAGGCGTCGCGGTCATCTGAATTCACATTGAAAGGACACACCAGATAAGAGTTGTGTGTGGTCTGCCTCAGCGATGGCTTCCCTCGAAGAAAGTTGAGGAATTGTTGTTTGGTGAAGAGACTGCATAACAGCAGTATCCACAGAATGTGATATATAATGATTGCCCTCATTGTACATATAAGGATGAAGAGTAATCCACTTTAAAACCTGAAGGACTGAGATCTAGAGTTATTTAAGTCAGAGTTCAAGTTTTGTGACAGCTTTGGCTTGGTCTATAGGTGTCCTCTTTTGAGAGAGGAACAGGGGGAGTGTGACCCTATTGTAGGGTTGCCATATACCCAGAATTTCCCGGACATAGCTGGAATAACAACAACAACAATTTATTATTTGTACCCCACCCATCTGGCCGGGTCTCCCCAGCCACTCTGGGCAGCCTCCAACAAAGATTAAAAATACATTAAAATGTCACACACTTTATTAGCAGGGCTAATAATAATAATACTGCAGTCGAAAGCAGCGCCTGGGCAGAAATCGCTGAAATTTCTGGGCAAATCCAGATGTATGGCAACCGTGGCCAAAAGTCGAAATGTTGGCAAATTTCCTTAAAAATAACTCAAAACTTTTTTTAACTTTTTTTTTTAGCTTTTTGTCTGGATTTTCACTTTTTGAAATATGGCAACCCTACCCTATTGAACCTTTTAGATCACTCAGAGGCGTTTTCTCAAAGACACCATCTCCTTTCCTTAGTGTTGAATGTACACTATAATATCCCTTAAGTTCCAATTAATGTTCTCTAAAGTTCAAATCACCTTTCGTCAAGTAATTTGTAAGCAATAAGCTTTAGTGTCCACATATTAGAAGCATGATAAATGTGCTCTTTAATCCTATTTTCCCAAGCACAGTCATTGTCCATTTGCATAACACTGGAGCTCTGCTCATAAAATAACGTTGGCTAAGCAAAAGCAGCTATATTTATATCTTTCCCCTTTTTAACATGCAAAATTTATGAGCTTGAACAAGGTGCATTTGCTTGCCTATAGGAGTCAAGAAAAGAAGGCAGATGAAGGTGGGAAGGCTCCACCCATCATTCTGGTTGAGGAGATGCATGACACACATTACTCCGCACAGGAGATAAATACCTCATTTCCCCTCCTGTCCCCATTCCTCCCTCAAACAGGGACTCCAAAATCTAACTTGTCTGCTTGCTACTGAATTATATAAAGCAGATTTGGTTTCTAGTGTTTGCTGTCCTGGACTTCTTTGGGAGGAAGGACAATATATAAATTTAATAAATAAAACGGTGATAATTTTATGCCCATTGCCATGCTGGGAACTTGTGGCCATGCCAGGAATAGGCATAACATGAGCTGGGCACATCTTCTGAGTTTGACAGGTCTCACCTGAAGGCCTGTGAAGGCAAAAGATAAAGAAGGTAATTCCCCACTTGGAACAGAGCAGGCACAGAGTCTCAGGACAGGCCTTCTTGCATGCCCCAAAGCATCCAGAGACATCAGCATCACTGCAGTCATTCTACATACTACACTTCCAGAGTTGAGTGGAGTGAAAAGTAATCTACTCTCCACCAAAACATTTCAGAACATAACCAAAGTTGCTCATCTAGACACAGTTCAGCCTGGACACTGAGATCCAGTTCTGAGCAGTTCCCTCACTGTGAGAAATGAGGTTACAGGGAACCAGGGATAGGGCCTTCTCAGTAGTGGCGCCCACCCTGTAGAATGCCTCCCATCTGACTTTTAGAAGATATCTGAAGGCAGCCCTGTATAGGGAAGTTTTTTTAATGTTTGATGTCTTACTGTGTTTTAATTGGTTGGAAGCAGCCCAGAGTGGCTGTGGTAACCCAGCCAGATGGGTGGCATATAAATAATTGTTGGTGATGATGATGAATATGATGATGATGATGATATTATCCTTTTTCCAGATGTGATTTTGGGAATTGACATGTAGGTCCTGCTCAGCTGAAATTATTCAAATAGCTTGGTAGGGCTGGCTTCCACTTTATTTCAATTGCTTTTGAGAAGCCAATTGCCCCTGGTTTTTTGACAATTTGAAGGTAGTGTCATGGGGAGATCTGTGGCGAAGTCTAGACCCAGCATTATGGGGGGAAATCAGGTCTCCTAAGCTCTTCTCCTTGGTTCCTGCCATTATATGTGAGAACTCCCTCAAAGTGGTGCACCAGTGGTCCCACACATTGGCCACGCTTGCCCATATATCTGGGATACGCCACCAACAGCTGAGAGCACGTACCGGCACATGTTCTGCGATTCCCATTTTGTTTCTGTTTTCTGGGACCAAGTGCTGGGCAAAATAACATCCAGAATTGGTAAACTGGTGGCCAAAGACCCAAAGTCATGCCTGCTCTACATATTTGAAAGAGACAGTAACAATGCCCTTTTGTTCAAACCTTTGATTATATTCCTTCTGATCACAGAAGGGTTAGAAGGATCCTTCGACATGTGGTATAAAAAGACTGTATTGTTTTTTTTGGGAGAAGCTAACACATGAACTTACAGTCACCAAAGGTTCTGCTGCTCCACAAGGTTTTGCAGTCATATGGAGGTGTTTTCTGACTCATATGAACACTCACATGATGAATTGCCTTGTTCTAGTCAAGTATGATTTTATCTGAAAGAATGGTTCAACTTATTTGGCCCTTTGTCTCCTCTTTGTGCCTGTTGAGTTTTTCCTCCCTTTTTGGCTGTGCCACTAGTATTAGTTATTGATACCCTTATCATAGTTTTGCTTCTGCGTTCTGTGATTTTGTATGTTGTTCACAGGGTGTATCCTGATGCCCTTTTTATACATACTGTACATGTTATGTGAATTAAATCGTGTTGTTGTTTTTTTAAAAAGAACCACACACAAAAAAGAAAAGGAAAATGTCAAAGCTTGAGTTCAAGTCCATGATTTTCAGCTCTTTTCCTTTGTCACAGATGTTCTGGGTGGACAATGAGGTTGCCTCTGACCATGAGAAGAATTCACTGCCTTATCAGACCACAACATACTTAAAACTAGTTCCAACACTGCTTGCCCTAGATAGAAGGTATCTGATTCAGGTTTAAGACTAAGCACATTTCTATTTATAGGAGTGTGTATAAATCTTAAACTACACTGGAATCACATTTTCTGTATTGATTGGCCGGTAGAAATAAGTGTGCGGTTTTTTGCTTCCCCCTGCCTTCCACCGCAAAGAGAAAAAGCAGGTCCTTAAATTGCATTTGCCATATTTCTGATTTTGAAGGTAAAAACCTACAGCTGACCAGCTTGTGAGAAAACTGGACACGTGAGTAGTCTTTTCCATTGTTTACAAGTCATTCACGGTTGCTACTTTGTGATGTGAAACTCCATTGCCCTCACTAGGCTTGTGAAGGTATGACAGATGGGACCGAGATACACTGATGATACAGCTTTCTCTCTGCTGTCGTAACTGCACTGACTCTGCTGTGTCAAAGAGATGAAGAACAAACAAGCGTTGGTGTATAGCTCTTTCGTTCAAATGGCAATGCACGACTTCAGGTGCAAAAATGAAAGCGCTGCGATTACTCAGGTGACATGCAGATTTAAAGCCTATTATGAATATGCTGCCTAGAACACAAATATAAACATCTAATGACATTAAATGATATAGTGTTTGTTATTGGCTTTGCTTGCAATCCTGCGCACAATTAGGCCGCTTAAACCCCGCTCAGTGGCTTTAGTGGGATTTCAGCAGCCTACTCTGTGCAAAGGATTGCATCAAGGGGGGTGTTTGGCAGCTTAAAGAGTTTTATTGAGAACTTTTTTTAGTTCTGAATCTAACCTAACTAAATACTCTGCACGAAAATGCTCTAAAGGGATGTTGTGTTCACTCCTTTCAATCTGTGTACGTTTTACGTTCTGTGTACAAAATAGCATACTCGAACTCTGAAGCTACAGCACTATACATGCTTACTTAGAGGTAAGTCTCGCTGTACTTGGTGAGACTTACTCCCAGGTAAATGTGTCTAGAACTCCACCTATGCATGTAGGTATTGAAACAGAGTGTGCTAGCAGTATTATGCAAATTGAAATCTCTGCATGTATACATGGAGTAATTTAATATGTGTTAGTAATCTCGTAATACACTTTTATGATCCTGCTGTATTCAAAACCACAAGTGTGAAAGGGTAGGACATTGGAGATCTTCCCTTTAATACAGGAAGGTGGTATTCTGCCCAGGTGAATGTTCCCAAATGTATAAACAAACACTTTCCCTACACACACAAAAAGCTTATATTCAGGACAAAACTAGTTAAAACCCTTCTCCCTGTTTTGCTCCTTTTCAATGTGCAATGCAATTTTGGTGTACGAAACCTGGTTAGTCAAATCAAATCCAACTGCACCTTTGTCCTTTATTCATTAAGAAATAGGAGGTTCAGAATAACAATGATAAACATTATCTGTATGTTTCCGAGCACAATTCAAAGTGTTGGTGCTGACCTTTAAAGCCCTAAATGGCCTCGGTCCTGTATACCTGAAGGAGCGTCTCCATCCCCATTGTTCTGCCCGGACACTGAGATCCAGCACCGAGGGCCTTCTGGCGGTTCCCTCATTGCGAGAAGTGAGGTTACAGGGAACCAGACAGAGGGCCTTCTCGGTAGTGGCGCCCGCCCTGATCCTTCACATCCTTCAGATGTGAAGGAAATAAGCAGCTATCTTCTTTTTAAAAGACATCTGAAGGCAGCCCTGTTTAGGGAAGTTTTTAATATTTAATGCTGTATTGTTTTTAACACTTGATTGGAAGCCGCCCAGAGTGGCTGGGAAAACTCAGCCAGATGGGCGGGGTATAAATAAATTATTATTATTATTATTATTATTATTATTATTATTATTATTATTATTTCAATGGACTCAAAAGCTGGATCCCAGCATGGGATCTAAATTCTTTTGAAATTGCCTGGGGGGTGGGGTGGGATGTATTTTTACAAAATCCCAAGCTCCACACTACCAAGTGACAGATGTTGCATACTCAGTTAAAAATGGAGTACATTATGCTGCCCCCCACCAACCATACTGCCCATGAATGGACAGCCATTTACTGATATGGGGGGAAAGTTTGAGGCTACACCCAGAGACACCAGTAGGGTTAAGCCCCGCCTCTTCATCTGTATATCCAGGCACTGGGTTCCATTTCTTGAGGTGATTCAGAAAAGTGATAACACCTTGGGAGCTGGCTTTAATATTGATTGATGATGTGCTGTGCTTGGCCTTGCAGCATCACGGCAGAGAGAGCTTGCAGCATGGCAGCTATTCGTTGTCCCTTTTCCCCCACTGAAGCTACAGTAAATCACAGAATCACAGAATTGTAGAGTAGGAGGGGACCACAAGTCCAACCCCCTACAATGCAAGAATCGTCTTGCCCAATGTGGGGCTCAAACCCACGACTCTATGATTAAGAGTCAAATGCAAATGTAAACTATACAATAAGGTGGGGGACATACAAAGAGGGCGTTCCTTGAGGAAGCTAGGGCCAGCAAATCTGAGATTTGCTGAGTGTTGGGAATTTGACACAGGGACTGAACACAAAGCAGTCAGTCCTCCATTGCCGATTTTTGTGTGTGTCTGTGTGTAACCATAATGTGACACTGTAGTGCTGGCAAGTTTGTGTTTTTCAGGGTGTGGGAGCAAGGGTCCTTTGTGGGGTGTATTTTTCCCCAGCAATTATTTATCAGAAAACCTCCAGCCCTTCAGGATTAAATCATTTGGATACACTTCACTTATCGCAGTTCTCTATGTTACACAGCTGTTAAAAGGCGCAAGGAGCCTGCCAGAATTAAGGTGCCAATCCTACACCGCTTCCAGATGACTTGTTTATTGTGCATTCATCCTGATTCCTTTGCAGAGAGATTAGATACTGTTGGCTATTTAATGAGCATTCGTTTGTTTGTACGGAGGTTAGATAACATTGCGTAAAAGTTAGGTGTTGTCCCACACATTCCAGTGCCTTTTCCCATCGTTTTCCTTATCACAAAACATCTGATATTTTGAGGGAGCAGGTTTGCTGCATAAGACATCCCAATGAACTATAATTGTGCAGCTTGTGTACATTGTCTGGAAGTGCCCATGGCTGCAAATGTAGGCTCTATCAAGAGCATTATAAAGTTTGCTGTAACTGAATTGCATTACAACTGATACTTTTTTCTAAATAATAGGTTTGATGTCCTTTCCTTACACCAATAATACTGTTTTTGAACTCCTTAAACAATAACAAGTGACCTGGTATTCACTCACTCCCAAAACTTGTAAAACAAAAGCGACTTATTTTTCACCCTTAAATACTTTCTTCCAAAACTTAAAAGCAAAGTGGTATATTGCCAAGTTTTTCTGCACATACAGAGAAACATTCAGATTTGCATTTGTGGAAGCTTAAGCATTTTTGTCCACTTACCATACATCACAGAGACAATAAAGTTTTAAACATAAAGTAAACATGAATGAAGCATTGTATAATTATAATCATCACATATTGTTTCAAATCTTGTGAAATATGTAACTATTATCCTGTGGCCTTGCCTGCTTGGAAATACATGTGCATACACACACACACACACACACACACACACACACACACACACACAACATCTTATATAGTTCACTGAACCATTTGGTAAATTTGCCACCAGCTAATTTTGGCAGAGGTGCAACTTGATAATTAAAAAGTATGTTATCTCTTGCCAGCTCATTATGCCCAAGTGTAAACCAACCGTTAGCTTTCCCTAATCCCATCAACCCAGTCTGTAGGAAGGGTCAGGGGTCAGTAACTGCTTCTAAAAACACTGTTCGCTTGAATTCAAACATGCTGTTACCTACTAAGCAGCTGCTCACAAACAATTCTGAATCTGTCCTCATTACCAATTGTGAAGGTCTCCCGTTGCAAGAAAAGTAGAGATTTGAATGGGACCTTCGTTCACCATTAAGGCTTTAAAACAGCCTTGGATCTAAAGTCAGTACTGTAAATTATTATTATTTTTCCCTTGGCATTAAAAAAAAAAGTAATTTTTGAGGCCGGTTAAAAGTTGGGATACTGACTGCATGTTAGTTTTCAGAGACACAGTGCCAAACAGAAGAGTAGAGCTTTGCATAGCAAAAACCACATCGGCTGCAATAAGATCCAGATAGATGATGCACTAATTGTAAGGAATGTTTTCAGGTTCTGAGGACAGGCATGAGAGTTCATGAGCGTTCCAGGGTGTTCCAATTAAATTGCCTCCTGTCACTTTTCAATGTGTAGATAGAACTTTTGTTAGAGTTGACTGAATAACAGATTCACTCGTAGCTGGTGTGCCACTGCAGGAAAAACAGTCTGACCATTGACTTTGTGGCAAAAACCGTAGGTGAATCAGGAAGTAGGGAAAGACCTAACAGCACTGAAATTCCATACAATGGCCATTCATTTTCTCTGTGCCAATCATCCCTAATGTCCTCTGCTGTATGGTCTAGCATGCTTGGTTGCTGGCAGAAAATAAGCAGTCTAAAGCAGGGGTAGGCAACCTAAGGCCCGGAGGCTGGATGCAGCCCAATTGCCTTCTCAATCCGGCCCACGGATGGTCTAGGGATCAGCATGTTTTTAGATGAGTAGAATGTGTCCTTTTATTTAACATGCATCTCTGGGTTATTTGTGGGGCAAAGGAATTCGTTCATTATTTTCCCCCCAAAATATAGTCTGGCCCACCACATGGTCTGAGGGACGGTGGACCGGCCCATGGCTGAAAAAGGTTGCTGACTCCTGGTCTAAAGGCTCAGGAACAAGTCTGGAAATGGTTTCTGAGTTGGGGAGGGAATGCAGAAGCATCTCATTGAGTGGGGCAGAGCCACCACAATAGCTTTCTAGCGGTGGGTCTCTGTTGTCTACTGGGATGAAGATATATATCCACTGGCAGGTGTACCAGGTTGGCTCTGGTGGTGTTTCTGCACCACAGTTATGTACCTGACATCTCACCCTCCTAGTAAGAACAGTGATCCACAAGCCCGGAAGGTGGCTTAGCATCCTCAACCAGGTTTTTGTTGTTGTTGTTAAAATTTGTATACTACTCTTCATCTGTAGATCTCAGGGTGGTTCACAACATAAAGATAAAAGGCAAAAAACACAAATGACATGATAAAAAGAGCAAGAACAAACCAATAACACCCCCTTCTCTCCTCCCACAAACACATTTAAAAGGGTATAGGATGTTTTTAAAGTCCTTCTATTGGAAAGTTGCCACTCGGAGGGGTGGATAAGAGGTCACAAGGAGAGTTGAATGTAATGTCTATGGGGAAATGTGTAACATTTGAAAATTCAATAGCTTTTTTTAATAATAAAAAAACTGGGTATAGGGAAAAAAACACACCAGGTATTTAATAATAATAAAACTAGGTTAATCAGCCCAAGACCTGGTTGAAGAGGAAGGCACCAGACAAACTTCCCTGGAGAGAGCATTCCACAAACGGGAGGCCACTGCAGAAAAGGCCCACTCTCAAGTTGCCATGCTCTGGACTTCTCGTGGATGAGGCACATGGAGAAGGGCCTCAGAGGGCGATCTCAGGGTCCAGGTCAGTTCATAGGGAGAGAGGTGGTCCTTGAGATATTGTGTTCCTGAGCCATTTAAGGCTTTATAGGTTAAAAATGTGGCACTTTTTGAATTGTTGCTTTCAGTCTTGTTGGATTGCCAACAAGACTGAAATCAAATTTTGTGCACCATTTTCACAGGGCAAGTACCAAGTGAGTTAGAACCTCCCTCAGGCAAGCTGGGTGGGTAGGATGGAAGAGGCACGAGAAACCACTTCCAAATCACTCAGCCCATGGAATCAGCTTGCAGTCGTATTCCTAAGAAAACACACTGTGTCAATCTGAACACTATCCCACATCCTGCATGTCACCTCCTGGTGCTCTCTCAATCCCATCATCCCACCAACTAACCTCACCCAGTTTGGCACAGATCCTTTCCACATAAATCTCATCAGCAGTCTGGCTAAATGAATTGACAAGAGGATACTTACAGTCTCTCTGTGAATTAAGCATGTAGCATCACCCTACAATGAATAGTCCTAAGCATACATACCTGTAAGTGGCTCTCACGGAAATCAGTGAGGCATGCTTCCATGTTTAGCTGGTTAGTATTAGGTGGAGACTTTACAGACAGTTGCAATGCACTTTTCCAGATCTGTACAGCTATCCAATGCAGAGATAATGCACTTTGCCCATGCCCAGGAGCACTCTTTCTTTGATTTAATATATGTATGGGGGAAATAGCACTGGGAAAGAAATCCGGGGGCTGTGTTCCATTGAGGACTGACTCAAATAAATTCCTGAGAGATGTTTCCTATTTTTATTTATTCATTAAATTTCTGCCCGCCCCCCAGCAGCACTGTTTTATGTTAGTGGGAGAAGACTTGCTGTATTCTTGCTCCTTACAAGTCTTTTCATAATCACTAGGGAGCAAGCACCTATTTTAGAAATGTAAATATTCTGTTTGTAAATGTGTCAGTTTGCAACATCAAGGATTTTGATATCTAGGGGCACTGAGGAGTTTTTAAAAGAACTGCATCACCACCATCCTTGTGCGTGGGATGTGAAATCAGTTGGCCTAAAATGAGATGTGGATAGCATCTGACTATATATTCGTAGTCCCGGATTTTAAAATGTCCAATTCTGGGCAATTATCGATAACAACAGGCCAAACAAACTGCTTCAAATTCGTTTTAATAGCTCTATTTCTTTTCAAATAGTTTTCTGCTAAGGATTCCTGTTGGTTGTTAAAAAGTGTTTTGTTTTAAAGTGAGTCAAATTCCATCCGGTTGAGTTTATATTATACCGTTGAACTGTTTATACTGAACTTCTGTTCAAAATAGAAGCTGATCCTCTCTCAGCAACTTTTTACATAAATCAACAAAGAAGAAAGTCGGAACACACAGAAAAACCGTATTTACAAGGCTTTAGTTATCTCTTTCTTTTGAAAGCTACTGTTTATTTGCCTTAAAGTCTTAAGCGATAGTAACTTGCTAACAGCGCTGGCTTGACTTAAAACTATGCAGGACCCAGTGAAAAGTATCAGAAAGAAGAACATATCATGCAGCATTTTTATTTCTTTTTTAAAAGAAGCCCTTTAATCATTTTTGGCTTTAAAAAGAGCCCACCGTTCTCTTCCTCGCCTCTGCTCTCTCCCTTAAGAGAGAAGCAACAACCTCTTGGACCATCTCAGCTGTAGCTGAAAGTTTATTCAGGTGGCATGAATCAAAGAGGGCTCACCGATGCAAACTTTCACCTCAGCAAGAACATGGCTGCATCACTGAAGGGGCGAAAAAATACCTGAGAGAGAAGTAGGCCTGCAGTAATCTCCTTGCCCTAGCCAGAAAACAGGGGTGAGGGAAAGCTGCCCTCTCATTATAGTTTGGGTCTCAAGGTTAGAATTAGACCCTTAGGGTAAGCAGCTGTCAATTAGAGATAACTCCAAGCAATGCTTTTCAGAAATCTTGGACTTATCTCCTAGCAACTCCTCCACCCCCCCTTTCCTGCTTCTTTCAGGACAGCAAACTCCCTTTTCTCCGCCATCAGCTCAAGAGTCATCTTTTGAAGACAGCAAAAATAACCTTTTCAGTTTGGGCAGATGCATAAAGAATTCTGTGTTCAGAGCTGGTCAGAGGCGCCTCCATCGGCAACATTTTTTTTAACCCATTAAAATCCTACACATGCATACCTGGGATTGAGCCCCATTCAATGCCATTACTTCTGAGTAAACCTGCATAAACTGCAGTGGCAGATCTGCTTACAACTTGCTTTTTCGTTTTATTTTTTTTAAAACTCAGAAACCTGCAGCCCTATTGAGATTTAGGTTTTCGGCGTTAAAAAATAAAATAAAACATCTCTCCCACACAATAGCTGCACAATCCGATTGGGCGCTGAGATGAGGGAGATGTGGTCATGTTGGTTAAAGGTAGCTTTTGCCTAATATGTTTGTGTATCTTGGCCAGCATGCCTTCTTATCTGCTGCCTTTTATACCGCGAGAAATTCGCCAACAATTGAAATTTAAGAGTGGCCATGGTTACAACAGGAACTCAGGGCTCTTTTTATCTAATGTGGCAGCCCATCTCGAATGCTGACAAGGATAAATCCAATTAAGGGGGGAGGGGAAGAAAGCAGAAGGCTTACATACACATTTGTGTAAGCTATACCTCTGAATTTCAGGTGGTGGGGGAAGAGAGGTGTTTTTAAAAGGGGGTGGTGGTATCCACAGTATTCTCTCTTTCTAAGGATTTCCATTCATTAGATTTTGGTGGGGTTTTGGGGGGTCTCCATATTGTATAGTTTACCTCATTTCAGATTGTATGGAGGAAAGACTGAGGGGGAAGGTGGGGGAAATAAAGGTTTCTAGGAAGGAAAAGGCATTTCTTTCTTTCTCTTAAAGAAAAAAAATAGGTTGTCTTTTGATTCGGTTGGGGTCCATATTCACAAAAGAGTCGCTCAAAATTTTTTGTGTGTGTGCGCAAATCGCATGTGCAGAATGCCAGCCTTCCGAGGGGGCCTAATGTAGGCACTCGTCCCTCAATCAAAGATTCAGCTCAACACGAGTCCTTTGTGTGACAACAGCCTCACTCCCCCCAAACTCCTGAATGCAGAGACGCTTTCTAAAGAGATGCATAGAGAACAACCCTCACACTCACCCACCCCACCCCCATCTTCTTGGTGAAATGACATGGTTTCTCTTCAGATTTTAAAGATAAGTCACCTTTAAATGTTGTCTCGGTTTTATTCCCCCACTACCACCACCCTCCCCTGCCCTCCCCAAGCTTTAGCCGAGAACACAGTAGCAAATAAGAAGAGACGAGAGAAAAAAGGGGAGAAAAAACATTCTGGCTGTCATGGTGGACATAGCGTTCCAGTCTGTACATGATATGTATGTGCTTCAAAATGGCTGACATTTATATGCTAGTGAACGCATGGAAGCGGAGGTGGGTGGTTTTTACAACACACAACGATGCGCAGCTCCTGCATCTCTCAAGGCCTGTCATCTGGGCATGTCTTAAAGATGCATCCCTTGCTTTTTAGAATAATATTCCTTATGGGAAGATTTTTCTTCCCCACCATTTTTGTTTCTTTTTTTAAAAAAAAATTAGGGACCCTATTTCTGGAGCAGGAAAGGAGGATTTTGCAGTGAAGGAAATAACAATAAAAATCTGGAAGGTGACAGCACACACAGTACTGTCTTTTATTGAAAGTTAAACACAATAAATGGGTAATTCCTTCCTAGTATCAGATTTTTTTTGCTTTTTATTGTTATTCTGCAAATGGGACAAATGTATACTTTTTCTCTTGTTTCTTAAGAAATATAAGCAAATTTTAAAAAAGCCTTTATAAAACAAATGAAGTGGAACATAAGATGCATTGGGAATATAAACAATTACTGTGCAGGACAACTGAGTATAAAACAAAAGATTGTAAATTTGCTATTCAACAGTTTGAATTACTTGGGAGCAATATTCTGTGGTTCAAACACAAGGGGTTTTTTAATAAACAAACGCATGCTTTTTCAAGCGATCACTGTGTTTCTGAACACACAATAAATGCATACAACAAATGGTTAATCCTACTTTCATTGTACAATGACTGTCTATTTTGCATAATAAAACACCCATTTGAACTTTGTATTTCAGCTTCATATAAGAATCTTCCACTGAATAATCAAAAGCTGTATGTTTTACTTTGCGATGTAAAATTTAGAATTATGGTAGAAATGAGAAGGTATAAAGAAACAATATTTTCTTCTCTTGCTTCCCATGCAAATGATTGCCAAAAGAGGGATACAAAGTAAACAAGCTCTGAGATTCTTTGCATTTTGATACATTAAAATATAATTAATATCCCATTTTTTAAAGTCTTGGTTTGATGTACATCCCATTGAAAACAATGGTGTGTTTCCCAAAGTAATTGTGCGGTTGATGTAAAAGTACAGAAGATAATCATTATTTGATTTTTCTTCTTATCCCTGTAAGTGAATTAACCATTTCAGCCAGATGTATAGCCAGGCACTAGACTTGAGACTGGCTCTTCCATTTCTAACACATGTTTCAAATTACCTTGCAGTTCTTTTGCATGTATATGATCTGTGTTCATAGGTTAGACTTTGAAGAATAAATCATGGCTGTAGTAGAAAGGTTTTCCAGTCACATCAGCCAAGGTTTTGCTCTAACTCACTGCTCTCCTATTTTGGCTTACAGGGTTGCATTATGAGATAGTTGTGTCAGCTAGTGGTTTAAACTGCTTACTGTCACTGTCAGGCTCTTTTCTTCTGCTACTTGAAAACATTGCTTAACTTATTGTGAGCTTTTGGGGGATTTGGTTAGAATGTATATATGTATCCTAACATACAGGGTGTGATCCAGCCTCTCATCTGCAAGCTCAAACCCCTGGCTTCCCTCCCTCAACTGGGAGGTTGATGGGAAATATATTTGCCTTCGGAGAGGAAACAAGACGCATGGGTAGAACATACTCTTTGTACTGCAACTCCCATCACCTCTCATTATTGGCCAGGGTGGCTGAGGCTGATGGGAGTTCTAGTCCCAAAAAATCTGAAGGGTACCAGGATGGGAGAAAGGCTGGGCCAATGGTCTAACTCATTATACAGCAGCTTCATTTCTCTACATGATGGAGAGAACAGGGGTGTTATGTACTTACACCGTAGCACCGCATATTAGATCTGACTGTATTTCCATCTACCCATCTCCATCTAGGTAGCACTTGATTGTCTGAATTAGGAATGTCATGCTTACATTTGGTGTAGAGGCTAAAACCTGTTTGAAAAACATTTACTGTGGTGTTCAAGTCCTTTGGAACATAGCTTTTAATGATTACCCTGTTTAGGACTGCAGTCTGTGCTTACATACCCAACTCATCCGTCATTGCCTAGGAAATATGTTATAAGAGCGGTGGCCAAGTCTAGGGACACTGAACCAAGATTCATACATGGTTTCTGGAGCAATGTTACGGAGTAAAAGAAAAAGTAAAGGTAAAGGACCCCTGGATGGTTAAGTCCAGTCAAAGGCGACAATGGGTTGCGATACTCATCTTGCTTTCAGGCCAAGGGAGCCAGCCGCTGTCCACAGACAGCTATCTGGGTCCTGTGGCCAGCATGACTAAACTGCTTCTGGTGCAATGGAACACCGTGATGGAAGCCAGAGTGCATGGAAACACCGTTCACCTTCCTGCCGCAGCAGTACCTGTTTATCTACTTGCACTGATGTGCTTTCGAACTGCTAACTTGGCAGGAGCTGGGACAGAGCAACAGGAGCTCACCCCGTTGCAGGGATTCGAACCGCGACCTTCTAATCGGCAAGCCCAAGTGGCTCAGTGATTTTGACCATAGCGCCTCCCACGATGGTGGGTGGCTTGGGGAACCCTTGATCTTTTGAACTGGGCTCCAGACCTGTCCCTTCTCTATCCCCCTTTTTTTTTTCATGTTGCTTACAAGGCTGCTGACAGAGGCAGATTGAGGGGAGCGCTACTGGTTTATCCACAATGGTGCTGCAGGGGGCGCCATAACAATGCCGAAACAACGGAAGACGAGAGGCTCTGAATTTTGAGGTCACCACTGCTGATGGACAGGCTGTAAGTCAAAGTGCCAGCAAGATACCAGTCACCCACCATCTTAATTTGCTCTGAAGCTTAAATTTTCATCTCTGGGTGTGCATCTGTGATGAAATGCCTAACATGATGGCATCGCTTTGTGTATTCTCATATCTCCACTGCAAATGGGAGCTTATGATATGGCTGGGAAATGTACAACATATTATTCTCTTAAACAACTGACACAGTAGAGAGGAGGGAGAACAAGACATGAGATGGGGCTCCTGTTTTTAGTGGGAGCCGTGTTTTGGGTAGCATCTAAGGTAAAGGGACCCCTGACCATTAGGTCCAGTCGTGGCCGACTCTGGGGTTGCGACGCTCATCTCGCTTTATTGGCCGAGGGAGCATCTACTTGCACTTTGAGGTGCTTTCAAACTGCTAGGTTGGCAGGAGCTGGGACCGAGCAACGGGAGCTCACCCCGTCACAGGGATTCGAACCACTGACCTTCTGATCTGCAAGTCCTAGGCTCAGTGGTTTAACCCACAGCGCCACCCGCGTCCCTTTTGGGTAGCATCTAGTTATACCCCCAAGGCCAAACTATACTAGGAGTTAGAATATACATTAATGTGGGCACTGTGTACATTTTCAAAATTGTAAATAGCAGCCAGGGAGGGGGGCTGATCAGGATTTTGACTTGGGGCGGAGGGAGCTTTTCCCCCTGCCATGGTTCTGCCATAAATAAATAAATGCCCCCCCCCAAGCTGCTGGAGAGAAGCTTCTATTGGTGCCAATTGGGATACCAAGTGCCAGCGTGGAGAAAAGGGTTAATTCTGAATAGGGTTGCCACCTTGGCTCTGGCAAAATACGGCACAGGGTAGTGCGGGGCAGTTGTGGGACGATTTTTTCTTCTTCATCTGGTGCTGAAGCAACTTCAAATCAGCCTAACACAATGGCCCTTCAGGAATTTGTCACACAGAAACCTGAATTTGTAAATCTGTCTGTGCTTGGCTACCCAGAGTCAATTGAAAAATCACATGGTTTTTTGTTGTCGTTTTTGTAAAAAAAAAACCGCACACAACCTCAACTTTTGGTGGCTTCCTAAAAAGAAGCTCAACAATTCTGGGGTCTTCCTAATATGGCAACCCTATTAAATGCATGACCTTACACATAGCCTTTCAAACCCATGCATTTGGAGAGGATCCCTAACTTGGTAGCAATAGGGAGAGGACCTGACATACAGGACAAAACTATATCAACAGAACGTAGCATTTAACATTGAAATACGGGACAATCCTGGCTTATACAGGACAGGTTGCAACCCTAAAAATGTGCACAAATGATAAAAGGAAAGAGACACCATGGAGTTTCTGGGTTAGGGATGTATGACCCAGAAAGCTGCCTTAGACCAAGTGAGGCCAATGGTTCATTGAGCTCAGTATTTTCCACCCAGAGTGACAGTGGCTGTCCAGGGTTTTAGACAGGAGACATTCCCAGCCCTCTCTCAATTGCCTGGGACCTTCTGGATTGCAAAGAAGATGCTCCACCACTGAGCTATGGCCCTATACAAGCAGGAGCTCAGTGGTGCAAATTTTGCTGGTTTTGTTGCCAATTCCTTTCTCGGGGGCCAAATGCTTCACCAACATAGGAGCTTTTTTTTTAATCAGGGTGTGATCAGCTCAATGCACTCCTTGACTCACACACTATGTGTGCATGTGAAATCCCAGACGTTAACGCTTTGGGGGAAACTGGTGTGTGAACGCAGTTTTCAATTACGAGAAGGCTGCCAGATCTCAATCTGTATGTGCTTAAAAAACAACAACACATTGGTGATCTTTGCAGTATCTGGGCGGTGTTTATTTATTTATTTCGAAACCTGGAAGTCGTTTAAATGCTTTAAATGCATTTAGGCACACATCCTTAAATCATTCTGCTAGAGCATAGATGCGTAATAGAGACTGGTTTGGATCAGCATGCCTGCGGCAACCACCAAAACTCTTATCTTAGTCTCAGGAAGAAACTTCTTGCAATGGTTTAAGTTAGAAATAATGCTTTCATTTAAAAAAAAAAGAAAGGAAGAAGAAGAAGAAATCACCCACTGTCAGTTCTTCCAGTTTTGCATTACTGCTGGTTAATACGCCCCTGGACTCGCTGGTATGCCCTGCTGTGTTTAAGCATGAGCTGCGTAGAATCTTCTCAATTAGCTGTACATTCCTCTGTTTGCTTTCCTGATTTGTTCCTTCCCTTTCATCTATCAGATGTTCACAAGCTTTCCATTAGATGTTTCCTGCTTCTAATAGATGTTTGCAATTTGTTTTCTCCTTTGAGCTATGGCGGAGGCACCAATTTATGTTGAAATAACTAGTTTTACTTGAGACCGGAGGGGGGGGATACCCTTGTTGCTTTCTGCGGGGTGGGGTGGGGTGAGAATTGGGCAGAAATGTTGCTTCAAATATTACTTCAAGTATTACTGGGCACATCATCAAGAATAGGTCACATGCTGGCCCTGATCCAACAAGTTGTGTTGACTTTTCATTGAGTTCTGTAGGCAAAGTTATATGATTTCAATGGGACTTTCGGTGCAATCTTGTGCATATCTACTCAGAAGTAAGCCCCACAATAGTATAGCACCTAACAAAGTGTATCTACAGGGCTGCAGTCTTAAACACAGCTAACTGTCATTGGGTTATGTCCATTTTCTTTTACATTGTGCCTCTGAAATGAAAATGCTACATGGATGAATACACTTTCTATTTACATAATATTACAGCTGGTATGTATCAATTGGATGATCTGCATATACAAAAATACAAGAACTATTTTGCTATTTCCTCTTCTCCCCCTTAATGAATTTAGGATGTGGTCCTTCCCAGTGTGGGAATATCCCATTGAAATCACTAGGAGGCATGGTTACTTAACTGTTACAGGATTTTAGCATTTTGGGTTTTTTTTGCTTAGGATGCTTTAATTGAAAGAACCATCTTAATATACATATGATCTTTCCATGGTCTAAGTGCTGGAAACTAAGTTTTAATACTGGATCGAACAGAACCTCCTGAAAGTAGTGACGGGCAAAAAGGCCTTCCTACAAAACTGTTTCTCATGTGTTTTGGTAATGAAATAGGGCATTGATCCATTGTTGTTATTGTTTAAATATGCTATATATATTTGTCAAGCAGACCCTCCACGTGTCCCTATTTCCAGGGACGTCCCTGATTTAGAGAATCTGTCCTGGTTTCTGATTTGATCCCAGAATCTCCCGCTTTTCCTTAGAACGTCCCCATTGTCATCGGAGAAATGTTGGAGGGTATGGAGTTCTGCGACCCCTGAGCCGTCTGAAGCCAATCTTGTATAGGGAAGGGGTTTTTTTTAAAAAAAATTAAGTTTAATGTTTTATTTTGTTTTTCTATATGTTGGAAGATACCCAGAGTGGCTGGGCCAACTGAGTAAGATGTATGGGGTATAAATAGTAAATCTATCATTATGGAATGGGACGTCCCTATTTTTCAGAGAAATGTAGGTGCTTTGATCGCACAGGAACTCTCAAAAGAAACCCGACTCCTAATATGTCATTTTCGCTTTGGACTTTTAAGATGATCTGAATGTTACCCAAGCAGCTTCTTGGACTGATAATTTATTTTTATTTTTATTTTTTAAAAACCCAATAATGTCAAAAACCTGGATTTGAATTCCAAATGAAATGGTTTCGGCGGGACCTGGCGAAAGAGTGCTGACTCAGGAATCCTGCTGGGACTTTGTGGCCCACTGCTAAGCAACCACCCATCCCCGCCACAGCAAACATATGACCACAAAATGGATGATCTCATCTCTAAATCGGCTATTTGATATGCAGATTGCACGGCTGCGGCAGCAGCCCTCCTTCCAATACAGAATTGCTCTGGTAGCAGGTGCAGCATGGGCCTTTTCTCACATTTTAAAGCCAAAATTGGTCCTTAGCACTCGTCCCCACCCCCACCCCCTCTCTGGGTCCTTCACAGCTCCTGAAGCTCGATTATCTTCACGTTGTTGTTGTTGCTTTTTATTTCAGCCTTCATTACCAAGAAAGCAAAGCTCATCCTTTATGTCCCTTTCTATACCCTAACCCTAGGCCACAACGAAATAAAAGCTAGTGGGGAGGCGAGGGGGAGGGAGCAGGATCGAGAAGCTGTTCTCCCCGGCAAATTATTGGTTCGTTCCTCTATGCAAAGCAGGAGTATCAATGTAACACTGGAAAATAATACATACGTGTGTTTACCTGCTGCCCTGATTCGGAAACCTATGTCTCCTATGAGATAACACTGAGTGGTTTTTTGAGAATTATGTAAGAGCGTGCTAGCTTGTGAAAATCAACTGGATGATTTGCATATACAAAAATTCAAGAACCATTTTACTGTTTCCTCTTCTCCCCCTTCCTGTTAATGAATTTAGGATGTGGCCCTGCTTCCATTGAAATCACTAAGAGGCCTGTTTACTTAACAGTTACAGGATTCTAGCGCAGACTTTCTGTAAACAGCTTGTCTACAATACCATTTTTTCCCCACTGTGCAATAGCTGAACATGGCTGTCTTAGGTCCCCTGTCTGATAGTGTGGGCTTATTGAATGGAAGCATTTCCCTGCACAAGGTAGGAGAATAAAACTGCTATCCTTCTCTGGTGTGGCTCTCGCAATGGTCCCTTGAATAGCAATAAAGCACATGGCAATATAATTTATATTGTCTGTGGTTGCAGGTTAGGTCCTGAAACTCATAAACTATTGCCGTTTTATAGCCATGCTGCTGTTATTAACTAAATGAAAGGGGTATTTGTTCTAAATCTGCAGACTGTATGATAGCTAATCTTAAATTCATCAAGAGCCACTGATGGAAAAGGTGCAGAAAATGCTACCAGGATGCCAGACACCAAGTGCCAGATCAACGAAGTGAAGGGGGGAGGTTGTGAATATAACAAAGCTGAGAGATTGCATGGTGCATATTGATTTGGGGCTTGTGGAACCTGCTTTTGTAGTGGGTAATTGATCATCTGTGAGCCTGCAAGATGCATTCAGCTGCTGGTGCTTAAGAAAGACCTAAATCTTCACAGCGTTAAAGGGGGAAAAATATGAATAAATAGATCTCCTCCACCCCCCCCCAAGATGTGAGTTGCATTAAAATTTAAATTCAAATAGAAATGCTGCCTCAGTGGGAGGAAGATCTTTGGAGATTTATTCCTCCAGTAAAGTTATGTGCCAGAAGATAATTCCGCAGATATTTCCTGGTGATCTTCAGAAGCCATTGGTTTGCAATAGTAAAATATTTGCAATTCATGCTGCTTTGATCGTGCACAGGTTTTTGTCTGGTATAAATCCCTTTTGGTGGCCTGAAGAACAGAGCACTTACATTTCCAATGCAAATTCTCTGGCTGGTATATACACATACGCACACATATATGAGAGAGAAAGAAGAGAGGGTGAATTTGCTTGGAATTCTTCCCAATTGCATGCGTTCCTTCAGGCTATATACAGAAAATCATGAATGCAATCCTAATAATAATAATAATAATAATAATAATAATAATATACCCTGCCATTATTGCCCACTGAGTGGCTATGCATGTATGAATCCAACTGGCTTCCATGTAACTTGAGCAATATGTTCTAGGATGGAATGTAACTCACACAAGTCTTATTGGGTAGGTACTTATAGTATGTAACCTGTCAATATAGTGATCTTAGATAAATGGTGGTCCTAACAAATAAGAGGACTTCAAGCTGAATGTCTGCTACTTATTTTGATTACAGCATACAGTGATACCTTGGGTTAAGTACTTAATGCATTCCGGAAGTCTCTTCTTAACCTGAAACTGTTCTTAACCTGAAGCACCACTTTAGCTAATGGGGCCTCCTGCTGCCGCCGCGCCGCCGGAGCCTGATTTATGTTCTCATCCTGAAGCAAAGTTCTTAACCCGAGGTAATATTTCTGGGTTAGCGGAGTCTGTAACCTGAAGTGTATGTAACCCGAGGTACCACTGTATAGCCAGAGAAAGAAGCAGGCAGGATGGAGTTTCTGCTCAGTGTAGGAGTACTTCCTGGCCACAAAATTCAGAGGAATGGGCAGTAAACAACTATCTCTTACACCCATGAATTATCAGCTGGGATCATCCATTCTATCAGGTTACAGCAGAAAAAAGTGAAACAGCTCTGCTGGGAGACGAACTCCATTTGGCTCCGCCTCTCCATTCCTGCCAATTATAACTTCTGTGCATGAGTTTGATTGTTTTCCTCTTCACTCTTCATCCTTTTTTCTTTTCCTGCCATGTCTTTCAGACTGTAAACCTGCAAGTAGGGACTGATTGCTTGTCTTGATTTACGTAAGCCCAAATCAGGGGTAAAAAAAAAATGCTTTAAATAAATAATAAACATTTCAAAGCTAGGCAGATGCATCATAGAATAATACCAAGTACATCCAAGAGTCATAGAATCATAGAACAGTGGTATTGGAAAGGGACCCTGAGGATCATGAAGTCCAACTCTCTGCAATGCAGGAATATGCAGCTACCTCATATAGGGCTCGACCCTGCAACCTTGGCATGATGAGCACCATGCTCTAACCAACTGAGCTATCCAGGCAATTTCACTGCATTATAGCGCAAAGCTGAAGTTGTTCTTGAAGACCTAAGTACTGCTCATCTGCACTCCTCTTTTGCCTTTGGCTTGGCAAGTACCTGAGGGCTTCCAGTTGCTTCTGTCTACTGCAAGGGCACTTACAAATGCTGTACAGCATCTGGTGTCATACCAGAAGGGATTGGGAGCTACTAGGCAGTGTAGGCATTTGGTACTATCATTGGTATTTCGTCACAAGAGTCATTGGGCCATCCACGCTGATCCACGGACCACTATTGCTAGCATGGAATTAGTGGTTTCCAGCAAGCTAAGACTTGTCTTGTATCTACATCACCTGAAAGCATCTTGATCTGTCTTTGTCGTGTTCTGCATCGTCCTGATTAAATTTGTTATTTGTATCTGAACCCGATCCAAAGCTCTGTTTCAACTCTGTTGACTGCAATGGGGAATGTAACAAATTATGATTTTATTGTTTGGTTTCATACTGTTGTATACCTCTGTGAAATGTTTTTTAATGACACAGAAGTAAGTAAATATTTTTTGTCAATAAATAAAGAATGCAATGCAATGCAATACAACACAACACAACAATGGCTATAACGGTGTCTCTATTCACATTGGATGAAATTTGCCAAAAAAAGAGTCCCTCCAGAGTGGACTAAGCCTGCCAAAGGTCAGCGAGATCCATCCATGGGCTTTTGTACACACCTCCTTTTTTTCCTTTTTAAAAGAAATAGCCTCTAGCTATGTAATTTGCTGCTGCAAATGAATGTAAATTGCATGCATTGTCGCTCCATTTGAGGGAATGAAGCCTGCCAAATTTCAGAAAAATAGGTACAGTACAGTGGTTGTCCCACAAGGACAGACTTGGCCATTCTTGGGTGGGAAAATAGAGATCATTCCCCACCCCCCAGGGGAGTTGGGGAAGAGCAGTTTGAAATTTGAAGACATGAGGGAGATGCCATTGGTTAAGAAATCTGTGAAAGTTCAAACAAATAGGCCCAGACACAATTCCACCAGGTGATATTAGCTCCATTATTTTAAAAACTGGAAAAGTTAGTTTTTTTCTCCCCCTCCCCGTGACTTTCTGGAAGTACCCTCCATGAATCAAAAGGAGAGCAAGCTATGATTTTGAACTGTTTGTTAGGAAAAAATAATGATTGGGAAAGATGTAGGCCACCACTGTAGTCTGTTTACAACTCTGCTGTTACAGCCAAAACTCAGAGAATGACTACCTAAGTTAAGAGAACAACTGTTTCTTCCTCCCCAAAATCACTGTGATTGGAGTACACCAAGGTTACAGTTCAGAGTGACTAAAAGCTAAACCTGTCCATCAAAACTAAAGGTCCCTCTCCTCTAAACCCCATCCCCTACTGAGTGATTTGATGTGGGGAACCACAGAGAGACTTGGACGCTTAGGGAATCCCTAATTGACATGGACTTTGTGATCTGACTCTGGAACATGAAAGACTCTGGCAATGTGAGGATTAAAAAGAATAATGCAGGGCTCTTTTTCAGCCGGAACTTGCCAGAACTCAGTTCCAGGACTTTTCAGGTGGGTGCCACAATGTCAGGCTTTGGGGAAAGGACTTCCTCCCCCATGGCAGTAAATAGGCAGATCAAAACAGAAGGAAATTCTTACCATTAGTTTTTTTAATAAACACAGCAAGAGACAAAAGAAACCATCTCCCTAGAATGGCGGTGCTCCCAATTAAGGCTCACCACCCTCTGTCCCTATTAATCTATTTCACTCCTACATCCTATAGTCTGAGTTTGTACCCTCTGAGCTTTCTCTTCTAACACTTTCTGAGCTCTGTGTGTCTTTGGGGAAGGGAGGGGTGAATGCTGTCCAGAGACTATGAATCTGTTAACCCTCTCTCTCTTCTAGTGTTTCTTCTGCTAGCTGTTCCCCATCTAGTGTTTCCCAGCTTCTGCCTTCTGAACTATGCCCCTCTGCAAACCACTGTTCCAAACCTATACTGTCCTCCTTCTCCTGGGAAGATTCTGGATCAGGAGGAGCGGGTGGCTCCCACCATTCCTCCTCAGTGCAGTCCTACTCAGCATGGTCCCTGACACATAAATTGCTATTCTAAGAGAACAAGGGGTGTGCTCATGGTGAGTTCCAGCACCTCTTTTTCTAGAAAAATAGAACTGGAATAATGAGATAAAATAGGAAAGAGCTATATAAATCAGTGGGGGGGGTGGGCACAAACTCAGGTCCTGTCCCCAGGATTTTCAGTTGCATCTTTTAACCCCACTTAAAAGATCTTGGGAAATCTCAGCCTGGGACCACTGGTGCCCAATTGTCTGATTTGGTGAAAAGCAGCTCCCTATGTTTAGAATCCCATACATAAATGAAATAAATGGCATGGGTTTTCATAGGGAAGGTGCATCAGGATTAACATGCAAATTGTCAAGTAAGCAGTCATGGCGTAAGCAGTAGCAGCAGCTGCAACTTCAGAAGTCCACAGAATGGGAACAACACAGTCACATGCTGTTAGCATTTGTCCGGGATGCAGAAACTTGCATAAGTGACTTTCAGGTCAGCAGTGAGTGCCATATTTAAAACAGCAGCAGCGTGAGAAGGTGGAGCATGTATAGAGTTAAGCATAGGAGGTTCGTCTTCTCGTATAGGATAAGTATCATATGAACATAAGGGCTGGTGGCTTCACTTCCCCCATGCCTATTCATTACTCAGCAACTGGAACTCCGAGCGACGACATGCATGTGTGAATGGCTGGACGGGCGCAGATGCGGCGCCACATATGGAATTGCCATATCTCCACAAACCCGGTGCTCTTCAAGGGAGCCAGTCAAGAAATGGAGCGATGTGCCTGCCAGACTGAACCAGCTGCAAAGTGATCTCTTGTCTCTTCCCCAACCCCTGCCCCCTCCCTGCGCTGCCTCCTTTTTCTAGAGGAGATTTAAATAAAAGTACTCTTGGTGCACAGCCAAACAAAAGACACCATAGACTCCTGTCCCTTGCATTCTTCCTCCCCCCCCCCACTTTCTCCTCCCATTCTCTCAGCGTGGTCCTCCTGATTCGTGAAGAATGTGTGCTTGGACAAGTTTGGAAAAGATTATCAGGCTCACAAGGGGGTGCAGAAGGACTTTTTCTCAACCTGCTTTGTGGCATCTGCTTGGAATGGGGGCTTTGGCCTCTCCCCCCCCCCCTTGTGGCAGCGCAGTGCATGGATTGGGACACACACACACACACACACACACCAGATCTAAACAAAGGATACTGCTGTCCATGAGCTGAAGGGGCCACGAAGGGGCAGAGGCTTCTTCCTTCAGGTTGTGTGATGGGGTGGGGGGTGCGGGAGAGGGAGCTGAATGAGGGAGATTATTGTTCATGTCTCCTTCAAACAAGCAGCAGAGCCCCCCCCCAGCCCACCCACCCCCCTTTACTAGCAGCAGAGGAGAGACTCTTGGCATGGAAAATATGACCACAGACCATACAATAGTCGGGGGCTCTCGTCTTCCATTGCCGGAAGCATCCTAAATGTTAAAGAAACAAACGGTGGAGAGTGACCTCCTGCAAGAATTTGATCCAGCAGACAGGCAGTGCTGCTGCTGCTGTTACAACAGTTAACCCATTCGCCACTTGGCTGTGGGCTAGATAATAACCAAAACAGAAGGTTTTTTCAGTGCATGAGGGCTGCAAGGTCAAGGATTCGCCTAGAAAGCCCAGACAAAGGGCAAACTTGGAATTGTCCTGGGATAAAACCATTCAAAGATTTATGCTCGCCTGTATTATTTCAAGTGGATTCCGTGTTATTTTCGGACGGCAGCAAGAGTTATTGCAATATCAAATGATAACGACAAGTCTGTGTTGTCCAGTGCAGACTGAAATGTGCAAAGTGAGCAGACATGCCTCCTAGCATGGAAAGTTGGGGGGGGGGTGAAATGTCTTTTTGTGTAACCTATCAACTATCCATCCTTCTATCCAAGGCTTTTTTTCAGCCAGAACTCACTGGAACTGAGTCCTGGCATCTCTCAGGTGGGCGCCATTGCCATTGTAACAGAACAAGGGAGGGGTTCATGATGAGTTTCAGTGGCTCTTTTTCTAGAAAAATAACATTGCATTATCTATCAATCTAGAAGGTGACCTGGAAAGTACAACTAATCCAGAATGCGGCAGCTAGACTGGTGACTGGGAGTGGCCACCGAGACCACATAACACTTGAAAGACCTACATTGGCTCCCAGTAGGTTTCCGGGCACAATTCAAAGTGTTGGTGCTGAGCTTTAAAGTCCTAAACAGCCTTGGTCCAGTACACCTGAAGGAGCGTCTCCACCCCCATTGTTCAGCCCGGACACCAAGGTTCAGCTCCGAGGGCCTTCTGGCAGTTCCCTCACTGCAAGAAGTGAGGCTACAGGGAACCAGGCAGAGGGCCTTCTTGGTGGTGGCACCCGCCCTATGGAATGCCCTCCCATCAGATGTCAAAGAAATAAACAACTATCTGACTTTTAGAAGACATTTGAAGGCAGCCCTGTTTAGGGAAGCTTTTAGTATTTGATGAATCATTGTATTTTAATATTCTGCTGGAATTTATCATCTATCTTCTCTTGTGCTGGGCAAAGTTTGCAGGATAACCACCCTGAGCAAGTTACTTCCTCAGATGTACAAGTATAAAAGGCCTGTTCCTAGTGGAAGGAATGTGCCTGAGCTTTTTGGCCTAGGATGCAGTTTGGGAAGCTGCACAGCCAGTTATTCTCTTCCATGACCAAGGAAATTCTCACATCATGTACTCTTTACCTTCCAAAACCAGCTGGGATGAATTGTACTCCTGGATGTGCATGCAGGGCAAAGCCTCTCCTACGACGCTTTTCTTGGAGGCAGGCTTTTCTGATTTGTTCCTGGTGTACATAACAAGGGCTAGTGAAAACAGAAAGTCCATTTTATCCATTCAAGGTCAGGCCTTGCAGGCGCAAATGTAGGAAACAGTACATGGTTTTCCTCTCCAGAGAATATGATTATGCATGTACTGATGCAAACAATGAATAACAATTACATTGTTAACAAAAGTAATGCATGGAATAAAATATTCTACAGGAAGCCGTTCTTTCTTCTCTCTCTCTCTCTCTCTCTCTCTCATTTTTACTGATGTTTACTGATTTAAGTGCATAGAATTCACAAATAAAATATACAAATGTGATTTCATGTAGCACCTCTGACTGTGTTAATCAGTGACTGAAATGAATGGGGAATATATATTGCTTTTGCATCAGTTTCTGACCCGAGTTGTAAATACTGTGCATTGAAACCTTGCCATTTCACTGTTATATTAGCGCACACTCTTGGCAACGAATAATGTTATGCAGCAGTAATCATAGCAGTTATAGCAGTAGAACATTTGAATATTTTCTGCATTTGCACTAGCAGGAAATTGTGAACACACATGTAATTATTATTATTTATTTATTATTATTTATTTATTTATTTATTTATTTATTTATTTATTTATTTATTTATACCCCTCCCATCTGGCTGGGCCTCCCCAGCCACTCTGGGCGGCTTCCATAGAAACCAAAAATACAGTAAAATATCACACGTTAAAAACTTCTGTGAACATGTGTAGGTTTTGGCCCAAGGGGGAGCTACCAATCATATGGAGCCGAGAGCTGCACTCCTCTATAACCTCAAGGTTCACAAATAACTTGGAGTAATTTGAGATTATATTAGGATTTGCCAGGAAAATTCAGATTTGTACATTTGTTTATCTTGTATATAGTTTTATTAGGGTCATTAATTTTTACTAAGTTGCGTCACTTTTATTATTCGGATGTGTAGTATTCTTCATGGGACCATGGGACTGAAACTGCCTTGGTCGCGCTGGTTGATGATCTCCGGCGGGCTAGGGACAAAGGTGAGAGCTGTTTCCTAGTTCTGCTGGATCTCTCAGCGGCCTTTGACACCATCGACCATAACATCCTTCTGGACCGTCTAGAGGGGCTGGGAGCTGGGGGCACTGTCATACAGTGGTTCCGCTCCTTCCTCCTGGGCCGTGTCCAGAAGGTGGTGGTGGGGGGTGAGTGTTCAGACCCCTGGGCTCTCACTTGTGGGGTGCCTCAGGGTTCTGTCCTCTCCCCCATGCTTTTTAATATCTATATGAAGCCGCTGGGAGAGATCATCAGGGGGTTTGGACTGGGTGTTCATCAGTATGCAGATGACACCCAGCTCTACCTCTCCTTTAAATCAGAACCAGTGAAGGCGGTGAAGGTCCTGTGTGAGTGCCTGGAGGCGGTTGGAGGTTGGATGGCGGCTAACAGATTGAGGTTGAATCCTGACAAGACAGAAGTACTGTTTTTGGGGGACAGGAGGCGGGCAGGTGTGGAGGATTCCCTGGTCCTGAATGGGGTAACTGTGCCCCTGAAGGACCAGGTGCGCAGCCTGGGAGTCATTTTGGACTCACAGCTGTCCATGGAGGCGCAGATTAACTCTGTGTCCAGGGCAGCTGTCTACCAGCTCCACCTGGTACGCAGGCTTAGACCCTACCTGCCCGCGGACTGTCTCGCCAGAGTGGTGCAGGCTCTAGTTATCTCCCGCTTGGACTACTGCAATGCACTCTACGTGGGGCTACCTTTGAAGGTGACCCGGAAACTGCAATTAATCCAGAATGCGGCAGCTAGACTGGTAACTGGGAGTGGCCGCCGGGACCACATAACACCGGTTCTGAGAGATCTGCATTGGCTCCCAGTACGTTTCCGAGCACAATTCAAAGTGTTGGTGCTGACCTTTAAAGCCCTAAACGGCCTCGGTCCTGTATACCTGAAGGAGCGTCTCCACCCCCATCGTTCAGCCCGGACACTGAGATCCAGCGCCGAGGGCCTTCTGGCGGTTCCCTCATTGCGAGAAGTGAGGTTACCCGGAACCAGACAGAGGGCCTTCTTGGTAGTGGCGCCCGCCCTGTGGAACGCCCTCCCATCAGATGTCAAAGAGATAAAGAATTACCTGACGTTCAGAAGACATCTTAAGGCAGCCCTGTTTAGGGATGTTTTTAATATGTAATGCTGTATTGTTTTTAATACTGATTGGGAGCCGCCCAGAGTGGCTGGGGAAACTCAGCCAGATGGGCGGGGTATAAATAATAAATTATTATTATTATTATTATTATTCATTAAAATATTGCTTTGTGATGATCCAAATGACGAACAGATACAAATTAATGAATCTGAATGTGATGTTAAATTCTCAGTCTTTGAAAAAAAATAAATCAAACATTTAAGGCAGAAAGCGGCTTTTAATAAATCAGCTGTTCCTGGAATGCAATGTAATTTCTGTCCTATTTGACAACAATATTTGAGATAAGTTTAAAAACAAAATGAACACCTTTTCATCCACCTGGAAAACTTTGTTGAAACAAAAAAGTCTTTGCTTGTTTCCAGAAAGTGCTACTAATGGGCACCTGCCATATCCCAACAGGAATGTTTCAGAGGCAAGCACACTGAAAGCTGTTCTCTGAGTGACTGAGGAGTGGGCATATTTCAGCATATTGGGGCTGTATGAATTGTTGCAAATGAATGTTCTAGTTCAATGTGGCCTCTCAATCCTGTTTGCAAGCAGAGAACGCGGGAAGAGGAAAAACATTTCCCTGAATTTCTTCAGGGAGAAGAGAAATCCTTCAAGTTTCTCAACATTAGCAGTGGCAGTAAGACAGCTTCTTTCTTTTTCCCTCTGATGACTTGTTGTTGGTTTCCTGCAGCTGCAAAAACAGCAGCAGCAGCAATTGTGTTGACAACCTGGCTGCCATTTTGCATGGTCCACAAGTGCTCTTGTGCCTGGCATTCTTCTGGGTTGTTGTGGGGCGGAGGAGAGGGAAATGGTGGCTGCCACACAGCGATGCCAACCTAAATAAAATAGGGGGGGGGAGGTAAGCCCTTCCCTGCATAATTGATCACATTATGCCCATCAACTGGGGAGTGCGTCGGACTCCTCAAATATTTTATTTGGGGGTCCAAAGGGACCTCAGCCCCTAAGAGTTGGCTCCTGTGTTGCCACATATAACAGTGGAGGACAATCCAGGGGGAATCATGTAACATGGCCTCTTTCTTGCATGAGGAAACGAAAAAGAAGACTCAGAAGTTCTCTAGGTAAATAAATATTTCTGAGAAATTTCAGCTCACCTCTAGGGAAAAAGAGCTTCACCCTGAAGTTTGTGTGTGAAATGTAACAATGACAATGTGTTAGGGAATGGAAGCCAGTGCTTTCCATTTATATTATTGAATATAGGTCAGTATATGGAATGGAAACATATATTTGAAATACTGACACAAGAGCTAGAACATTGCAGCTCGAAGTTGACTGTTGAATTCAGTTATATAGCATTCTTAATTTCTGAAGCACTTTACCATCCTTAATTATATATATATATTTTCTACAATTATAACCGCCCTGCAAAGTAGGCCACTATTACTCCTGTTTTACAACGGGGACCTAAGACTGAGAAAGGTTACTTTGACCAAGGCAAAATGTGTCCAGGTCTAATGCAATAGTGGGACTTCCAAACCCAAGACCAGATTTCTGTCAAAGGCACTTTAATATGTATTCACCAAATGAAATGTATGTTTTTCCCCCAGTACTGGAATAAATATTCTTAACGTGTAAAACCTTCGGCTGCTCAAGGCAATGAGGCAACTGGGAATTTGCCAGAGTGAATATGTGTCCTAATCAGAAACACAGCTAGATTCTTTTCCCTCCTTTCATTTTAATACACATCGGAGACCTCAAACTGGCAAATTTCAGCCTTCGTGAGGATTTCCATCTACATAAACTGTGGAGTGGGGTTGGGAGATTCTGGTGGTGCACCAAGCACAAAGATGGGATGGACACAGCCTGTGGGGCTTGAGCAGGGGTCAGCAAACTAAGGTCTGAGGGTCATATCAGGCCCAATCGCCTTCAGGATCCGGCCCGCAGACTGTCCGTGGATCAGCATGGGGATTCTGTTCATTTGGGCTGCACCATTCCCCCCCTTGCCATTCCATCCCCCCTCCCCCCCCACACAGTGGCAGCGCCTCCTCCCTCCCTCCTCCTGCCTTCTCCTTGCCCTGCCTAGAGGAGGAAGGGGGCTAGGCTGAGCTGGCTGAGCACCATTTTAAGCAGCCC
This sequence comes from Podarcis melisellensis, assembly GCF_964234715.1. Lineage (NCBI taxonomy): Eukaryota > Metazoa > Chordata > Lepidosauria > Squamata > Lacertidae > Podarcis > Podarcis melisellensis. The sequence goes on from NC_138530.1 coordinate 94,467,528, forward strand.
CTCTCCGGAGCCAGCCCTTTTGCACTGCTTATCTTCCTGCTGCTGCCCTGGTGCTCCTGTGGGCCAGAGAGTGGAGTGGACAAACTCGCTCTGCCTAGTCACAAGAAGCAGCAGCGGTGGTGGTGGCACCATCCCCTGGGATGGTAAGCGCAGCGGCTGGGGCTGAAGATGGGGAGGAGGACTACTTGCCCCCTCGCCTCTTCTTCCAGCTCTCCCCGCCCCCGGTGCCATTTCTCTGACCCGCCACAAGGTCTGAGGGACAGTGGACCGGCCCACAGCTTAAAAAAAATGCCGTCCCCTAGGCTGGCAATCAATAGAAAAAAGAGTCGCAGAACTGAGAGATTGCACAAAACAAATGAAAATCCCTGAAAGGAGAAGTAATCAACTATAAATATTATCTTGTGGAAATCAACTAAATAATAAAAATCAAAAAGCTTAAGGGGGAAAAATTAGAAAAACCTAAAATAGAACAAAGCCTTAATGGCATGCTGGCTACAAACCTCGTTTCGTTGAACTATTCAGTTTCCTCAGAAGGAAATAGAAAAATCATAAACTTTAAATGACCAAAATTCAAAGAAGGGTAGAACCCCAAAAATTCTGACGTATTATGATCCTAGCTCGACCTAGGTAAAGCAAAGCGCATCAGTCTTTAACATCAGCAGTATTTTCTATTTTAGGTTACTCTAATTTTTTCCTTAAGCTTTTTGATTTTTATTATTTAGTTGATTTCCACAAGATAATATTTATAGTAGATTACTTCTCGTTTCAGGGATTTTCCTGGTATTTCATTTGTTTTGTGTGACCCCTGGGCTGGAGCATAGGGACAGATAGCACCCACCCAGATTCTAGCTTCTGGCAAACTGACTTGCCTCTTCATTGTGTTATCACACATTGGCTAGAGGAGGGGAGCAGCTTGAGGAGAGACACAGTACACTTTCATATTCATGCAGCTACGACTCCTGTGTCATAGAGTCAATGGTTGCTGGATTTCAAATGCGCTTCCATCTATGTATATCATCTATCCATGGTTCTATGCAATCACAATGGGGTAGCGGAACCACTGTCACGTCCCTAGATCTGCCAAGCAGATCATGCCAGGTGTGGGGGCCTGCTTGGCAGTCTGGAGTGGTGGCATGTGCTTTGAGTTCCCTGCCATGAAATCCCCTTGTGGTTGGCCCCAGCCTCAGTGTTCCTCATCTGTAAAATGGGTCAATAGTTTCCAGAAGCTTGATTCCCGAACTGCTTAATACATAAGTTTTAGCTCGCCTTCATGGGGCTACCTTCTCAACATGTAGGCTGTTTGCGCCACCGTGGTAGTCCGGATCATGTTGTGATCTGTATGAACTTGACATCGTGTGTCAGTAGTACTGCTTCATGCTGGGAGATTTGGAAGCATAAGCAATAGTTGCACATCTTGTGCATGGAGTGTTTTTCTTTATGTGTTGTGCCCCCTCCTCCATAATTTTTTTTATTTCAAGAATTGCCAACCCACTCGTCCTATCCCTTTGTTTGCCACAGCACTGTTGTGTGCTGCATCACAACTCCATTTAGTTAGCATGATAGTAAGCATTTAATATGTCAAATCCCCCTTTCTCCCCTCTAGGATCATATTTAAATAATGCCTTTATTTTAAGCAGGCAAATTGCATTCCCAGCAGCACCTGCTGCAGCAGCAGCATTAAAGATATGCTAGGAGAAAAATTACCATGCCCATAAGTGAAGCCAAAGGACCCTAGATCTCTTCCACGATTACATCTGTCTTGCTGTTTTGCTTTTATGTCCGTGCACTCTAATGCAGATTAGCAGGAAAATAATTTGGATGTAAATTGCCTCAGCCAATGGTGAATTATGAATGGGTACGTTTCAGGCCACTGAGACTGCCGATTTGCTCAGGGCATAAAGTAAATCCCATAAAAATCCAAGAGTTATATACTGAAGTCAGCAACACTGTTGTAAATTTGGAGTAAGTCCATTTAAACAAGTGTTGCTATTGACTTCAGCTAGTGTGAGTTCACAGAAAGGCTGTACTTCAAACGGCGCACATTCCATTCGGAGAAATCACGTCTGTGTGAGGGAGAAAGTTTGAAACTGAACATGGGTAGAAGAAGCAGGGCTTTTTTTTACCCGGAACTCGACGGAACTCAGCTCTGGCACCTCTCAGGTAGGTGCCATTGCCATTCTAAGAGAATGAGAGAGGCTTTCATGGTGAGTTACAGCACCTCTTTTTCTAGAAAAATAGCACTGTGTAGAACAATCACATTACTGTGCATGTGTCAGTTTTGCGGTATGTATATGTACTCTGAATTAAGATTGGCTGTAGCATTTGGGCAATGTTTCTCATGTAGTTATGTGCGCAGCGCATGAACAGTTATGTACAGGTATTACACAAGAGATGTGTGATGATGGTTTTGGATTAACTTTATTTGATACCAAAGAAAACATAATTGCAAAACACACACTTATGCGCACACAATAAAGAATATTGCAACTCTCCATCAATCAGGATCAGAACTCTGCAAAAAGGAAACATCCAAATTTTACATAACATATGCATCACACAAACCAACTTCGCTTTTATCCTGAATGTAACAAGTACGTAGCAGTCGAACCAACTTTGAGAATCACAGACTTTTCTATGTTTTGCTTGACCATTCGTATGCTTGACAAAGACGTCCAGCTCTGTTGGTAGAGCGTAAAACTCTTAAAGTCCTGGGTTCAAGTCCCACATGGGGCAAATGATTCCTGCACTGCAAAGGGGTTGGACTAGATGACTCTCGTGGTCCCTTCCAACTCAATGGTTCTATGAGCCAATCAAATCCATTACAAGGTCTTTCCGTCTCCATATGTCCCCACATTTTGTTTTATTGATGGCAACTCATACATTTTGGGAGAAAACTGTTGTAACCTGACATGGGGAGTTTAGGCATAAATGTGAAAGGAAGCATCGGTGTGCCACAGTAGATGTTGGAGGACTGGGTGCAAGAGGGGCCAGAATTCCTACACCTTTAATAGTGGTGTGAAAGAGGAGGACTGGGTGCAAGAGGGGCCAGAATTCCTACACCTTTAATAGTGGTGTGAAAGAGGTCATTTCAGCAGCCGCCAGGACAAACAAAATCTGCTGATATTCTCTCTTCTAAGGGTACAGGTATCCTGCCTTCTTTTGCATCTGACTATGTTAAACCATAAAGCCTAGGGCTTGCCCATCGGAAGGTCGGCAGTTCGAATCCCACGACGGGGTGAGTTCTCGTTGCTCAGTCCCTGCTCCTGCCAACCTAGCAGTTCAAAAGCACATCAAAGTGCAAGTAGATAAATAGGTACCACTCCAGCGGGAAGGTAAACGGTGTTTCTGTGCACTGCTCTAGTTCGCCAGAAGCGGCGTAGTCATGCTGGCCACATGACCCGGAAGCTGTATGCTGGCTCCCTTTGGCAATAAAGCGAGATGAGCGCCACAACCCCAGAGTCAGCCATGACTGGACCTAATGGTCAGGGGTCCCTTTATCTTTACCTTACCCTAAAGTAGATGTGTTTGAGGAGCAGAGCGGTACATCTGGCGCTTGCTTTGGACCAAACCCTGAGTTCAGCATCCTTTAGCAGCAGCAAGGACAAGGGAATCAGAATAAAATACAGGATTAGGGCCTGTATAGCCAGCAAAACTATTGTTGGCTGTCATCCCCTATGTTTAAAAATACAGGCCCTAATCCTGTATTTTTAAACATAGGGGATGACAGCCAACATTAGTTATGTGAGTCATTAAGTAACTTGAGTTTGTCGATTCCATTGAGTCTACTCTGCATATGACCTAGCTGGGCACCACCCAAAAATTCAGATAATATTGTTTAGAGAAGATTTATTAGTATCATTGCTTTATTTATATACCACTTAATACCAAAATAGGCTTCTAAAGCCATCTACGGAATATAAAAACCAATTGCACAACATTATTAAAACACACAATAATTCAAAATACACCATAAAAAACAATTAAATAGTCCTATTCAGACATTAAAATATAAACATACATATAATTAAAATATACAATGAAACATTCCCATTAAATCAAAGTGATATGCAATAGAAGTAATATTAGTCATACCCTTTGAAACATGTTCAAATAAGGCATAGCTGAAATCCAAAAATATAAATAAAACATGCCATAAAACCTAATTTAAGAAGTTGGGATAGACCAGAGTATTGTTTAGACACGAGTGTATTTATTTACATGGATAAAGCATGGAGAACTTGGAAGATCAACTGATTGAACTATTAGGATTAGTTCTGCCACTAAGATCAAAAATATAAGAATGTACCGCCTATATATGCATTTGTATTAATATTTAGAAGAGTAAAATGCTATAAAAAAAAAATTAAAAGCCAAATCCTTTAAAACATTGCGCCCCCCCCCCCCGTCTTATTTTTAAGGATAAACATGAGCAGAAAAGGAGGAGGGCAGGAAGGAAACTCACTCCAAGAATAGTAAAACTACATCTTAGAGAAATATCTTCTTGGTATCTAGTGAACTGATTCCAATAGTTATCAAAGAGCCCCCACTTTATATGCAAGGCATCCTGCCATCCCACCCTGTTGCCAAATATGTTAAGTTGACAATTTTGGAACTCTTCCACATTTTAATAATAATTTACTTTTTGACAGCACTCGAGAATTCTTCCAAATAAAAGCTATTTCTAACCATGCAGCTGTTCATATATTCAAGATTGCCTGCTTGGATGTAGATACCTTAGTTAGTAACACTTGGGGAGGGAGGCAGAACAGTTGGCCCCCCCTTTTCTTTTTACCTTGGGCCACTTTAAACAGCCTTATAGAGCATTGCACAATTATTATTATTATTATTATTATTATTATTATTATTATTATCATTATTATTATTATCATCATCATTGTTAATTGATCACTGAGATTGAACAGGTTTTTTTTAAAAAAAATGACATTTACATTTTGCAATACTCCTGTTGGAGTTTTACAATGTTTATGTTCCGCACTCCACAAAAAACCTTCCCCAGCAAACTCTCCCTGCCCTGAACTCAGCCGGGGTGCAATTTCCTTCTCTGTAGAGGAGGTCAGAGAGGGCAGTGCAGCACCAGCTGACAACTGACTTCAGACTGTCCCCTCTGCATCCCCAGCAGTCAGGTCTAGATTAGCAGAAAGTGTTTTCTGTAAACAGGATTGCTAGGGAGAGCAAGAGCTGCTAATGGCTATTGTGATGCACACATATTTTAATTGGGTTAATCGGCTGAAAATGGTTATCTCTATTGACTAAGCTAAAGGTAGGAATTACCTCAGGGGGGCAGAGGGGGAAGCCCACCTCCCACAAAAAGATGAGTGTTACATTGTTTAGCTGTTTGCCTTTGCTTAACCCTTCAGATAAAATTCAGGAGTTTTGTTATCTCTGTTGCCCTGGAGAACAAAAAGAACCCCCTCTCATTTGGAGGTTGTACAGTTGCAAAGAGAGAGTAGGATGGAAATAACTTGGATGTGATGCAGGTGGCACTGTGGTCTAAACCACAGAGCCTAGGGCTTGCTGATCTGAAGGTCGCCGGTTCAAATCCCCGCAATGGGGTGAGCTCCCGTTGCTCGGTCCCTGTTCCTGCCAACCTAGCAGTTTGAAAGCATGTCAAAGTGCAAGTAGATAAATAGGTACTGCTCTGGAGGGAAGGTAAATGGCATTTCCATGTGCTGCTCTGGTTTGCCAGAAGTGGCTTAGTCATGCTGGCCACATGACCCGGAAGCTGTCTGCGGACAAACGCCGGCTCCCTCGGCCTATAGAGCGAGATGAGTGCCACAACCCCAGAGTCGTCCGCGACTGGGCCTAACGGTCAGGGGTACCTTTACCTTTAACTAAAATCAGTGAAATTCACTTCTGTGGATAGGATAGGATAAAATGTCCCCATCTCTGTAAATTTTAAGGTGCCGAAAGAAGATGTAAACAGGATTGTTTGCCCAGGCATTTGGCTTTTTAATAGGGATCATATGGTGTGATGATACCCTAGCTTGTTGTGATTGTCATCTTTTAGTGGGTTGGGGCAAGACTTTTAGGGGATGGACATTTGTCACAGATGCTTTAGCTGAGATTCCTGCATTGCAGGGGGTTGGACTAGATGTCCCTTGGTTCTCTTCCAGCTCTAATATTATATGATTCTATGACTTGTCCATATTATATTATTGTATTGTATTGCATTGCATTGCATTATTATATTATATTATATTATAATAAAGATGAGCACTTTTAGTGAATGATATTGCTTTATTCTTTCGGTGTTGCTTTAAACTTTTGTTGTTTCCTCTTTGTTTTTACAATTGTAACTTGCTTTGGGACATTGTATTTAATATGTGACGAGTTAACAGATAACTTTTGTTGTTGTTACTTCTTCTCAGGAAAAGCTGTTTCCATATCTGATGCTCCTAATCTTCTTGTTTCACTGGAATACGGATCACTTAAAAAATAAAAACAGTGCGGTGGTCCCCTGACCAGAAATGTCAGCTGTTATTTCTGACAGTGACTGCTCGTATTAATGACTTTTATTATTGTCAGTTTTACTGCCCAGTGGTGCGCTGATAAGTAATTCAAGTGCAAATATATCAGACGATTTATGTTGCAACAAACCCAGTTCCTGTGTTCAAGTCCAGTCTGGGAACAAAATGGTTGCCTGAATGGATGTGCTTTATTGAGAGAGGGGCAGGTGAGATGTGACCTTCTTACCTCTTGATCTCTTGGGGGCTTTTGATACCATTGACCATGATATGCTTCTGAACTGCCTCTGTAGGATGGGAGGCACTGTGTTCTTGTAATTCTGATCCTACCTATAGTTTTGGGTCCAGAGTTTTGCACTGTGGGAGTGCCTCTTGACTCCCTCAAACAAGGAACGGCATGTCACCAAGTACTTTTTCTGCCCCCAGTGTGTCTATGTGAAGAAGAAGAAGAAGAAGAAGAAGAAGAAGAAGAAGCAGCAGCAGCAGCAGCGTTTGGATTTGATATCCCGCTTTATCACTACCCTTAGGAGTCTCAAAGCGGCTAACATTCTCCTTTCCCTTCCTCCCCCACAACAAACACTCTGTGAGGTGAGTGGGGCTGAGAGACTTCAGAGAAGAGTGACTAGCCCAAGGTCACCCAGCAGCTGCATGTGGAGGAGCGGAGACGTGAACCCGGTTCACCAGATTACGAGACTACCGCTCTTAACCACTGCACCACACTGGCACTTATTGGTAGTAGCTGGGCACAGGGTGTCACTAATATATCCTGATGGCTGAATAGGTAAAAAGGCTACCCGTTCCATGTGCCAAGGGCCTGGAAACATTCAAATGCCCTCTTCCCCCTGCTACTTTGATGCTTTCTGCAAAAACAGAAGGGCAGGAACTAGCAGCCCTACAAAAAAGGAGACCCCTTGAAGATTAGAGGGTATAGGCTCAGCTTTTGTAGAAATCTAATATATTCAATTGCTCGATTTCATTTGTTGTTACAGCCATCTAATACAGTGGTACCTCGGGTTACAGACGCTTCAGGTTACAGACTCCGCTAACCCAGAAATAGTACCTTGGGTTAAGAGCTTTACTTCAGGATGAGAACAGAAATCACGTGATGGTGGCGAGGCGGCAGCGGGAGGCCCCATTAGCTAAAGTGGTACCTTAGGTTAAGAACGGTTTCAGGTTAAGAACGGACCTCCAGAACAAATTAAGTTCTTAACCCGAGGTACCACTGTATAATGAATCGGCATGTTAAGACCTCGAAGGAAAGAACTTCTCATGGAGAAGGTGATCCAAAGTACGTAAGTTTGCTTGTACGTAAGTTCTGCTGGTATCAGTAGGAATTGCCTCTGTGTACATTGTCTTAGACAGGTGTAATATTGGAATGTGACGATAAGAGGTGCTCTTAATGTACGAGAATGTTAACAAAGACACAGTTGTTGAAACTATTTCCCCCTTAAGAAACTGTTTGTAATTCACATACCTGGTGCAATGGCATCGGCACATTGCTCAGATAAGCTATTATTTTTAGACTGAGCATATGGGAAGGGGGCCGGGTGCTGCTTCCTGAACCTCTGTTCGCCGGGTCTGGTTCACACCAAAAAAATGTCTTCTCCCCACAAGTAGTCCTGGCCCTTCCTTGGCACATGGAGTCATGTAGAAAAAACACAAGATATGCAAACTGCCCACTCGCAGATATAATTGGCAGCAATTTCCAAGATGACAAGGGCTGGGCCCTGTGCACTGCATTCCTCCATACCCAGGGAAGGTCAGGAATGCATGTGTGCAGCAGAACGTTTTATCATTCCATACACATTTCATACAATATCATTTCAGATTAGGGGGCAGTGCAGGCTCTCTCCTACTGACACACTTATTTTGGATTTACTTTCAAGAGCATGCATTTAGAAGCTGCATTACATAATAAATTGAATCCAAGTGTTCAGTTGCCATAAAATAGATAATAATAGATAATAATAATAATAGATTCTTTATTGTCATTACACAAGTGCAACATTTCACAAGTGCAACGAAATTGGATGCCATCCCTTAAAAACAACAAAAGCAAAACAACAACAACAACCAAACAAACCACCTTCCAGCCGCACCCACACCCACACCCATCAAACTCCCAGGTCACACTATCGAGTTACAGCATTCAAAAAGGCCACAGCTCTTGGGTAGAAACTATTTTTCAGTCTATTTGTCCTTGACTTGATGTTTCTATATCTCCTGCCAGAAGGCAGTAGTGCAAACAGACTGTATCCCGGGTGAGATGAATCCTGCAGGATGTTGTTTGCTTTCCTAAGACAACGGGAACCGTACAGTTCTTCCAAAGATGGGAGAGGATGACCAATAATCCTTTGGGCTGTGGTTATGACCTTCTGGAGCACCTTCCTCTCCCTAGCTGTACAACTGGAGAACCAAGCACAAATACAGTATGTGAGAATGCTCTCTATGGAGCCTCGGTAGAAGGACACCAGCAGTCTCTCACTCAGATTGTTCTTCTTTAAAAGTCTGAGGAAATAAATTCTCTGCTGGGCCTTCTTCACCAGAGTAGTGGTATTTGCGCTCCAAGTCATGCCCTGATCGATAGTCACTCCCAAAAACCTGAATTCCGCCACCCTCTCCACCCGTTCCCCGTTGATATACAAGGGCTGAATGTCCGCCTTTTTTTCCCTGTAATCCACCACCAATTCCTTGGTCTTAGCCGTATTAAGAGCCAGATTGTTCTCTCCACACCAATCACAAAGCCGCTCCACCTCGTCCCGATAGGCAGACTCATCCCCTCCTGAAATGAGCCCCACCACCGTAGTGTCATCAGCAAACTTGATGATTTTGTTGCTGGAATAGATGGCTGTACAGTCATACGTGTAGAGAGTATAGAGCAGGGGACTCAACACACAACCCTGTGGTGAGCCGGTGTTAAGGCTAAGGGCTGTGGACATATGTGACCCTACTCTAACCCTCTGAGAACGTTCTGACAAAAAATCCAAAACCCAGAGACAGGTGGAGTTGGAGAGTCCAATCGCCTCTAGCTTGGACACCAGTCTATGGGGGAGGATAGTGTTAAAAGCAGAGCTAAAATCCACAAACAGCAGCCTCACATAACTCCCCGGCTGCTCCAGATGGGACAGAGCAGCATGGAGAGTGGTGGTGATAGCGTCTTCTGTGGATCTATTTGCCCTGTATGCAAACTGGTAGTTGTCAAAAGTTGATGGAAGACAGGAAATAATGTGACGGCGCACCAGTTTCTCAAAACACTTCATGATGATTGGAGTCAGTGCAACTGGTCTGTAGTCGTTCAAACTACTGATTGTGGATTTTTTGGGCAGAGGAACAATAGTTGACGACTTCAAGCAGGGTGGGACAATAGACTGGTGTAAGGACTTGTTGAAGATCTTAGTAAAGACCCTCGCCAGCTGATCCGCACAGCCCTTCAACACCTTTCCAGTGATGCCATCAGGTCCAGCAGCCTTCCTCGGATTCACCATCCAAAAGAAGGCTATTGCTCCATAGCATGTGCTAACTTTACTGAATTGTGATTCCTATCTGCTGAACAGTTAATACAGAAATACCTAATATGGATAGGCCCCAATGAGACTAAGGACTATGGTAGAGAGACAGCTTGTCCCTATCAAAATTGTTGCATCACAGGGTGTGAGATTAGCTCCTTTTCCCATTGTTCTGGTTAAGCTCATGCCCAGGGAAGTCTTACTGAGCCAGCTTACTTCAATGGTAAGAGAACTAGGCTTGAATCAGAAAGGCCAAGCTTGAAGTTTTGCTTCTTCTATCAGCTTATTATGTCTTTTGGCAAGTCAATAGGCTAAAAATTGGATTCAGGGAGGCAACATATTTTGATTAAGCAGGAATGGTGAACCTGTATCTCTCTGAATGCAATTAGACTCCATCTCCCATCAACTCTAACCAGCATGGCCAATGTTTATAAATGATGGGAGTTGTAGTCCAACAATATCTGGAGGGTTACAAGCTCAGGGGAAGATGTCATGAGATAACCACTCCCTTGAGACTTTTTCAGGCTTTTTCCCAGACCAGGACATTTGAGAGCCAGTGCGATGTAGTAGAGTGTCAGACGAGGACCTTGAAGACCAAGGTTCAAATCCTGCACTCAGCCATGAAGCTCACTAGGTGACCTTGGACCATTCACTGCCTCCCAGGGTGGATCTACACACAGGAAAAAATGTTATAAATAAGTCAAAAATTAGATTGTTATAACAATTTTTTTAAAAAAACACCCTATGGAAAAACACCAATTAAAATTTCATGCTCTCTGACGCCATCTAGTGTTGCATGTTTATAGCACATTCAAATTGTTGTTTCTTTACTAATGTAGCTGAGTCCTCAGTCTAAGCTACTTCACAGGGTTGTGGGAAATAATTGAGAAGGGGGAGAATAATGTATACCCCCTTGAGATTATTGGATATCTATCTAGCTTTCTAGTTATCTGGATAGATAGATATGGAAATATATAGAAATAGATATATATATAGATATATGTATGAAAAGGCATTGCAGACCAACATATAAAAAAGCAGAGATTAGAAGATGTGATAAGAAAGGTGATGTTGGGGGCACCTACGTACGGCTGGGACCGATTCCACATTGAACCACCTTGAGTTGTTTTATATTCCATTGCCCTGTACCCTCAAGTCTACTCGGTTTTTGCTGTGTCTCCTATCTAAGAAAAGGCTCCCTTAGCAGCAGTTGGAGCCGGCAGCAGTTGCAGGCGAGAAAAGGCCGGTTGTCAAAATATATCACGTATCTCCCGTCAGCTTGTACTCCCATGATAGGAGGCATTCTGAGAAAGTGACAGAACAAGATTAGGTCCATAAGAAATTACATCCGCCAAGCTCTCCTAAGGATAACAAGCAGAAGTGTATTGGATTGGTCTAGTGAGAAAGCATATCTAATGAGCTCCTCTAAGCGAAAAAGAAGCAGCACATTGGCACAGAAGCATGCTTTGGTGAGAATGCAAGCTTGGCAGCTTCTAACAGCGTGCATTTTCACTGGGCATTTAACATCCCCTGGGCATCTGCCTCATGCTCCATACCAGGCTGGTGGGATGTTTGAGTTGAGTAGAAGCATCTCTATGCCTGCTTCTGGCAGCACAAACCCTCCTTGCGCCTATTGAACATGCAGTCAAAAAGCCACCCAGTAGTATTCCTGAGGGCGGAGCCTGGCAGAAATCCCCCAAACGGGGTGTTTTGCAGGCGGGGCTGAGCCTGACTGGGATCCACTGGAACATGCAGCCATCATCATCATCATTTTTTATTTGCATGCCGCCTTTCCAGAGTTACAAAACAATGCTCAAGGTGGCTTACAGCATAACAAGATTTAAAGGTAAAGGTAAAGGGACCCCTGACCATTAGGTCCAGTCGTTGCCTACTCTGGGGCTGTGGCGCTCATCTCGCTTTATTGGCCGAGGGAGCTGGGGGTACAGCTTCCGGGTCATGCGGCCAGCATGACCAAGCCGCTTCTGGCGAACCAGAGCAGCACACGGAAACGCCGTTTACCTTCCCGCCAGAGCGGTACCTATTTATCTACATGCACTTTGATGTGCTTTCGAACTGCTAGGTTGGCAGGAGCAGGGACCGAGGAACAGGAGCTCACCCCGTCGTGGGGATTCGAACAGCCGACATTCTGATCGGCAAGTCCTAGGCTCTGTGGTTTAACCCACAGCGCCACCCGCGTCCATAAGAAGATTTACATACTGGTAATTACAAAAGTCATAAACAATAAATAAACCATATCAAAAAAATACACAACCAAATGGGAAACAATTTCCACATAAATCAAAATCTAAAACTAAGAATACAGCATTAATATCACAGTTTAAAATGACATAGGTAAAAAATAACAGCAATTTAAACAAAAAACAAAACAAAACGGAGCCCTCTCTGCCCAGCAGGAGCAGCGGCAGCAGTCCTTTATAGAGCCCATCAGGCCCTGCCCTAGGCCAGGTGTTGAGTGGTAGGACTCAAGCGCTGAGCAGGGGAGTCCTCCTAGGTGGCAGCCGCAGCAGCAGTTCTTACAGGCCTGTCAGGCCCCATCCTGGGCCAGGTGGCCAGCATAAGACCTGATGCCTCTGACCAGATCCTGCAGCCCGCCCGCCTCCTTCCCGATGTAGGAGGGATCTTGGACCCTGCCAGAGCATCATCCCTAAACCTCGTAAATTTGGGGAAGAGGTGTGAGGCTCTGATTTGGGGAAAGAAAAAGGTCCCGGAGCACTCTACCAGGGGGGAAAAGCACTGCATTTTTTTTATTGTTTTGTTTTAGGTTGCAGTCCTAATCCAGTTACCTGAGAGTAAGCCCACTGCATTCAGCAGGACTTACTTCTGCAAAGATATAGTTTGAATTGTGCTGTTTATTAAGCTTGTCTGGCATTTTGAGAGTGTTGGTGACGAAAGATAGATAGATGATAGATAGATAGATAGATAGATAGATGATAGATAGATAGATAGATAGATGATAGATAGATAGATAGATAGAAGATAGATAGATGATAGATAGATAGATAGAAGATAGATAGATAGATGATAGATGATAGATAGATAGATAGATAGATAGATAGATGATAGATAGATAGATAGATAGATAGATAGATGATAGATAGATAGATAGATAGATAGATGATAGATAGATAGATAGATATAGACACATAATGTTTAATAATAAATAAACCTAGGGAGAATCAAGCCATTTGTTTTGTGGCTTGGCTCAGAGAAGCCTCCCTTGACACTCTGAAAAAGTCTTGTTTACCTTATGAAGTTAATTCTTTTGAAAACACTGTTTGGGCACTGCAGCAGTGTTTGGAATCTGGAGTTCAGAAGAAATTCTCTTGGGGGAAGTCCGTGCTTATTTGGCATGCAATTACTGTGCTGCGTCGGGAGAACGAGACATGCAGGAAAGGTGATATCTTTTATTGGACCAGTTTAGCTCAAAAGATTGAACACTCTCAGCAAGAAAAATGGTTCCCCTAAAAGGTATTACTTTTCCGGCCTTGTCTTTCCACCTCAATGAAATGCATTGCTTCCTGCTTCGAGCAGTGGATTCTCCTACAGGTGATTTTAACCTCAAATGATGAAGTCATGCATATGAATTTACTTATATGTACTATAAGGACTGTCTTCTCTCCTAGGAGCCTGCCCCTTCGTGAAGATAATTTTTAGAGATATTGTGAAGATAGGTGAGAGGTGACAGTGGGCAGGGCCTTCTCTGTGGTGGCAAAGACTTCTGGGCACATGGACACAGGCTTTTTAGGCCTTGGGTATACTTCTTTGGATCCTTTTTGCACCTGCCACCTGACTTTCTGCTCCGGTATAGCAGTTTCAGTCACTTTGGAGCAGAGTAAGAATTTTTTCCTGCCCACGAATTGGCACAGTTGTCCAGGTTTTCTCATCTACTCTGCACTGGATTCTGGGGGATATCAGAATCACTGGCACCAACTCTATAGAGCTGAGGCGTCTTCACCCCCCCACCAGTATCTGTGGGGAGGTGGCCAGGGCCCCTCAATGTTGAGGAGGCAGAAGAGGCTGACTGGCTCCTCCTGAGTGCAAGAGAGGAGGAGCTGCTGGCCATTGAAACCGCGTCATATTGGACTCTGCGTTCGGCTTCCCACCAAAGATACAACATGTGTCACACACATGATGTCATGCATGCATGATGCACAACAGAGCCCCCTTAATCTTGGGTGCAAATCAGCGCCTCTGATCGGAATGTAGGGGTCGGGACAATTAAATTGGCTAATTTGGTTACATTGTTGGCAGGAAGGTGCCGGAAAGACTAATGGAACAGGCAAGTTGCTTTGAAGGCACCTTTGAAGGTGAAGGACATTGTCCAGAGGCCAGTGGCTCTGGATTTGAGGGCCCTCAGCCTAGAGTTATGGGGCCCCAAGAGGGGATGGGACAAGGAAGCATTCCTACTCACCATAATGTGAGGCTCAGGCTTTGGGTTCATGCCTTTCCATACCTATTGGCAGGGACACAGCTTGGCTTGCCCAAGGTTGAAGTTCAGTTAGCTTCCCACACTCCTCATTGATCCTGCAGATATTATAATAAAAGGTGTTCCTAGTTCAGTCCATTTTGTGTCTCACCTCTTCATTCCAGTCACAGTTTAAAATGGTATTATTTCCCCAGGCTTTCAATGAGCAATTTTAATTCAACCTGTCTTGAATGCCTGTTAGCAGTTGAAAGGTAGGGTATGAATGTTTTAATTAATTACAGTGCAATCCTGTAATTGCCTCATGAGAAGTAAACACCACTGTGTTCAATGAAATTTTGGGATGTATCTCATTTTTTCCCTTACATATTTTAGTTAAGTTAAGGATATTTTGCTTCTATATCTTATTTATATTTTTGATAAGTTGCCTCATCAGAGCAAAATGATTTTTAACGTTTTATTCCTTGGATTTATTTTTACTGATTTATTTTTACACTGGTGACCCAGTCTTCAGAGTGCTTTATGTAGGTCTCCCATGCATTCTCCCATTTAGACAACTGACCAGAGCAGACCCTCCAGGTGTCCCTATTTTCCAGAGACAGTCCTAGATTTACAGAAGCCGTCCCAGTTTCTAAGCTGATCCTGGAATGTCCCGCTTTTCCTTCGGATGTCCCTATTTTGATCAGAGAAATGTTGGAGGGTATGGAGTTATGCGACCCATGAGCCAAGGAATAAGTAACTCTACAACCTTTGGAATAAATCTGAAGGCAGCCCTGTGTAGGGAAGTTTTAAAAGGTTTAATGTTGTATGGAAGTGAGAGCTGGACCATAAAGAAGGCTGATCACCAAAGAATTGATGCTTTTGAATTATGGTGCTCTAGGAGACTCTTGAGATTGCAAGAAGATCAAACCTATCCATTCTGAAGGAAATCAGCCCTGAGTGCTCACTGGAAGGACAGATCCTGAAGCTGAGGCTCCAATACTTTGGCCACCTCATGAGAAGAGAAGACTCCCTGGAAAAGACCCTGATGTTGGGAAAGATTGAGGGCACAAGGAGAAGGGGACGACAGAGGACGAGATGGTTGGACAGTGTTTTGGAAGCTACCAGCATGAGTTTGACCAAACTGCGGGAGGCAGTGGAAGACAGGAGTACCTGGCATGCTCTGGTCCAGGGAGTCACGAAGAGTCGGACACGACTAAACGACTAAACAACAACAAATGAGGTATTAATGTTTGTTTGTTTTTGTTTGAACATCCCGATTTTCGTCTGAGAAATGTTGGAGGTTATGCCAGGCTGGGCAGGGGGGTGTAGGTCTGTTTCATACAGTAAAGCAACTAACAGGTCTGTCATTCAACAGGCTCTCTGAAAAGACCTGTCTCTTTGTCAAAGTATCTGTATGAAGAATGCATTTTCAATCATCTCTTGCATTCACACTTCATATTGCGAGGTGTACAGTTAAAATGTCTCAGTAAAGTGTGAAAAGGCCTTGGGACCTCTTATATTTAACAATAGCTTTACTTTAACAGTATAAAATCATCATGTCCATCAGAACATTCTCCAGGCAATCCTCACATAATCTCACAATCTTCCATAAGTAGTGCATTTTAATGGATCTGATGATTCCTCTCCCTCAGGGAAAACAAGTGTTACTTCCCTTATAAAATTGTCTCAGCATTCAGCGTATGAATGATTCACAATTCCAGAAGCTGATTATAAACGAGAAAACCATTGTAATTCAATTTGCAGGCATAGATTATGTTCTCCTCTTCTGGTAGCGACAATTTTGCAAACTGAGCAGATTTTATTTTATTCTTTTTTGTTTATGCAAAGTTGTTTTCTTTCTTGTTAAGTGATTAAGATGACTGTTTATTGCGCTACCACACCAGGGAAAATATGTTCAATGCTAAATCGAAACATTTTGCATTAAATTGCAATGCAGTTTTTGTTGCTCTGCCCAAGTTTGGTTTTATAACAGAAGTAGGCATAAAAGAATGCTCAGTATTCTGAGAGCAGCCGTGTGTCAGGGGATCTATAAAAACCAGGGGAAATTCAGTAAAACTTAATGTTAACACATTCCCAGAAGTTAAACCGGTGTGTGAGAGTGTTGGTTAGTAAATTCCCAAAAGATATAAGCAGAGCAACCTGGAGAGGTATACTAAAATTTGGAGAGTGAGGAATGAGAATCCAAGCACTGACCATCCAAGACTGACATGTACATTTGTTAGGGCCAAATCTGGCCAAAATATTCTTCAGTATACCTTGGCCCAGTATACCTGAAGGAGCGTCTCCATCCCCATCGTTCTGCCTGGACAATGAGGTCCAGCACCGAGGGCCTTCTGGCAGTTCCCTCACTGCGAGAAGCAAAGTTACAGGGAACCAGGCAGAGGGCCTTCTCGGTAGTGGCGCCCGCCCTGTGGAACGCCCTCCCACCAGATGTCAAAGAGAAAAATAACTACCTTACATTTAGAAGACATCTGAAGGCAGCCCTGTTCAGGGAAGTGTTCAATGTGTGACATTTTAATGTATTTTTAATCTTTGTTGAAACCACCCAGAGTGTCTGGGGAAACCCAGCCAGATGGGCAGGATACTAATAAATTATTGTTGTTGTTGTTGTTAATAATAATAATCACAATAATAATAATTTTGAAGTCCCTCTGATGTCCGTGAGAGTCAGGCTGCAATCCTCTGCATATTTACTAGGGAATAAATCCTAGTGGGGTTTACTTCTGAGTCAATATGATTAAGGTTCTGCTGTTAAGCATGTGTTTAACTCTTCCGCTAACATCAGTGGGACTTGAAAGTTATTAACTTCGAGGGGGGTCACACTCATATTTTATTTTATTATAAAATACTTAATACACTGATAAGAAGAAGAAAGAGTCTCCATTTCAAAACCCATAATTAGAGACATAGTTATGTGAAAATTAAGCACTCCCTTTCTTTCCATGGGACAAATGGGTTTTATTTATTTATTAAATATATATACCACCCTTCATCCAAGGAACACAAGGCAGCTTACGATATAAAATGAGTACACATGCTTAGCTGTCCCATTGGAATAGAGGGGATAACAAAATGCTTTAATGGTTGGTCTGTACCCCCAATTATTTGTTTGTTTGTTTTGCAATTTAAATGTTTTGCAGAATATATTACTGCTTACTGCTACCAGTCCTTTCTTTCTTTCCCAGTTGTGTGCGTGTTTATCATAGGACGAGAAAAGGGAAAGATATACAAATATATACAAATAGCCTTGTGGGTATGAAAGACTTTGCAGTGCTACCTCTTCACTTGAGGATGGGTGGCAAGGGAGAAAACAAAACCTCCGTCCATCTCTCTTCCCCCCCCCTCTCACACATACCCCAGGTGCACCATAGCCAATTTATATTGCTTTACAGTTTCTGGGTCTATTATTGATCCTGGGCTGCTCATTTCTGCAGAGGCAACTGATAAATGACATCACCCGGTGGGCTCTCACTGGGCTGCAGTTCACGGTGCACACCTATAGCTCATTTACTAAGGAGCTGTCTTAAATCGAGCCAGACTGATGGCCGGTCCAGTCAAGTGCAATCTTCTCTGGCTGGTTGTAGTCTCCCCAAGGCCTTAGGCTGAGAGTGGGGGGAGGTCTTCCTTCCCAGCCGTGCCATTTAAGATCCTTTTTGAACCAGAGATGCCAAGGATTAAACCAAAGACTTTATCACCTGCTTTGTCCCTCAGCTAGGCCCACTAGATAAGTTGCGTGGGCTGTCAGATGACAGACGTTTATTTGAAGGCGGCATGTATCTGAAGATCCAAACCTGATTTGAAAGCAAAAAATCAAAAGTCTATTGAAAGCCAGTACCTGGACAGGAGACTGAGCAAACACTCAGGTCACCTGCTCCAAGTCTTCCCCGCTATGCTTAGGTGTGCACTGCATTACTGTTTATAGTAATTATGTCTAAATTTGCACCTATACACATTTATTAAAGGTAAAGGTAAAGGACCCCTGGCAGTTAAGTCCAGTAACAGACAACTCTGGGGTTGCGGTGCTCATCTCACTGTAAAAGCTAAGGGAGCCGCCGTTTGTCCACTTCCACAGACAGTTTTTCTGGGTCATGTGGCCAGCATGACCAAGCCGCTTCTGGCTAACCAGAGCAGTGCACAGGAACGCCGTTTACCTTCCCGCCACAGTGGTACCTATATATCTACTTGCACTGGTGTGTTTTCAAACTGCTAGGTTGGCAGGAGCTGGGACTGAGCAACGGGTGCTCACCCCATCCCAGGGATTCGAACTGCTGACCTTCTGATTGGCAAGCCCAAGGCTCTGTGGTTTAGACCACAGTGCCACCCGCATCCCAATTCATTAGCACATGCAGATTTTATACAATTATGTCTTGTTTTATTCTGGTGGAGCATAATTTGTCACCTTAATGCCCAGCCCACTTTGTGCATGTTCAAAAGAAAGAACATATTGCAATTCCCTTTAAAAAAAAAAATCAAGACAACTGTTAACCAATATAGATTTTATGAAAACTACTTTGGGGATTTATGCAGTCTGCTGTGGATGCAAATGAGGATCACAGAGAGCAAAGTATTTGTTTATCCTATTTGTATCCTAACCTTCCTCCAAGGAGCTTAAGGTGGCTGGCAAAGGTGTTACCCAATTCTCTTTTCACAGAGTGGCATAGAATTTATTCAGTTATTTATCAGCACAAATTCATACTCCACTCTTCTGTTCTAATCAGTTAACAGGAAACCAGTCAGTTTAACATGTGTTTAGGCTCTCCATGTTCACACAGGCTCCAAAATGCCAAGAAAGGACAGCAGCTGAGGGCTACACATGTCCTATGATATTGATATGGTACAGAATCCTACACTGCGGTCGGTTGCAGCTTCCCCATCCCTTGGAACTGAATGGCTCTCTGTCCATGACAGAGAGGTGGACTTGAGCCCCAAATTCAGACGCATGGGGCAACTTCCAACTAGCTTGCGGCACTATGTCCAGAGTGGATGTGATTCAGGTTCCCTCTCTCAATATTTTGAGAAGCAGCTAGGCTTCAAAGTCTGTTCAGAGCTCTTCCCAATCTTACCTACATAGCCTCCAGCATTTATCCAATGAAAACAGGGATGTCCTGTTCCATAATAATAATAAATTTTATATATTTATACCCCGCCCATATGACTGGGTTGCCCCAGCCACTCTAGGTGGCTTCCAACATATTGTACTTTTCCGTGTATAAGACTTTGTTTTTTTCTTTAAAAATCATGCTAAAAAGTGGGGGTCGTCTTATACATGGAGAGTGCATAGGGTGGATGTTTGATTGGTTGCTGCTGTGGCTGTCAGCAGCTATTGTGCGTGTTATTGGTTGCTGCGTCAATGGGTGGATTTGATTGGCTGACGCTCTGGCAGTTGGGCAGGTGACTGGCAGCTTCTGCCAGCAATTGGACAGAAAGGAGGGAGATCTTGCAATGCCTGCGGGTGAGCGATTTTTGGCAATCCCCCGTAAAAAAGCTCAACAACCCTGGGTAATCCCCCCAAAAAAGTTCAACAACTCTGTGCCATCTCCTCCCATTTTGTTAAATTTGAGTCTCCCAAAATAGGGGCATCTTATAGATGAAAAAATACGGTATATAAAAACATTAAAGCATTAAGCATTAAAAAAAAACTTTCCTATACAGAGCTGCCTTCAGATGTCTTCTAAAGTTTGTATATTTGTTTATATCATTGTCTCAGGGGTCCCATAACTCCATACCCTCCGATGAAAATAGCAGTTCGAAAGCACATCCAAGTGCAAGTAGATAAATAGGTACCGCTCTGGCGGGAAGGTAAACAGTGTTTCCGTGCGCTGCTCTGATTTGCCACATGACCTGGAAGCTGTATGCTGGCTCCCTCAGCCAGTAAAGTGAGATGAGCACCACAACCCCAGAGTTGGCCAAAACTGGACCTAATGGCCAGGGGTCCCTTTACCTTTACCATAATCTCCAACATTTCTCTGATGAAAATAGGGACATCCTAAGGAAAAGCGGGACTTTCTAGGATCAAATCAGAAACTGGGATGGCTTCTGTAAATCCAGGACTATCTCTGGAAAATAGGGACACTTGGAGGTGAGATAGGTTAGACAGAGAGACAGTGACTGGACCAAGGTGGGTTTCTTGGCTGTGTGGGAAGCTGAGTCTGGGTCTGTCTGGTCCTGCTCTGACATTTAAGCCAAGACACCACATGGCAGATCCTAAACTGTCTTCTTCGCCTATACCATTGTAAAATGTACAATGTACAATGTTGTGTACATTGATGATGCTGTATAAATATATATAATTTTAATATCTACTCATCCTTCCAATCCTTTACTGCATGCGTATCTATCTCTGTCTAGTATGGGAAAAAATTTACTTGAGCTAAAGAAGTGGCAGGCCAGAAAAAATACGCTAATTTAATTTGGCAACATGGCCATTTCAGTGGGAAGTCATGCCGTAGTAGGTTATCTCATCTAATAACAGCGGTGTGTTGAAAAATTATCAGCTCTGTTCATAACCTACGGGTGAACTTGCCTTTGCTTTCCAAGAATGAGATTGTGATAACAGAACAGCTCTGGCAATTAAAATACTGTAAGGTTCACAGGAGAGGCAAATGAGTGCTTGCAAAGTGCTGCAGTGTACAATTTATGACATCTTTTATTTTAGCGCTGCTCAGTATATCTTGCAAATGCGTTCGTATGCTTAAACCATTTTATTCCTTTGTTAATGGGCCATGATTGCAATCAGCTGAACCAATAGGCAGCTTCACATTTCCATGGAAGGTACTATTAAACAAAAAAATTAAGTCCTCTCTTTAGTCAATAAATCTAATTTCTTCTCTAGCCGGATGCTGTTACATAATACGTTTCCAATTTGGTATTCAATCCATTTCCTTTAATGGCAAATAATCTTTATGAATCAGAAAGGTAGCCTGAAGAATCCATATGACTCTAAATGCTGTCTTCGAGAAAGGAAAGAGACCACCTTTGCGGTCACTCCATCTTGCCTTTATCACAATGTAGACATTACAAGATTGACTGATTGTTACATATTGTAACTTCCGTTTCCTTTGTGGGCTCTTCCAGATCACATGTTGATTGAGCATTTGCTTGCACAATTTTTACACAAAGGTTAGGTGATGTATGTATAGTCTGTATCTGTTCTGATCTGTTTTGGGAGAGGTTATATGACAATATGGATTCATTCTCATTTGCCTGTGCAAATCTTCCCATTAATCATTTGCTCACCCCACACTTTTCAGTGCATTTTTCTCCATCACTTTCCTAACTGCAAAACATCTTTTTGTTCCATTGAATTTGTTGCACTAGGGTGACCGAGCACTTTAATCCACTTTAAATGTGCAAACCTCCATTCCTGGTATGTGCTTGAATTCAACCTACAAAAAGTACTGCTAGTCTGGAAATGACTCCACACTTGCCAATTGAATTGCATACTTTTGGACACAGCTAGCATGGCTGACTGCTTTCAGCTAACCTATAAACATATGTCCCCATATCTAGACATTCACTTACTCCCTGAAGCATATACCACAGGCATAGGCAAACTCCAGCCCTCCAAATGTTTGGGACTACACTTCCCATCATCCCTGACCACTGGTCCTGTTAGCTAGGGATGATGGGATTTGTAGTCCCAAACATCTGGAGGGCCAGAGTTTGCCTATGCCTGATATACAACTTTTGCTCATGTTTCTCTATAATGCTATTCTAGGCTGCCTCAACAGAAGTATGGTGTCCAGATCAAGGGAAGGAATAGTCCCACTTTATTCTGCCTTGGTCAGACCACACCTGGAGTACTGTGTCCAGTTCTAGGCACCGCAATTTAAGAAGGATGTTGACAAGCTGGAACGTGTGCAGAGGAAGGCAACCAAGATGATCGAGGGTCTGGAAACTAAGCATTATGTGGAGTGCTTGAAGGAGCTGGGTATGTTTAGCCAGGACAAGAGGAGACTGAGAGGAGATATGATTTGTTGTTGTTTAGTCGTTTAGTTGTGTCCTACTCTTCATGATCCCATGGACCAGAGCATGCCAGGCACTCCTGTCTCCCACTGCCTCCCACCGTTTGGTTAAACTCATGTTCGTAGCTTCGAGAACACTGTCCAACCATCTGGTCCTCTGACGTCCCTTTCTCCTTGTGCCCTCAATCTTTCCCAACATCAGGGTCTTTTCTTCTCATGAGGTGGCCAAAGTATTGGAGCCTTAGCTTCAGGATCTGTCCTTCCAGTGAGCACTCAGGGCTGATTTCCTTCAGAATGGATAGGTTTGATCTTCTTGCATGATAGCCATCTTCAAATATCTTAAGGGCTGTCACATGGAGGAGGGAACATGCTTGTTTTGTCCCGCCCTTGAGGGTAGGACTCAAACCAATGGCTTCAAGTTACAAGAAGGAGATTCCGACTAAATGCCAGGAAGAACGCTCTGACGGTAAGAGCTGTTCAGTAGTGGAACAGCTTCCCACAAGAGGTGGTGGACTCTCCTTCCTTGGAGATTTTTAAGCAGAGGTTGGATGGCAGTCTGTCATGGATGCTTTAGCTGAGATTCCTGCATTCCAGGGGGTTGGACTAGATGGCCCTTGGGTCCCTTCCAACTCTACAATTCTATGAATCTCCAATCAGAGGGAGGGAAAAGTGCTCAAAAGGACTGCACAGGTGCTATTGCATTGAAATAAATTGGGCAGGGTGTGTGCACTGAAGTTCCTGTGATCAGGGAGGCATCAATACAACACCAGCCAACATCCTTGCAAAAATTAGGGAGTTAGGAAGAACAGCTGGGAAATGGATGGGAGTCACCATAGCAGATTTAAAACTTTCAGATCCATCTCAACTATACGGATCTTTCAACTACTTTCACTTCAATTTCGATTTTATCTTTGCTTATATGCCTTTGGGAAAGCACTCTTCTATTCTATTCTCACTGTCTTCAGTAATAGCAGGAATAATAAAAAAGCAGCCCCAATACTAAGCATATGTCCTAGAGCTGCAGTAACAGACACTGTATGTGTGTTAAATTTTTTAAATTGTACTGATATCGGTGGGAGGATGATCAGGACAGGTTTAATGCTCCCTCTGAAATCAATGTAGAATGCTGTATTTGGCTGGTTCACACCCACCAGTCAGACACAGAATATATACTGTAGACTCAGTTATATTGCAGTGACCATTTGCCTTCCTCCCAGGCTAGAAAGTGCAGAGGAAAGTTAAGTGTGGATAAGCTCTCATAAAGGTCATTTCAAGCCCCATTTGCATGGCCTTGGAGACATCAAAGAGGGGGTGGGGATGTCTTCACCTGACATACACAACCTTTTCAGTTTCACTGCAGTCCCCTAGGATTTCCTGTTCATGAAGATGTCTTCCACGCATGCGTGCTCATCTGAGCATGTGCGACGGCTGTGTACACACCATTCATAAGTAGGAAATGAATGTGGCATATGTTTGAAGGGGGAAACACACCCAAAAGAAGTATTTGTCAAGAAACCACAGGGTCGATGTGGGTTGTGGCTAATGCCATGTTTATGTGGCTTAAAAACTAGCAATGGGAGCACACTGAATGCACTGGCAGAAGAAGAGGAGTGCAGGGGGAGCGCACCGCCCCCGGCAGTGCAATCCCGGCGGGGTGCCATCGTGGCTGTCCCACCCCTGCAGGCGGCGTGTCACACCACTAGGACGCACCCCAGCCCCGCCTCCACCTGCTCTCTGCCCCCCAGTGCTGGAGCATGAAGCTCCTCCACTGACTGGATGCGAAGCAAGTGATAATGTGAGCATATCCTCGCACATCACTTTCTTTTTATGAGGCAGGTTTTTTCATAGTGGTTTTATATAGTGCTGCCAGCATAGATGGCAATTTGCAAGATACAAGGGGGCAGCTCACCGCTCCAAGGAGTTTACAATCTAGAACTGAAATCTACAGAGGAAGGGAAAGAAACCAATGTCCCAAACCCATCTCATAGAATCATAGAATCATAGAGTTGGAAGAGACCATCTCCATTCAATCGAGGCTGATAAATTTTCAGCCGCTGCTCCTATGTTTTTGTTATCATTTGTTATTATTTCTTAAATTCCTACCGCACCCTATATCCGCAGGTCTCAGTGCAGTTACGACATAAAATCGCAATATAAAAACACAAAATACATAATAAAAAAAATAAGTTTTTGCTTCATTTGGTCCCAACCTTTTCAACTAGAAGCTTCCCTTTCACCCTTGCCCTCCCAGATACCCTTTCCTGACAGAGAGTATTTCCATTTGAGAGAAAACAAAAACAAAAGAGGCTTGGGATTTTCAAATCAGCTTTAATTTGACAGGCTCCTCCATACATGTTGTGTGTGTGTGTGTGTGTGTGTGTGCGTGCGTGTAGGTTTCTTTTAAGTTTAATGACACCGTAATATGAAACAATCAGCATCCATCTTGCAGCAAGACTTCGACAGCCCAACTTCAAAGAGAAACCACGGCTTCTCCTCCCTGTCCAGCCTCTCTGCTCACCAGCTTCAGGAAGCAGCTGGATTGCTTTGAACTCAGCTTTAACTTTACTTTTAGGGGCAGCTTAAAGCCCCATCCCCCCCCCCACACACAACCCGTATTTGCAATGAAAACTAACCTGGCAAATATGCAAGAAGCCCTTGGAAGCAAGGCTTGGAAGTGCGAGAACTGGAGGCAGGTTGGATGAAGGCAGGACAAGGGGGGGAAAGGATATATTTTTTAAATGCCTGTTTAAAGGCCAGGGATAATTTATTCGTTAAAAAAAAAATGCTTTGCTAAAGCCAGCTTGCCAATTAATGTAAGGGTCAGGCAGCATCATGTTGAGTGCATCTTTCAATTCAGTGCTTGTCCAAACTGCATGGGTACCACCCCATATGGCAAGGAAACATTTCCTTCTCATGCTGCGTTCCTACTGAAAAATTGCCACCCCTTCCTCCAGAAGCTGCCGTCCGACCCCAAAGCTGCTATTAGATGACAAGCACTTGAGCCCAACCCTAAGTCACATGAAAAGTCAGCACCAGCCCTTCTAATGGAGCTTGGAAATGGACCAGGAGCCAATGCAGCTGTTCCAATACTGGCAGGATACGATTCCCCCATGCAGCCAAAGTTAACATCCTAGCGGCTGTATTCTGTACTCAGTTCAGTTTCCAAACTGTGTTCTGGGCTGTTCCACAGGCAACACATTACACAGAGTCTAAAGCGTGGGTAGGCAAACTAAGGCCCGGGGGCTAGATTCGGCCCAATCGCCTTCTAAATCCAGCCCGCGGACGGTCCAGGAATCAGCATGTTTTTACATGAGGAGAATGTGTGCTTTTATTTAAAATGGATCTCTGGGTTATTTGTGGGGCATTCGTTCATTCCCCCCCCCAAAAAAAATTTAGTCTGGCCCCCCACAAGGTCAGAGGGACAGTGGACTGGCCCCCTGCTGAAAAAGTTTGCTGACCCCTGATCTAAAGCAGGCATCCCCAAACTCGGCCCTCCAGATGTTTTGGAACTACAACTCCCATCATCCCTAGTTAACATGATCAGTGGTCAGGGATGATGGGAGTTGTAGTCCCAAAACATATGAAGGACCAATTTTGGGGATGGCTGGTCTAAAGTGTGGGTTGCAGACTCTCCAAGCGTCCCTATTTTCCAGGGACAGTCCCAGAAGTCATCCTGGTTTCTGACGACTGGGATCAAACATAATGACTGAATGCATGCAAAATTGAAATAGAATGAAAACTGGTTGATCCATCCCTCTCTAGTTCTAGTCCTCTTTGCATTTTAAACAAACAAAAACAAAAATGCTATCATGTTACCCTAGCATGTGGCTGAATTTCTGGTGCTTTGTAACAGTAACAACTAGCAAGATGTCCACCAAATAGCAGAACTATCTATGGAAATACGTTCTGCAGCAGAGTAGGTTGCTGGATTCCATGAGACCTCAATATCTTTTTCTAGCTGGCTTTGGCCTTTTTTCCTTTAGCGCAGAGCTTTCCATGTTGGCCACACACCTTTTTAGTAATGCTTCATTTCACAACAAAGTAATTCAATTTCGCTAGCCTAACCAGAAGTTAAAGTCACCACTTTCCAGAGCATCGGCGCGACACACCTACACACTGCAGCCGACACACTAACATGTTGCGACGCACATTTTGGAAAGCTCTGCTTTAGCGCCTGCATTGTTCCTATTGCCATCCTTCTGGCTACATGTCCCCCTGCCGGACATTGGGGGCAGCCTGCCCCATGTCCAGTTTAAACATAGAGATCCATAAGAAGCGAAGAAGGAGCGAGAGTAGGGGCCTTATAGGTGCCATTCCATCAGTTACTGCTTGTGTAATGGAGTGAGCGGGCACTCAGATCACTACCTTCTCCACTATGATGAGTTGTATTGCATTTCTATTTAGATCGCAGCGATAATTTCTAAATGTGCATCAGCCTTAAACCTCACTGCCGGTGAGTCACGTTGAAATCAAAGGGCTTGGGGACTATAGAATGATTATACTTTAACTGCAAGCTCTTATAAACAGCTCAGAGCTCTCATCCAGATTTTCGGCTATTTATGTTCAGGTTTCCACGGTGGAGCCGCATTTCTGCACTCGGATTCTGAGTCATTCTGAACATTCCGTGGCTTCTTTTCCGTGTGCACCAAGAGACTCGCTACCTCTGGGTCCCTCCTCCTGTCTACCTGACATTCGTCTCTCTCTGAAACTCACAGTCATTTGTTTGGTGGCGTTTGCTCGTCTGGCGCAGGACTTTGAAAACTGCGTTGCTGGAAGAATTTGTGACATTTGTTTAGAAGCATCCAGCTTTTTCTTTTCTTCTCTCTCCCATTTTTTAAAGTTACCATTGCATGTCGCACAACCCTTGTGAAGCCCCTGTCACTAAGGGATGGCGTGTGAAGTCTGTTTGAAGTTTGTTTTCTCCTGCTGATCTCTCTAAGGGAATCTAGTTTCAGACCAGCTGGCAAACAGAGAGTAACTATGCTGTGTGTGTGTGTTTTAAAAAAAGTCTGTTGTTTGAAAGACCTCAGTTGTTTCTGGTTTTTTAAAGTCCCCATTCCTTGATGAGACTCCATAAATGGTGCATTGTTTAGAAGATTAATTTTTAGAAGAAATTCACAGGCAGAGTATTAAGGAGTTTTTTGGGGGGTATGTCTAGGGCGGCCACTTATGCATGCCACCTCCCTCGAAAAATGAGGAAATGCCTTCGAGCATCCATCAAAACAGAGGACAAGAGGGAACAAAGCTTTGCATACAAATCACAATACCCTGATTTATATGTATGGATGCAAATTTATGAATAATTCCCATCATTTGAATAGAAATACAATCCATCTCACCATAGTGACTGACCAGGTGACCTGCTGGTGGGGCAATGTGAATTGTCCTGGAAAAGATCTGGAGGGCACCTTATGCGTTATAGGATTTCAGCACCCCATTTGCATTGTGGGCACAGGTGCTGTGTTGCTGTAATGTCTGTTTGGGTCCCTAGTACAACTCTGGAGGTAGGCTTCCTACGGCTAATGCTCTTGCAGGGGAAAGACAGAAATGGCTGTGGCTTCCAAAAGCCTGCATAGTAGTAGTAGTAGTAGTAGTAGTAGTAGTAGTAGTAGTAGTAATAATTTATTATTTATACCCCACCCATCTGGCTGGGTTTCCCCAGCCACTCTAGGCGGCTTCCAACAGAATATTAAAATACAATAATCTATTAAACATTAAAAGCTTCCCTGGATTCAGATGTCTTCTAAAAGTCAGATAGTTGCTTATTTCCTTGACATCTGATGGGACGGCGTTCCACAGGGAGGGTGCCACTACCGAGAAGGCCCTCTGCCTGGTTCCCTGTAACCTCACTTCTTGCAGTGAGGAAACCGCCAGAAGGTCTGTGGAGCTGGACCTCAGTGTCTGGGCAGAACAATGGGGGTGGAGACGTTCCTTCAGGTATACTGGGCCGAGGCCATTTAGGGCTTTAAATGTCAGCACCAACACTTTGAATTGTGCTCAGAAATGTATTGGTTATGATCTACTTCCACTGTCACAGGCAATATCCCTGTGAATGCTGGTTTCTTGAAATCCCAAGTGGGAAGAGTGCTATTGCTCTTGGGTTGTATGTGCAGGCTTCTCAGAGGCATCTGGTTGGCCACTGTGAAAACAAGATGCTGGATTAGATGGGTTCTTGGTCTGATCTAGCACAGCTCTTCTTATGTTCTCAAAGAGGATGGCTCCTGTGAATTCAACATATCTCTTCACATAGGTGCTGGCTACCTGGGGCCCCTAAGTGCCCGAGCACCCACACAATTCCCCAAGAAGGGGTGGGGCACCCACAAATTTCAGCACCAGGGCCATGCACGCTGCATAGCACCATGGCCCCAGGCACTCACAGTCGTGGGACCAAGCTGGCACTCCTGTCAAAGTCTCCTCTCTAGCAGTCATCATTGTACTGGAATTAAAGCTGGTTCTTTTCTGCTGATCATCAACCCAATGAGAGGAAGGAAGTGTAATCATAACCTACGCACTGTGAACAGACTTCCCGCCGGACAAAGGAAGATGTTGCTAAGTTTGGGGGTCTGATACCTTACCCCTTTTTTTAGTAAAGTGGTACCTCGGGTTACAGACACTTCAGGTTACAGACTACACTAATCCAGAAATAGTAAGAACTTTGCTTCAGGTTAAGAACTAACCTCCAGAACGAATTAAGTTCTTAACCCAAGTAGCACTGTATTTCTAATCTCAAATATAGTTTCTGATGATTGAGTCACTGCTGTCAGCCCCAGGAATTCATCACAGGACCTCAATACCTTAAGGACTGGCTCTCCCCCTATGAACTGACCTGGACCTTGTGCCTGTCATCTGAGGCCCTTCTCTATGTCCCCCATCCCAGAGAGGTTCAGAGGGTGGCAACAAGAGAGTGGGCCTCTCTGTGGTGGCTCCCCAATTGTGAAATGCTCTCCCCAGAGAGGCCCGCCTGGCGCCATCATTACATGTCTGTAGCTGCAAAACAAAAACATAACTCTGGCTATTAAATAATCCATGGCCTGTGAAAGTGTGCGGAAGTGGACTGTTATTATCAGTGTAGGGTGGGAAGGGACCCCGATAGTCATCTAGCCTGACCCCCCGCAAGGCAGGAACCTGCAGCTGTCCCATATGGGGATCGAACCTGCAACCTTGGTTTCATCAGCACCATGCTCTGGTCAACTGAGCTATCCAGTTAACAATGATTAATTTATGATTAGGTGGTCTGTCGTTATGGTTTTTTTATTATTATGCTTTGGTTGTTGATGCTTCGTAATGTGTTTTTAAATGTTGTACAACGCACTGGGATCTTATGATAAAGAGCAGTATATAAATTGAATTATAGTATATTATACTGGATTTTATTAAAATGCAATAAAATAATGCACAATATTGCTGATAAGCATCCTTCTGGCCTTGGCGCAGTATACCTGAAGGAGCGTCTCCACCCCCATTGTTCTGCCCGGATGCTGAGGTCCAGCGTCGAGGGCCTTCTGGTGGTTCCCTCATTGTGAGAAACGAAGTTACAGGGAACCAGACAGAGGGCCTACTCAGTAGTGGCACCCGCCCTGTTTGGTGACGCTTTTAATGTTTGATTGTGTTTTTAATATTCTGTTGGGAGCCGCCCAGAGTGGCTGGAGAAACCCAGCCAGATGGGCAGGGT
Organism: Podarcis melisellensis; assembly: GCF_964234715.1. NCBI lineage: Eukaryota > Metazoa > Chordata > Lepidosauria > Squamata > Lacertidae > Podarcis > Podarcis melisellensis. The sequence continues at coordinate 94,497,602 of NC_138530.1, forward strand.
ACAAATAAATAAATATCATCATCATCATCATGGCTGGTGGCCACTGAAGTTCTCATCCTCCATGAATTGGTTGCATCCTCTTTCAAAGCCATCTGAGCTTGGTGGCCATCACTGGCTTGTGTGGGAGCAAATTTCAGAGTTTAGTTATGCACATAAACATACAGGTGGTGGGATAGACCCTTTCTGCCATTGATTGCGCCCATCTGCTGAAAAGGAGTCTGCCTCCAAGGGTCCACATGAATAGCAACAGTGGTCGACCTTTTGACAGGGAGGAGAAGAGGTCTTTCAAATAGATATGCTACTTAATGTGCTGGGTGCAACATCTGGGGTGCAATATTTTTCGATTTTCTTTGCCATAGACATATGGCCAAGGCGCTGACACAAACATGTGGCTGTTTCTCCAAACACTGTGCGCATAAAAGCCACGACAATGACATTGGTACACACATGTTTGCATTCAAAGATGCTTTGTTAGTCATTGCTACTACATATCATTTATGTGGGACTTTTAATGTCGCGCTGCGCTTTGCAGCCTTTATTGTGACCACCCTCGTAAAAGCTGTGTGACGTAGGTCTTTGTTGTTCCCATTTTACAGATGGGGCATGGGGAGCTGAGAGAGAGAGAGGCTTGACCAAGGCCACACAGCGAGTCCCTGGCACAAGGAGAATTTATAATGTATGTGCGGTTTGATTGTAAAAAGGGAAAGGAAAACAACACACACCCTCAAAGTGATTTGCGAGAAAGATAAAACAATAAATATATCAATAAGGAGAGTGAGAATTATAGAATTGCAAAGTTGGAAGGGAACCTAAGGATCATCTAGTCCAACCCCCTGCAAGGCAGGAATATGTGGTTGTCCCATAAGGGGATCAAACCTACAACCTTGGTGTTATCAGCACCAAGCTCTAACCAACTGAGCTATCCAGGTTGTATGTAACAATGTATATATATAATAACAATAATTTAAGACTTACAAAAGAAAATAGCAATAAACTAAAAACAAATCAAAATTTATATCAACTTTCTAAACAAATGTTTTTAGCAGGGGCAGAAATTAGCACAGTGAAGGGGCAGGCCTGTTGTCAATAAGTGGGGAGTTCCAGAGAGCAGCTGCTGCCAACTAAAAGACTGAGTTCTTACAAATGCAGAATGGGTATTACATGGCCTTTGTAACAGTGCCAGTCCAACTGTTTGAAACAGTTGAGTGGGCATATATGGGGTTATCTCGCAGGTAAACTGGTCCCAAGTTGTTTTATACAGTGGTACCTCGGTTTAAGAACAGTCCTGTTTAAGAACGATTTGGTTTACGAACTCCGCAAAATCGGAAGTCGTGTTCCGGTTTGAGAACTTTACCTCGGTCTAAGAACGGAATCTGAATGGTGGAAGGGCACTGGTGGTGGGAGGCCTCATTAGAGAGCACGCCTCGGTTTAAGAACGGTTTTGGTTTACGAACGGACTTCCAGAATGGATTAAGTTCGTAAACCTGAGGTACCACCCTCAGGTTAAGTACTTAATTTGTTCTGGAGGTCCGTATTTAACCTGAAACTGTTCTTAACCTGAAGCACCACTTTAGCTAATGGGGCCTCCTGCTGCTGCCGCGCCGCCAAAACATGATTTCTGTTCTCACCCTGAAGCAAATTTCTTAACCTGAAGCACTATTTCTGGGTTAGCAGAGTCTGTAACCTGAAGCGTATGTAACCTGAAGCGTATGTAACCCGAGGTACCACTGTATACTAATAGTAACACTTTGACCTGGACCCAAGACTTCCTGAACCAGATCCAATTTTCCGTTCATGAGGTGTGGCAGATGCCGTGTACGACTTAGAGTGAAGAGATCAGATTTTGAGGTGCCACTCAGTGAAAAAACTTAACTGGGCAACCTTCGGCTAGTTGCTCTCCACCAAACCTATCCGCCCTATAAAATGGGACAAACTTTACATCCATCAGTGTAGAGTGCTTTCTCCTTGAAAGAAAAAATCGCCACTGTGAAAAAGCGAAGGCTAATGCAGAATGATCTTCGTTAATGTGCATATTCATCACTTCGCTCGCACTGAATAACATCTGGGGACGAAGGGTATGCGGATATATGTTCCATTCATAAAGTGAGCGCATGTTGTACTCAGAAGCAGGTTTGGGCGCACAATGTACCTTGCTTTTTCCTTTGGAGTTGTTGATTTAAATTACGCCACCTGAAGCGACGTACGAGGTCTTTCCAGCATCGAGTGCAAAAGAATTTGGCTTGCAAAATTTAAAGGCATAAATGGAAAGCACTGCAAACCTGCCGATTGATTCGCATATCTTGCCTTATTCTCCAAAAACTCTCTGTGACTGAAGCAGTATCTGTGTGTCTCTGTTAAGTTAAACAGGAGCTGGGCCCTGGACTAATTCGCTCTGGAAGAAGGGGGGGGGGGAATGGCTGTTTAAATGGTCAAGTTAAACAAGACACAATTAGAGGCACGTTGGTCTCTTATCCTTAATTCAGAGCTCCCACAGGCGTGTTTATGAACCCCATGAGGGGGTACTTTGTTGCCTTGTTAGTTTTAATTGCATTTTGTTTCATTAGATCATTTGAACAAGACCCCCCCCCCACACACACACCATTCTTTCTATGGGTTTCATATATTCCTGCAACTGTGCCTTTTCGGATCTCTAAAGTTGGCCCTTTCCAAAGCGGGGCTCTTTTGGATCATCTGTATTTTAACCTATTAGTAAGAAATACGATATTTATAGCAGCAGGGAGGGGAGAAAATAGCCCCCGTAATGATCTATGCAGCAAAAGTCAGGACGGAGGGAACCACTGTAAGGTTATATTAGAAAGACTCCCAAGTCAAAGTGAAACTCTCCATAGCTTTGGTTTCAAAACCCAGCATATGCAAGGTTCATAAATTAAAGTAATAAAAAGCAGGACAACATCTGTTCTGCAGTATGAGAGTAAGGGGAAATCTGGACATTTGAGAAGTTGTTATACAGACGTTACATTCTGCATGGCAACATATGAAGAGCGTTTATACTAAAAAGGTCTGCTGATGCCTACTTGGATTTCTGGATTGTTTTTGTGTGTTTTTTAAGAATGCACATCTGTTTTAAGATTTTTGGTATGCAACCATCTCCCTGTAACTTTTTATTCTAATTTGTTTTTAGGACCCATTAAACTAAATAGGCTGCAGTTAACTCAATGGAGAATGAAGGTGTGTAACATTTTCTCCCATAAAACCTTTAAAAAGAGAGAGAGAGAGAAAATATACTTCCGGCATATCCTTCCTGTGCCTTGTGGATCTGAAGCTGCCCTTTAATTCAATGTCAAGTATGCGTGTGCATTGCAGAACTTGTGTCCCAACCCAACCCGACGCAGCATTTTAAAGCTTCCCAGTGCCGTATTCCTGGCTATGTTAACCTCTAATTACGACTCCTAATAAAACCCCATGGTAGGCTGATTTAAAAGTAAGGTTTGCTTAATTCCAGATCAAAGCCAAGCCTTCTTTAATTCATATCTTGAGAGATGAAGGATGTAATTGAGTTCATCTATATGGGCTGTTAAGTAACTGGAATATTTGCTTCCGACCTGAAGCTGACTTCCTGAATCTGGGATGGCAGCAGCTCCTTTTATCTAGCAAGTATGTATTTCAACTAGCAAGCTGAGAGAGAGGGGGGACTGTAAAGAGGGATAGAGAGGGGAATTCCTGCATCCTGATTACCTAAGATAAGAAGGCACTTGGGGTGGAAGAGCAGGTGGTGAGAGGTAAATTAGCTGAGGGCCTGGAGATAAAGCTTAAAGTTGGGGGCTTTAAAAGAAAACTCTGTCAACCAGTCTCACTACCCATTCACCTCTTGCCTACCTGCCCCCCCCCCTTAAAGTGACTGCCCATCTCCCAATCAGCAGCCACCACTGACACCCACTTAATGCAGCCATTTGGTGTTTCGGAATTCCTTTGTGCAACAATGACTTCAGTCAACAAGAGGAACTAAATACATACCTCTTGAGAGATAAGCAAGGACCACTGGACTAGAGAGGTGCCTGAGTCTGAAGGGGAGCTACAGCCTGACTCTGATGCAGGTTTACTTGGAAATCAGGCCTTACTCCCCAGTTGGGGTCTACTCTCTGGTAAGGGTGCAAGGAGGCTTACAAACCTATACAGTCTCCACGGCTGTCAGCCACCTTCTTATATTTTATGAAAGACCAGATTATAAATTTTCAGATACAGAAATAAACTTAGCTTGGCTTGCTTCTGAGTTGTCCTGTATTAGATTGCACCGCACAACTTCTTTCTCTAGAATGGGCAGCTGCTGTGAACATGACTAACTGCTTTGAAACTGTGGAGAGTGGCATAGGCAGTTCTTAACATGTGTGTGTGTGTGTGTGTGTGTGTGTGTGTGTGTGAAAGCGGGAGGAAGAGACAGGAAGTGCTGTTCAAAGAGGGTGGAGAGAGAGCCCGTGTGGTGTAGTGGTTAGAGGGTTGGAACAGGATGCGGGAGACCAGGGTTCAAATCTTTGCTCAGCCATGAAACTCACTGGCTGACCCTATGCCAGTTACAGGTTGAATCCTGACAAGACAAAAGTACTGTTTTGGGGGGACAGGGGGCGGGCTGGTGTGGAGGACTCCCTGATCCTGAATGGGGTAACTGAGCCCCTGAAGGACCAGGTGCACAGCCTGGGAGTCATTCTGAACTCACAGCTGTCCTGCAGGTCAATTCTGTATCCAGGGCAGTTGTCTACCAGCTCCACCTGGTACACAGGCTGAGGCCCTACCTGCCTGCAGACTGTCTCGCCAGAGTGGTACATGCTCTAGTTATCTCCCGCTTGGACTACTGCAATGCACTCTACATGGGGCTACCTTTGAAGGTGACCCGGAAACTACAACTAATCCAGAATGCGGCAGTTAGACTGGTGACTGGAGGTGGCCGCCGAGACCACATAACACCAGTCTTGAAAGACCTACATTGGCTCCCAGTACGTTTCCGAGCACAATTCAAAGTGTTGGTGTTGACCTTTAAAGCCCTGAAGGAGCGTCTCCACCCCCATCGTTCTGCCCGGATGCTGAGGTCCAGTGCCGAGGGCCTTCTGGCGGTTCCCTCATTGCGAGAAGCAAAGCTACAGGGAACCAGGCAGAGGGCCTTTTCGGTAGTGGCGCCCGCCCTGTGGAACACCCTCCCATCAGAAGTCAAAGAGATAAACAACTACCTGACATTCGGAAGACATCTTAAGGCAGCCCTGTTCAGGTAAGTTTTTAATGTGTGACAATTTAGTGTTTTTTTTGGTCTTTGTTGAAAGCCGCCCAGAGTGGCTGGGGAAACCCAGCCAGGTGGGCGGGGTACAAACAATATATTATTATTATTATTATTATTATTATTATTATTATTATTATTATTATTATTATTATTCTCTCAGCCTAACCTGCCTCAAAGGTAGGGAGGAAGAGAATTCTGTATGCCACTTTGAGTGCACTGGAGAAAAGGTAGGATTGATTTTTTATCATCATCATCATCATCATCATCATCATCATCATATACTGCCCTATACCTGAAGGTCTCATAAAAACACAATATAAAAAACACAAAATGCCTAACAGGGGAAAAAATAAACCAATAATATAATAAATACATAAATAAACAATCTGTAGGGCTCATTCTAACCGCATGCATATCTAACCCTGTCCATGTTTACTAGGAAGCCCCATCATTGGTGAAATCTATTTCCAAAGCAAGTGTGTGCAGGATGACAGTCTGACCCTGATTACAGTCTGACTTCTTCCATGTAAGTCACACTTAACACACAGGAGTAATTCTGCAGCTGGACAATGTTTTTGGGACCAATTTAATTGTCACAAAACTGGGCTCTTCATCAGGCAGGATGGGTGCTGTTCCCACATGGCAACTTTTTGGGAACTCAGTGCTAAAAAAATATCATATAATTGCAGTGGTGTAGCGTGGGGGGTGCAGGGGGGCCGGCCGCACCGGGCGCAACATCTGGGGGTTAGGGTTAGGGTTAGGGGGTGCAAATCCACGGGTTAGGGGGCACAAATTACTTGGCTTGCCCCGGGTGCTGACAACCCACGCTACGCCACTGTAGAATTGTAGAGCTGGAAGGGAACATGAGTGTCCCTGGGGGTCATCAAGTCCAATCCTCTGCAATGCAGAAATCTCAACACACAGTTCCCCATCCAATCTGAAACCATACCAGATCCTGCTAAGCTTTGCAAATGTAAGGTAAAGGGACCCCTGATCATTAGGTCCAGTCGTGGCCGACTCTGGGGTTGCAGCGCTCATCTCCCTTTATTGGCCGAGGGAGCCGGCGTACAGCTTCCGGGTCATGTGACCAGCATGACTAAGCCACTTCTGGCGAACCAGAGCAGTGCACGGAAACACCATTTACCTTCCCGCCGGAGCGGTACCTATTGATCTACTTGCACTTTGACGTGCTTTCGAACTGCTAGGTTGGCAGGAGCAGGGACCGAGCAATGGGAGCTCACCCTGTTGTGGGGATTCAAACCGCCGACCTTCTGATCGGCAAGTCCTAGGCTTTGTGGTTTAACCCACAGCGCCACCCACGTCCCATTTGCAAATGTACTAGCAGTTTAATTGCAATACCACCAGGACTGGCTGCTTATGTGCACATGCTTCTCCACTGGGCAGTGTGGCGTAGTGTGTAGTTGTCAGAGTGAGGTCCAGGGCCCAGGAGACCAGAGTTCCAATCCCCATTCAGCCACTGGGTGGCCTTTGGCTAGTCACTGCTTCTTAGCCCTCCTAGTCCCACAAAAAGGTTGTTGTCGGGATTGAAGGGGGGAGGGGCAAGAACTGCCATCTTGAGCTCTTAGGAGGAAAGGTGGACAATAAATGTAATAAAGTCGTCATCAACATGTCATCCATATTTTTCTCAGTTTAATCCAGATTTACAGTTTCCACTGTTTTCTTTTTCTTTTACTTGTTTTACATGTGAATGTGCCACATACATATTTTATAGATACAGTATCTGTCTGTCTATCATCTCACATCATACATGCACACTAGTATTTTAAAATACCACCCCTCAGGGTGGGGAAATTGGTCCAATAAACAGTACACCTGTGAAGAAAAACCTGACCCTGAACTACATCCTTAGTGTGATTCACTGATTATTGGTTTGCTGGCTTACTAAAAATAGAGATCTTGTTGGAATTCAGCCATTGCTCTTATTCATATCTATAATGTAGGTCGCTTGTTGTTGACTCTTTACTGGAAGTGTGAACTGCCGCCATTGAAAGGCATCTTGGTTGACTGATGTTTGATGATAATGACACTTAACATTTGCATTGTGCTTTCAAGTATTCAAAGCTCTTCACATCCATCATCATTCTAGGTGTAATCCTTACAGCAAGGTAAGTTAGCATTAGCATTATTATTCTCTCCCCCCATGGTGTGAGGGAGGGAAAGAGAGGGGGCACAGAGTGAGTTCTTGGAACCACCACTTTCTCCCAAAATTTAGTAAGTATAGGTAAAAGTAAAGGGACCCCTGACCATTAGGTGTAGTCGCAGACGACTCTGGGGTTGCAGTGCTCATCTCACTTTATTGGCCAAGGGAGCTGGCATACAGCTTCTGGGTTATGTGGCCAGCATGACTAAACTGCTTCTGGTGAACCTGAGCAGTTCACACCATTTACCTTCCCACCAGAGCGGTACCTATTTATCTACTTGCACTTTGACGTGCTTTCAAACTGCTAGGTTGGCAGGAGCTGGGACTGAGCAACGGGAGCTCACCCCGTCGTGGGGATTTGAACTGCCAGCGTTCTGATCAGCAAGCCCTAGGGCCTGTGGTTTAACCCACAGCACCACCCGTGTCCCAAGCTTGAAAATTTTAGGTCCCCCTCCCCCGAACAGTCATAGTTATACAATCCAGAGTGAATAGTTGCATGCCTTGGAAGTCAAGTTTGAAATAGCCTAATATTTTAGAGCAACCAGTATGTAGGATTGGTGAGGCCTTTCTTCCTCACCATTGGTCAAACCAGGTCAACTGGAAATTGGACCGTTTTCTGATTAAAACAGTTTTGGTTCCTCTGTCAGGTTTGAAGTTACGTAGAGACAAAGTGTGGACCATGAGTCAAAAGACCAGTCATCTGGCTGAAATCTTCGTTTTTCTTTCTATAATTATAGGCCAGATCATCACGGCAGAATTTGAGCATTGCTAGGAAAGGAGCTTCTCCCTTAACTAGTAAGGTGGTCCCAAGCTGACTCTGCAGCACTTTTTAATATAATAATGCTCCTCTCATTAAGCAAACGGGACCCATTACAAGCAACATTGAAGGTGCTAATTCAGTTCCCTCCTGTCATTTCCCAACCCCAAGCATGTTTTTCTGTGAAACCATGTATAACTAAAGAAAACCCTCACAGCAAGATGTGGGTGAGAGGTAAGAGGCCTGCACATTGCATTTCTTTATACTTTCGTCCAAAAATCTCCAAGCCCCCAAGGTTTAATTATGGTGTGCAGTCTAGTGTTGAATAGGGGGAAATGGGTCCGATTTTCACACTGAAACCCACCGTTTGGTGATGAGGTCAAAAAAGGGGTGTGGACAGGGAGAGATTCTACTTTTACTTCAGGGTAAATTGCATAGTTTCAGCATGTTATGGGCAGAATTTATGCTACTTTCCCTCCAATGGCTTGTGGGAATTAGACAAATAGGATTAGAGAGACAGAGAGGGGGAGGGAGGGAGGGAGGGAGAGAACATGTGAGAAAATTGCCAGTTAAAACAGTAGTGAAGGGGGGAGACTTTTTTAGTCTTTCTGTTTAGCTCGTTTCCAGTTATGTTACTGGTTTAGCAGAACTAAAAGGTGAAAAAAGCAGTCTCCTATGCCCTTTGCTATTGATCACTCTGCCAACTATGGGACTTGAAGAGGATTAAAGTTTTGTTTTTTTCCAGATTCTTTTTATAGTAGTCTTAAAAGTTCCCCTCTCTAACAAGGGACCCTGAAATAAGGACACGTATTTTTAGTTACTATTTCATCAATTAGTTTATAGCCTTTCCAGTTCTGAATAATTGGAGCTTCCAGTTCCAAGTTACATTGTAAAAGATAGAAACATATAGTGTGCACAGAGTCACGAAGTTTATTGTCATGTTCTAAAGTCAGGTACTCTCGTTGCAATAATTCCTCAAAGAGCTAGTGGAAAATAAAACTTTGTGGATGTTATAATTCCATGTTGATGCTTGGAAATATATACATATTAATAGCAGAATGTCTGGCAGTTTGAACGTTTTACAGTCTCTCACATCTCTTTTTGGAACTGTTTGTGTATCAGGCTTAACATTTTCAAGGATGATCCAGTCTTGGAAGACATTGGAGGAGGAGCAACACTGTTTATGTACCTGTATTTATTTATTTTATGTACCTGTATTTATTTACTTTTTAAAGGGAGAGAAAGGGGAACAAGAAACAAGATTATTTGCCTTTTGAAAAATTGTGTGTGAGTGTGAGAGAGAGACAAACAACAGCCAGACAGAGAGACAGAGACTACATTTTCCTGGGAGTAAGTCATTGAACTCAGTAGGAATTATTTCTGAGTGTAAGATTGTGCTGTCAATGGCACAGGCTGTCAGAATGACAGTGTTATCTGGCAATAAGGAAAAGAAAAAAGAAGAAGTAAACCTATTTAGTAAAAGGAGCAAGTGCAATCCAGGCAAGAAATCATACAGGATCTCCCTGTGTAAAATAAGATCAGACTCACTGCTCTGTCTTCCAATCAATGGAACATAGGAACCAGCTCCTAGGGGCTGTTGGAGGTTTGCCCCCCAATAAAATATTTGAGGGGGCCACCCCCCAAATTGGTGGGCATTGCCATTCAAACGGTGTGCCTGCACTGCGTCATGTGATCAATTACACAGATCAATTACCTGCCCCCTCCCCATATTTTATTCAAGTTGGCACCCCTGCAATGGAAGAACCTAACTAGGATTCCTTTGTGCATGGCTTCGCAAAGGAATTTCCATTTCCACACATTGGCAGTGCAGAGTAACTGGCCATTCTGCCCTCTCTTAAGGCAGGACATTTTGCACATGTAATACTTGTTGCATGAAGCATCTTTCTGAATGTGGGTATCACTGGATCAAAGCCTTTTGATTTCTGAAGTGAAGGTTCATGGCATGTTTCAGCAAGGGACCCCTTGAAACAATTATTATGTTCAGCACATATGCTAACAGTCAGTCTTCAGTTTCCTGATTGATTGCAAAGTGAATGAGATCAAGGAAGCATTGTCTTACAATATGCGGTGGGTGCATCTTAGGAAAGTAATGGATGCACATTTGATTGTCTGTGTGGTGTAGTGGACACTGGGCTGCGCTGGCTCCAAATATCCCCTCAGATATTTGGGTGGAAAAATTCCCCAAGGACTATCCACCCCAATCTGAGGAGTATGCATTACTCCAAGTGTTAATGCTAAATTGTGTGGTGCTTGCAAAGTTATTCACACAGAATATGTTAAGGTCTCTAATGGAAAAGCCTTCTGGACCTGAGAAGATATACAAGCTCATAGATGAGGAAGACATCACCCTTGAGATGTTGTTGGACTCCAACTGCCCATGCTGGCTAGGGGTGGCTGATGGGAGTTGAAGTTCAACAACATTAGTATCTCCACCCATGAGCTTGATCTTCAAGAGTTTCCTCAAGACCCTTTGTTCTGGTTAATTACCATCTCATCTCCATGTCAGGAGCTTGTTCTACTCTCAAGTAGGACCCTGGCCGAGACACATGCCCGACTGGCATGTTCCCTCCCTCCTGGTTGATCATTCGGGAGCTTCAAAAGCTTTCTTCTGCCTGAACATCACAGTGACCGATGCCAACAGACATCGGCACACTTAGGGATCTGCAGAGTCTTCGCAGCTTGCATAACATAGCAACTCAACATTTTGGCTAATCTGCTTTATTTACATATAAACACACACGGAGCCATGCAACATGGCTCCCTCTCTCTCTAGCATCAGACAGCAGAGAGAGAGAACAAAGGACAATAGTCCCACTTCACAGAAAACAGTAACACAAACATCCTGTCTTCGTCACTTCCCACTCTGTGGGGTCAAAACATACACCGTCCTGTGATAGACAAAAATCCCATGACTGCAATCACGGAGAAGGAATTCTAACACTCCATCCTTTCCACACATAATCTCACTCTGAACACCAGTTGCTGGCAGTCACAAGTGGATAGAGTGCAGTTGTGGTCTGGTCCTACTTTTGAGCTTCTGGTTATGCCATTGTGAGAACAGGATGCTGGACTAGATGATCCATTGGCCTGATCCAACAGGCTCTTCTTATGTTCTTACACCACTCACTGAATGCCCAGTTATTATCTGTCACAGAAACATCATTCCGGTTGGAAGGATTCCAGCTGGCTCGACTGCTTGTTAGAACAAACAGAAACACTTCACCGAGCCATTGTTGAAACTGTGAAGCCATTCTTCTTCCCAAAGAGTCCACTATGAATGAAGGACTCTGTGGATCCTGAGCCTCTCTGGAATGTTGAAGCAGCAGCAGATGCATCTTTATTTCTGCGAGAGAGTTAGCAAAGCCCTGTGTGTTGTGTTTCTGGGGGTGGAAAGCTGAAGACATAATTGCTGATCTTACATCTAGGACTTCAGGTTATCTCCAGACATGCAGCACATCACTATGGAAGTAACATCCTTTGTTGCATTATGCCAATATCGCCTTGCACTTTTCTGATTTTCTTGGCAGAAAATAGGTATTTTGATGACTGCCCTGAGCTGGTAAGTGTTGTTTTTTGCTTTTGGTATATAGCAAGGGGCATGGTTTTCACATTCCTCACAAATGAGTCCTTTTCACTGCAAGGATTTTAACGGAGAGGAAACCAATGAGCCTCCAGCAGGCCAAGGTGAGGCCAGCAGGTGCCTCTGCCATCTCCTTCTTCCCTCTGTATGGCTCTTTGTTGCTGCAGAAGCCTCTTAAGTACATAATAATAGGTGCAGCCCCAATCAGCAGTGACCTCCCGCTTGAGCTGATGATTGGACAAATTGTTCTCCTCCTGCAGCTGCAGCGGGGATTTTCCTGCCTGGGACAGAATCGTGGGATCCCAGGCCTTCTCTGCAGGCCCTCTCTCGCAGATTTCCAACATTCAGTTCCAAACAGGAGGGAGACAAAAGCTGAAGTTGACATTGCCACATGAGGACTACGTGGTCTCTAGCTGCTGAGCTGAAGCAAAGGCGCCATGCAGCTATCAGAATGAACACAGCAGCCCTTCTCTGAGCACACAATTGCTTGAGTAAGAACTTGAATTCAATCAGGAACAGCATTCTCAAAATGCCTAGGATGAAGAAGGAGAGCAGTCATGTGTGGCACAGATTTGTTTCAGGTACTTGGAAACAAATTGTTCCCTCCTGGCCCATCTTCTTGGTTTGGGCCAAAAGCATGCTGCCTCTGTCTCCAGACCATTTTGGGGGTGAGAGAGGAGATCATATTGGTACAACCTCATTTGTAGTCACCTGGCTGCACTGTCTGCGAAAACCAGCATTTGACTTCACCCCCTTCTACACCTGCATTGCCCATTTCATCTGGTCATTCTCTATCTTCATTTTGTCTTCGTCACTTGAAGCGACTCATCTTCAACTTCCCTCACCATCCCACTTTCCTCGGGTTCTATCTATCGGTCTATAACCCTTTATGGCAGGGAGCTGTCTTTTCTGTTCTTTGCACAGTGCCTGAGAGTATTTTAGGTACTATGCAAAGAAGCACAGTAGGGAAACAATCACTCAAGTATCTTGGGCTGATGATCTTGGGCTCTTAGACTGTGACCCTATACTCCAAGGGTGGGGAAAGATTTTCAGCCGGAGGGCCACTTGTCTCAAATGGCTCTATGTGTAATCTTTCCCACTGCGGAGTGGGAAAGGCTTTTCTGGGTCTTGACAGAGGAGTTACTCACCTTCTGCCTCAGCCTTTAAGCCGGAGATGCTAGACACTGATGGTACAACCTTCTGGCTAATTTATTTCTCTCTCTCTTTTTGCTGAAGGATTGTGTTGGCCTATAGAAACTCCTCCAGGGGCTGTTGCTGAAGGTGAGTGTGGCCGAAAGACAGATGGGACCAAAGTGAGTGGAGCCCTACACTCACACACATACATTTATGTACATGCAGAAACACTATGCTCTCACTCACACACACACACACACACACACACACACATTTCTCTCTCATCCTCTTGTACACACCTCAGAATCCATACTGTCAATACTGGAACTCATTTTTCCCATCCACGCTCCCATGAAAGTCACATGAACCACAGGAGATAATGGAGTTGAAAAGATGCACTTTTCAGGACTATGCTGTAACGGCCCCCCAAAATTCACATTTTGGGGTGCTGAGTGAGATCGTGGCCCTGAAAAAGTGTGAGATCTTGGCACAAAATTGCATGAGATCACGGCGGCCAAAATAGCCACCGTGCTCTCATGGGGGGAAAACAGGAGGTCTCATTTTTTTCCCAGGACACTTGTGGGGTATGAGAATCTAGATGCACAGGCTTCATTTTCTGCCCCCAAGTGATTGCAGATGTGTTGGTAGACAACACTGGGTCAAATGCATTGACTACACCTACCACTGTAGAGTGTACATTGGCTCACTGAAAGATGGTCACTGTGACATTCAGCACCTTTAAAGAGACCTTCATGTGATTAGGAACTCTGCTTCACAAATGACGTTGTTCGCGTGAACTAGCGTTCCAGTGTAATATTGGAAACTGCCGTTATAGACAATGGAATGTGTAGCAAATGTAACATTTTCCAATGGAAACTTTATTAAAAACTAATGAATAACGTAAGTCCTGGAGCCATGCAGGGGATGAGTAAATGAATGTTTCATGCAGAGAGTTGATTACAAAAAAGTAATTTTGTTTCCTCAAGATGCTGCATACTAAAATTTAGAACTAACAAAGGGAGGGGGTTTGAAATCACAGTTTGCAATGGAAATCTATGCCCTGTCCATTCCGCAGGACTGAACCATTACCTTTTTCTCCATAGGGGAGGGGAAAGCCTATCAAAAGCAAAGCTCCCGTTTTCTGAACTCCTTTTGCTTACCTAAACAGAGATCAAGCTTAGCACAGCAGAAGCCTACCTTGGTGATGCATATATGTCAGCCTCACATTGATTACCTATATCAGCTAATATGCAGCCCTGCACAGGGAAGGTAATATTTAAGGCGTAATATTTTAGTGGGGATTCTGCACTTTGCGGCTGTCATGCATCTTCCTTAGGCTAAATGAATGCCAAATTGACACGCTTTAATTTGAACGCCATCTCAGACATGGAAGAAGATTGAATGTCTCAAAACTGGGAGCTAAAAAGGAATCAGAGTGATCATACCGTATGCAGAGGTGGGAAACAATATTCTGGAGGGCCCTGCCATATCTGGATATGGAACAGGAGTCAGTAATATTGTTAGGAAAGCCCAGTGCCTGTCCCTCTCTCTGCAAGAGTGCATTGGGTCACAGGCACACACAGTGAGTCTGTGTCCCTTTGGAGAATAGAAGACATGGTGGGGACTGTTGTGCTTTAAGAAATTGGGTTTATTCACCTATTGACACCTTCAGTCTGCATGGAGGGAGTCCAGAACTTGCAGCATGGCTCACGATATTGCAGGAGACCTTTCATCTCCCTCTCTAAGCGGGCTCTCTGTCTTACTTCCTTCTCCTTCTGTCCAGAAGCCCCTGTTTCAAAACTCTTTTCCTGTCCCTGCAGACACACAGTTATCTTGGCAACCTTCATGACACCTGACTCCCAAGGCCAAAGCATCCTTCTATGGCCCATCAACACCTTTTTGTAATGCTAACTTCCCCCAGCCAACCAGGCTGGTTTGCATAAGCCAGCCCAGGAATGCCTCTGAAGTTTGCATTCTCCCTTCATACCACAAGTAACCAAAATCTCAGCATTTATTAATTTCTAGGTCTATCCTGTCTGCAATGCTATGTATCTAATTATTTAAAATTTTGCATGCAATCTTTCCAATCCTCAAGACCCTGGAAAGCCACTTGCTACTCACACTGGAAGATAATGGAGTGGAGGAACAAATTATTTGACCCAGTAGAAGGTAGCTTCCATGCACCCATTATGACACTGCATCTTCCCTTCACCTTACATATGCCTCTCCCACCAAGAACGTTGATGCAGGTGTGGAATCAGGCCACCATAACATGTGAATGGGCCTGTATGGTGGTGCATGATTTGATGGCGACGATGAAAAGGTATCATGTTTTGTGCAGCGGCGGAGAAAACTCTGTGGTCCTCCAGATGTTGCTGGACTACAGCTCTCGTCGTTTCGTGTCATTTATATATATATTTATTTATTTGCATTCCCACAACTTACGTAGATTTCCCTTAATATAGGCACTTCACAGAAATTATCGCCAACAAAGAATATCCACATCATAACAAGAATACAACAGAAATTCAATAAAACGCTAAACGGAACATTAATACAAAAATACTGAACAATGGGATCTGAAATGGTAGAAATCAACTGGGAAAAGCAGTCTCCAAATACCCTGGGTCCTAAGTTGTTTCCATTTTCCTTTCTTTTTCCCCAACTCGTTATTCTGGTAATGCAGCAAATAAAAATAAATTACATTTGTTGTTGTTTGGCCTGAGTTCACACATCCAAAACTAAATTGCTCTATGGTTTACTGGTAGACATTCTGCTTCTCCATCCTGCTCAATCACTTCCCTTTTGCTATTTGTATTTGTGTGATAAAACTGGTTTTACAAAAGCCTTCTGAATACCATTGTTGTGTCATATTTACATAGCATGGGTTAACTTGGATACAACTGCATTAACCAGATTAACTGTTATATTGGGCAACTTTAACACGAGAGGTTAGTGTTAATCACATCTAGTTGCCGACTAGACGCAAAAGAGCTTTACGAAAACAGAAACAACAACGTCTGACTTGAGCTGAGTCACATCAGATTGTGAGCAGGCTTGAACCAAGGCAAGTGCTCTTCCTCCGTCAATAACCTTTTGCAATCACCTGCAATTTTTGGCTGTTACGCTGAAGCTGTTGGTTGATTTTGATGCCTCCCCCTCCCCTCTTTTTAGCAAACATCTTAAACACCTTTTCATATGGACATGCATCTCTTTGAGGGCATCAGAATGAAAACTAGCAGATTCATCCCAAGCATAAAACCTAAGTCACAACAGAAGCAAAAGGAATTTAATGCCAAAACGAACATTAACAACTGCAGAAAGCAATAACTGGAATTAATAGCAAATCATTTGAATATAATCAAGCACATTCAAGTTCAATTTATCTTACTTTGCTCTTTAAAAACCAAACCAAACCATCCATAAGCAATATGGGAATAGTGGAATCCTAGAATTGTAGAAGTGGAAGGGACCCCAAAGATCATCTAGTGAAGCGGTTCTCAACCTGGGACTCCCCAGATGTTGTTGGACTACAACTCCCATCATCCCTGAGCTCTGGCCTTGCTAGGTAGGGGTGATGGGAGTTGTATTTCAACAACATCTGGGGACCCACAGGTTGAGAAAGGCTGATCTAGTACAATGCCCTGCAATGCAGGAGTCACAGGTATGTATTGTTGGGAGTATTACTGAGTTGTATCCAACCAAATTACTGTGTGTGCAGAATGACTTCTATGAGTCCAACAGAACTTCCCTTCCTTCTACTACTCCTTCTCCTCCCCCAACTGCACTCCACATTGCCCCTAATTTTGCTCTGAAGAGCTAGAAGAACCGCCAGCGAACTGGGGTGGGTGTCAGGGACTGGGCAGAGGAGGATTGGTGGAGACCGCCACCGCAGCCTGACCCTTCCAGGGAGGAGGAAGAGGAAAACAGCATAGATTTACAGGGGTTTGAGGGAGGTCACAGCTCAGAGGCAGATGAGGGGGGATGCTGGGAAATCATGGGAGAGCCAGAGCAACAGCTGGCTGACACGTTGTCATTAGAAAGCATTCCAGACCCTCCATCTCCCAGAACCCGGCGAGCCTTAAAAGTAGGAGAGCAAAGAGTTCAAAGACAGAGGGCATGTAGCAGCACCCATAGAGGAGGTGATGAGGATGACAAATGAGGAAGTGGGAGAGACAGCGGGGTGGAAATTCACTCAGGTCAATGCCATTATCTAAAAGGCCAAGTTCTATAGCCTCTCTGTGTAATGATTGAAATAAAAACGGACTGTAAGTAATAGTAATAATAATAATAATTTATTATTTATACCCTGTCCATCTGGCTGGGTTTCCCCAGCCACTCTGGGCAGCTCCCAACCGAATATTAAAGACACAAGACAGCATTAAACATTAAAAACATCCCTAAACAGGGATGCCTTCAGATGTCTTTTGAAAGTAAAATAGTTGTTTATTTCCTTTACATCTGCTGGGAGGGCGTTCCACAAGGCAGGCGCCACTACCGAGAAGGCCCTCTGCCTGGTTCACTGTAACCTCACTTCTCACAGTGAGGGAACCGCCGGAAGGCCCTTGGCGCTGGACCTCAGTGTTCGGACTGACCAATGTAGGTGGAGACGCTCCTTCAGGTAAGAAACTTCTCCTTGTCTTTATAATTTCCTGGGCAACCAGCCAGGAGCCGCTGACAACATCCTGACAGCAGGTTTAAATCAGGTGCAGTGACTAGGAATGTACTCTACACACCCCATGAAGGGCTACAAGGCGTTTGGATTGAATGGAGATATCCCTTTGCTTGCTTCTGTTGGCTGAGCCAGCTGGCAGTGACAAAGACTTGCATCACTAACTTAGTGCAGAAATCCCTGTTCCTCTCCTGACTCCTACCTAACTTGCACAGATGAGGGCTCTTGTATGTCAGAAAACAATATCTGTCCCACCTCTTAGATTTTCAAAAGAGAGGTAATAGTGAATTTCCCTTTAAGGTTCTCATCCTAAGCTTGTTTTCTCTGCAGTGAGTTCTGTTTGGTGGCATCCAACTAGGTCATACTTAGAGTAGTCCCAATGAATCAATGGACTTAAGTCCATTCTTGGTGGGGTTTAGCATTGGACATCACCTACTGATTTTGAAAGAGTTAACTTTCAAGTAACTTCGATTTTAATTCCCAGTTCATTATTTACTTATAATTTGTATGTCAAAATGACATTCCTCCAAGGAACCCCCAAGTCCTCCAGATACTTGTGAAAGGGGGGCACTTCCCCACTCACTCAAACGAAGGTGTGGACAAGCCCTTCGCTGCCATTTTGTGGCGATTTAAAAAAACAGGTGGAAGCTCCCCTTTTAGAGCTGCCACGTTCATGCAGTCATGGGACTGCAGCTTACTGTCATGTGCAAACTAGGACAACACATGAAAGAAGGAAAAGCAATTCTGATGATGACACTAGAATTGCGAGGAATTGGGAAAGTGCAAGACTTCCGTCCACACTCCATGGTGTGCGACAGACTTTTTTTGTGAGCGTCAGGAACCCAAATGCAAGGGATGACTGACAATGAGATGTGGCGTGAACCACATCAGCCCTGCACAGAATTTTTCAATAGCAGATGCTCAAAACAACCAGCCCATTTGGAATGCCCAAACAGATGCTGGCCTAGAAACAGAGCCATGAGTGTACTTTAAAATAAAAATAAAAATAGCAATACCATACCCTTCAACATTTCTCCAATGAAAATAGGGATGTCCCATTTCATAATGATAATTTTACTATTTATACCCCACACGTCTTACTGGGTTGCCCCAGCCACTATGGGCATCTTCCAACATATATAAAAAACCACAATCTAACATTAAACATTAAAAAAACACACAACAATTTCCCTATGCAGGATGGCTTGGTGGGTCGGATAACTCCATATTGTCCAGCATTTCTCCAATGAAAATAGGGACATCCTAAGAGAAAGCGGGACATTTTTGGATCCAATTGGAAACCAGGACGCTTTCTCTAAATCAAGGATGTCCCTGGAAAACAGGGACACTTGGAGGATCTGCAATAATTGGCACCATCATGATCTGCCCAATATTCTGGAGGTGTATGTGAGAGAGACACACAGAGAGACAGACAGAGAGAGAGAGAGATTCTTATGTCACCTTAGGCCTTGCTGTGGCAAAAGGGTCAAAAATGGTTCCGTAGGGTTTTGTCTGGTGGACGGACAACGCCTGGTGAATCAGGCCTCTATGCGATGGCCTGCTATCTCTTGATCTTTATGAGGCTGCTTCAGATCAATAGTGCTTTATGACTGTGCTCACTTGTGTGGGGAGAGCCCGCTCTGCAGTGCTGTGAGGTCACTTTTCCAGTCTCTGTTAGTCATTTTCTGCGCTGAAAGGGATCAAAGCAACTTTATAGATTGACACAGCCAGTCAACAGCGATCCCACGTCCTTTATGCTTTAGATCTCAGGCAAAGCAAAACTAATTGTTTCAACCAGGGCAGATATGTGATCTTTCCTCTGAGTTACTTTCCATACACATACCCCTTCTTTCTTTAATTCTTCTCTAATGGAAATATTAATTATATTTCTGTACAATGGAATAAATACATTTATTATTATTATTATTATTACTATTATTATTATTATTATTATTAATTTCCACAGTGCCTTGTCTTTCTTTTTTATAGAATGTGGGTGCACTGCAATTTGTGTGTGTGTGTGTGCTTCTTGGATTACAAATGGAATGCATTATGCATGTATATACTTGCCTCTCCTTACAGCCAATATGACTCTCCTCCCCCCACCTCAGGGCACTGGGAAGTTTAGGGGGCCTTTCTAGGGTCTGTTTTCTTTGTGGAAAGAGAAGGAGCAAAAGTCCTTGCCTGCAGTGCCTCAATCCACACATGCCGGGCAGAGTGGTTAACGGAATCAGCTGCAGGCAGCTGGTCCTGATGAGTTCAGTCCTCAAAGTTTCTTTTTTAAAAAGCAGCAGATGATGGCAAAGACTTCTCTCTGAGACCCCCTAAAGAGCTGCTCCCACTCAGAACAGGCAATGCGGGCACAACATGGACAAATAGTCAGACCTGGCATAAGGCAAGATTCCATAGAGTCCTGATGTGGTAGAACGGATTGTATGTATTTAGGCTGCAGGTGGAGATGGGTAGCTCAGCTGGTTAGAGCTCATAACACCAAGGTTGGAAGTCTGATCCCCATACGGGACAGCTGTGTGTTCCTGCATTTCAGGGGGTTGGGACAAGACGGTTCTCAGGATCCCTTCCAACTCTACAATTCTGTGATATCTCAGACTGCTCTCCTATGAAACACAACTCCCTGCAAGGGGAAAACAGGAAGGATAAGGAAATCTGGCTATTAATGGCTACCAGCCGCAATGGCTATGAACCATCTCTGCTGTCATGGGCAGTGTGCCTCCAGATTCCCGTTGCTAGGAATCGCAGGTGGCCAGGGTGCTGTTGTGCTCATGGGCGATGGTGAGAGCAGGATGCTGGACAAGATGGGCCTTGGGCCTGATCCAGCAGGGTTGCAGGGAAAGCACTGTGCTGCCCCCTTTTTTCCTGAATTGCTAGCACTCTTCGTGGCCTGAGCTTCTTAGGTGGAAGAGAGAGCTCAAAAGTTCTGAGGTGGTCGTGTCCCTTGCATAGTTGTCAACTTTCCCCTTTTTTAAAAGGAAATTCCCTTATTCTGAATAGGATTCCTCGCAAGAAAATGGAAAAGGTGACAGCTATGGTCCCTTGCCTTCTACTACCTCTACCTCTGAGCTCAGGTTGCCACATATTGTACTTCTAAGGTTAGGATGGTGGGTTCAAAGTTAGGGCTGAACTGAAAGGTCTTGTCTGAACTCCCCCAGACCTTGATGGTGTATCTTCCCCATGGGGAACGGGGACAGGGATTACAAATTCTTGAGTTCCCAGCATGAAACTGGCCCCACTCCCTTGGGATTGGAAACATCGTACCATTGCCCAATGAATTGTTTTTGGAACTTTGGAATAGAGGGAAGCAGTAGTGGATTATCATGTACATAATGGATTTTTCAAGTGTCTGATTGAAACACATGGGGGGAAATCTTTCGTTGTCTGTAAGGGCAAATGAAGGGCTGCTGTCTCGTCCCTGACTCTGGCGATGACAGATTGAATACTTGGGCCCGGAGTTATCTAGCCAGGTCTGCCAACAGAAGCTAGCACAAGGACTTCTGCTGGAGCGAATGGGCCTTTCCCCCTTCTC
The DNA here is from genome assembly GCF_964234715.1 of Podarcis melisellensis. Classification (NCBI taxonomy): domain Eukaryota; kingdom Metazoa; phylum Chordata; class Lepidosauria; order Squamata; family Lacertidae; genus Podarcis; species Podarcis melisellensis. The sequence goes on from NC_138530.1 coordinate 94,518,695, forward strand.
CACTCCCTGCATGCCCCACAAATCTGGGAGAAGCCCCAGAACAGTGCTCAAGTGGAGGAGAGGGGGAGCTCTTTCCAGTGGGCAAACAGAAATGCATTCTGAATTCTGGCCCCAGACTGCACAGAGATGGTCTCAAGGAGCTCAGCTAAAACATCACATTGAACTAGAGTAGGGAATGTGGTGCCCGCCAGATCTTGTAGACTACAAGTTCCATCATCCCCATGGTGATGGGGGATTGTGGGAATTGTAGTCCACAACATCTGCATGACAGAATGTATGGCATGTTGGACTTAGACTTACCTATCCCTGTGTTCTGTTTAGAGCTGCTGGGTTCTCACAAGGAGGGCTTCCATTCCCAGTCTCTGGTATTCAAAAATATGCCGCTGCTGTACAGGGAGGTTCAATCTAGCTGTTATAGCTAACAGCCATCCATTGACATCTCTTTTATAAATTTCCCCAGAGATTCCAAAGACTGAAGACTGGCTACAGTGTGAGATTGGCAATGGACTCCTCTGTGCAGGGAGTTAGTTAGCCAGTTGGCTGTGCAGGTGTTAAATCACAACATGGCAGGGAGAGGAATCTCACATAAGCATAGGATCCCACTGGTTGGGAAAGAATGGCGTATTCAGAGAAACAAATATGTGATTTGAGTATTGGGGGGAGGGAACAGTAATCCCAAAACAAGGAAGCACCTCTTAAGAGTTCAAGAGGCTTCACAATGAACCACACTGGCCATGACGCATTTGTTGTGCTATAAATTTATTATCTGATGGGGTCCTTCCAAGTGGGTGATTTCCAAAATAAATCCCTGGGGTGGAGGGGGCAAACTCAGTCGGAGCCTTAAGGCAAGTCCAGGCAACATTTGACAATTCAGTATGATACTCCAGACAAATCATATCCCAGTCACTACCTCTTACCATGGGTAGGCAAACTGTGGCCCAGGGGCCGGATCTGGCCCAATCACCTTCTAAATCCGGCCCGCGGATGTTCTAGGAATCAGCTGGTTTTTACATGAGTAGAATTTGTCCTTATATTTAAAATGCATCTCTGGGTTGTTTGTGGGGCCTGCCTGGTGTTTTTACATGAGCAGAATGTGTGATTTTATTCAAAATGCATCTCTGGGTTATTTGTGGGGCATAGGGATTTGTTCATTTCCCCCAAAAAAATATAGTCTGGCCCCCCACAAGGTCTGAGGAACAGTGGACCAGCCCCCTGCTGAAAAAGTTTGCTGACCCCTACCTTGGACTTTGCTGAAGCATAGCCAGTGAGAGATCACCAGGGCATTTAAAACCTGAACACACTTTAGATGGCCACATATTAAGGGTAGACCACTGAATTTACACCCTTTTGTTCTGCCCTCATTAGAAGGTGTGAGTTTTGACAGGCTCGGTGATGATGTGCAACCCTCACCTTTTTCCTTTATTTCCTCATTCTTTCACTATTTGTTATCCTCCCCCTTGACTTTTTCCTCTTAACAAATCCACTACCCTTTCAGTAAAGTTTTTAGAAAGAAGAAGTTGAAATTGACAACCTGATTGTCAATTACACTACTATTTTTTATTTTATTTTTTGGCCTGGAAACTACAAGGGGACTGCCAACACTTTATTATATATTAAAGTGTATGCAGTTATAAAGCTGAGGCACTTAGGGTGCTTTTGAGGGGGGAAATGGAATTACCAACACTTCCCCCAATTTCACCTCTAAATCAAGATCTCCTACAGTTTCTTTCTTTCCTTGTTTTTGTAAAAATGAGGTGAAATTGACAAACACATTCAAAAGTTTCTCTTTTCGACTTCTATGAAAACGGCAGCATTAGCAGGGGAGATCTAACTTGGAAAGGGTTGCAGAGAAGTCCCCTCAGCCTATAGCAGCAGCTGGCAGGAACTCTAGTTAAGGAGAGAATGACTTCCCCTTACCAGGAGCAGCTGCAGAGGAGGTAGGGGGTGATTTTCTTTTTTAAAAAATAGGAAAGGGATGGGGGGTTTCTTTTGCAGGAGAGGAGTTTCCCCCTGCTTAGCTAACCCTCCTAAAGAAAGCAATCTATTGTGTACAGAGGCCAGACTGGCAATTAGCAATGAATCAGGTTAGCACTTGTATAGCATTAGCAAAAAATAATGATAGCTCTGTGTGTGTGAGAGAGAGAGAGGGGGGGGGACCCTTACATACCCTCCAACATTTCAACGATGAAAATAGGGACGTCCCCTTCCATAATGATAGTTTTACTATTTATACCCCACACATCTTACTGGGTTGCCCCGGCCACTCTGGGCAGCTTCCAATATATATACAAACATAATAAAACATTAAACTTTTTTTAAAAAAACCTTCCCTATACAGGGTTGCCTTCAGACAGCTCAGCAGTCAGATGACTCCATACCCTCCAGCATTTCTCCAATGAAAATAGGGACATCCTAAGGAAAAGTGGGACATTCTGGAATCAATTCAGAAACCAGGACGGCTTCTCTAAATCAGGGATGTCCCTGGGAAATAGGGACACTCGGAGGGTATGCCCTTAATTGCTTAGCAATGTAGGTATAAAGATAAAGGTAAAGGGACCCTTGACCATTAGGTCTAGTCATGACCAACTCTGGGGTTGCGGCGCTCATCTCGCTTTATTGGCCGAGGGAGCCGGCATACAGCTTCCAGGTCATGTGGCCAGCATGACTAAGCCGTTTCTGGTGAACCAGAGCAGCGCACGGAAACACTGTTTACCTTCCCGCCGGAGTGGTACCTATTTATTTACTTGCACTCTGACGTGCTTCCGAACTGCTAGGTTGGCAGGAGCAGGGACCGAGCAACAGGAGCTCACCCCGTTGTGGGGATTTGAACCGCCGACCTTCTGATCGGCAAGTCCTAGGCTCTGTGGTTTAACCCACAGCGCCACCCGCGTCCCTAATGTGAATAAACTTTCAAAGTAGAGGAACCCTTGCAAGTAACTCTGATTCAGTATGGCTTTCCTTACTGGGAGGTTAAAAATGCAATGTAAATGCATGCCAGAATGTGAAAAAGACTGTGGGGCTTCTGGACATGTGCAAAGTGTGGTGCCTTCATTAGCAAACAGCAGCGGTCAGCCCCAATGGTTCTGGGATGAGTAGCTTTCTTCATTATATAGCTGGAAGGCCTCACAAGGAATCTTTTGCCCAATGTGGGACTCAAACCCTGAGAATATGAGTTTCATGCTCTACCGACTGACCTATCCAGTGAGTGCATAAAGTTTGCTTTTTTAACCAGACTCGAGAAGCACAATGCAGGTGCTGGACTCAACACATTCCGGCCCAAAGTTGCAATTCAGATGGGGGCTTCAGATGGAAAGAATTGCACCTCAAATTGCCTTCCTTTATGCACAGTCCATCCTGCAATCAGGTAGATGCAAGGAAAGGTGGCATGCACAGAAATAGTAAATAACTTCCACCCCCATCATCACCATAATAACCCATTCCCAGCAACAAATTATCCTTGGCTGCGTTTCTGAAGGAGGCTGGGAAGAAAAAGCACTCGGGGGCAAGGATCAGAGGACCTGTCAGTCTCCTAGAGTTATTTTTGCTTTTGCTCTTTATGGAGATAATCAGAAAACTAAACACGCTGTATTTAGGTTAGTGAAAATTGCCACACACACACACACCACATCTGGCTAATTAGAAGCAAAGCAACTTGTATCAGCATGATAATGTTTTCTGATTGGTAGGACTGCACACTTTGAAAAGCAATGCTTGAACAGCGGCTGTGTTAGCTTTCATAATTAGGGCACGCTATTTGCATAAGTACACTTCCAACCATTTTCTTTCCCCTCCATGCATTTCACAAATAATGTATAATGCTGAAACCCATTTAGCAACATAAAGCACCACGCAAACAGGCCATCCTGCTATTTCGGAGGTGGGCTGAAAGTTGGCCACTTTAAACTGAGAAGAGGGGTTCCATTTTTTTGGCATTCGCTTCCAGTTAAGGTCAGACAGGCCCCCGCTCCCTGTTGAATTTCCATCACCTCCTAAAGACTTTTAATGTTATTATTCTAGGAGGCATTTTAATAAGTCTAGTTTTATAGTTCAGACTGATTTCTCTTCCCCCCCCCCACCATACTGTGTATTAGGTATTTAAACAATTTATATACCACATAGGGACTCGGGTGGCACTGTGGGTTAAACCACAGAGCCTAGGACTTGCCGATCAGAAGGTTGGCGGTTCGAATCCCCATGACGGGGTGAGCTCCCGTTGCTTAGTCCCAGCTCCTGCTAACCTAGCAGTTCGAAAGCACGTCAAAGTGCAAGTAGATAAATAGGTACTGCTTCAGCGGGAAGGTAAACGGCGTTTCCGTGTGCTGCTCTGGTTTGCCAGAAGCGATTTAGTCATGCTGGCCACATGACCTAGAAGCTGTACGCCAGCTCCCTCGGCCAATAAAGCGAGATGAGCGCCACAACCCCAGAGTTGGCCACGACTGGACCTAATGGTCAGGGGTCCTTTATATACCACATATTAATTTATATACCACTTAACTACAATAGTAGGTTATACACTGCTTAGAGACTATGTAGTTAAGCCTATGGTTACCAGATTTTTTTCAATGAATCCGGGGACACTTTTTTTTTGGAAGCTGAGTAGCAACAGGGAGTCAGTAGTGGTGATGGTGAGGCTAAAGACCCTGGGCCCAAGTATACATGCATATTGTATAAAGGTGCAAAGCCCTTCTTTCACACCGTGTGAAACATAAATGCACAGTTTTTTTAAAAACTGGGCAACAGCCGCCTGCCCGCGACTCCCAAGCCTTCCCAGATCAGTCAAAACAACGGGGGAAGGGGGCAGGAGATCGCACAAGACACATCATATGAGCACAAGACACATCATTTGGGGACTTCTGGCGAGGAAAAATGGTGGGCTCCACGGCAGCGAGCAACTACTGAATCCAGCCAGAGCCAACTGCGCTACCAGGCTGGCTCTGGGCTGCTGAGCCTGCCGCTGCCATGTTTCCCGGGGACAGATTTGCAAATCTGGGGACATTCCGGGGACGGAATTTGTCCGGGGACATATATGCAAATCCAGGGACTATCCCCAGGAACCTGGAACGTCTGGTAACCCTAGTTAAGCCAGTCTATCTTCCCTAGGGAGGGAGTTCATAAATCTGGGAGCAGCCACCAAGGAGTCCCTTTTCTGCATGCCTGTGAGTGTGGTGGGACTGAAAGAAGGACTTCCCCCCAAAATCTCAGAGACCGGGAAGATTTGTATGGGTGAATATGCTCCTTCAGATTTCAATGAACGCATACCTTCAGCCATAGTTCATGTGGCCACTTACACATTGTCAAAAAGGAGGACAATATTTGTGTATGTTCATTTACATATATGTGGTCATGCAAATTTATAAAGATTAATTATGCAGAAATACAATTCACCTCAGCATAGCAGGGAAGACAGTGGTCTGGTGACCTGTCAGCCTGCTCGATACCATCCAGGAGCTGTCAGTTGTTGATGGGCAACTTCAAGGCCCCTTGTGATCTGGACTTGGACTGGACAGTTCTTCAAACAGAGGACTCCTTCAAATAGAGAAATATCTTCTGGCAGCCCTCCAGATAGAGGGCTGCTATTTGTAAAGGAGGGCACATGGGTGTGGTAGACATGACTCATCAACAGTGAAGTGTTGTTAACTGTTGTTCTGTGATGTGTGGCTCTGATGCTTATTGCAATATTGTGATGGGGGGGGAGGCATACCTGGTGGAACTGTGCCTTCTTCTTCTTCTTTGGCGATCACTCGTAGCCGAGTAAGATTGTCTTCCATAAACACAGTTTTAACAATGAGTCTGTAAGTGACAGTGGAAGCCAATTCTGGATCCACACATCCTTCTACAGTGGGAACATTGGTTTCCGGGCAGAAGTTGATCACAGTGTGGATTTGCTAAGTGTGCCTTCCTCCCAGCACATTTCTCCCTTGCGTCCTGAGTTCGAGTGTCTCTGAAAGGGTCAAGGTCTCTACAAACACAGAAACCTCTTTGGAAACATTTGCAAAGTACATTTGCCAAAAAAAGAAAAACAGTCTTTCTTCTTGCACTCGGCTAATTTCCTCATGCTTCCCTCAGCTCAGCTCAGCACTAGGGAATGGATAATTCTAAACTGGAATGCATTGAAATGAGCTAACAGATATAAATGATCAGAGACTGGAATTTGACTTCTTGTGGAAAGTAAGCAACTCATTCCCTCCTTTAGGAGGGGAAAATGATCTGCTTTCAAGTTCTTTCTTCTTTTTAATAAATGCAGATGTGGTAAATAAATAGTAACATTTTAAAGTTTGCAGTTGCTTTTTTAATGCTGTTGCTAGCTGCCAACATTACAAGGACCAAATGAGACAGCTTGAGAGGTTAACCACCAGACCCCTGCTGCCTGCAGCTTAGCATTGTCTATCTATCTATCTCTTTCTTTCTTTCTTTCTTTCTTTCTTTCTTTCTTTCTTTCTTTCTTTCTTTCTTTTTCTTTCTCTAAGTGATAAGTCTCCAGTGCTGCGTAAAAGTAGAAGTTCAATAGGTCAGCTTACCCGCAGCATGAGAGCACAATGGTTAAGCAAAAGCTTCACCTGTTGAATTTCTACCCTTCATGGGGCACAGGAACCCTTTAAGGAGGGGAAAAAAGTTAGAAACCATACAGGGCAGAGTTAGACTATTAACAACTCACAATCTAATCTGAGGGAAGAGGTGTGTGTTTGGCAACACTTTTCGGAGATAACCAAGAGGAAGCTTAATTGCACTTCTGAGGGGAATGAATTTGAAAAATGTGGGCCTGCTACCAAGAAATCTCTAAGCTGTAGAGAACTCTCTTGTGGCTCAAGCACTGACTGCACTGTGACTCAGGTTGTGCATTTGAACAACAGCTCTGACCACAGATTCCCCGTACTATCAAAGGCCAGTAACTATAAATCTATTCAAAAGGCATGAGCAAGCATTTTGCGCATCTTTTTGGAACCTTAAGCGGACAGCACACTCATCAACCTATCCCCTCATATGAATAAAATCAGCAGTTTGTGCAATATAAAATAAAATTACATCTTAAAATACATGTCAGATGCACATATTTAGGTAAGCTTGCTTAAAGAAATGAAGTTTTTAGTGGGTGTTGAAAACAATACAGCAAAAGCACCTCCTGCCTCACATCGATGGGGCAGGGATCATGCAGTTCCTCTCCCCACCTACAGGGGACTCATGTAATCTACACAGAATGTGTGTGGCAATACTCTGAGCTAGAAAGGAAGCGGTCGTCTGAATTCTACTCGGTGCTAGTCTTAATACACTTCCAAAAATCACAAGATTCAGTTGTGCTCACAACCTCTCCTGATCTAAATGTCGAACTGTTCCGGATTGTTTATGGTTTGCTGCTCTGGAAGAAAGCTACTTAAGCAAGCTGCTCTGTGTTCATCCAAGGAGGGAGGCTTTCAGAATAATATGTCAAAATTGGCCCTCAAGGGCCTTCAATCAAACAGCATTTTATCAATGGAGAAGAAGAAGGGAGGTCGTGCTTGCTGATACAAAGAGGGACAAGTTAGGAGCAGGATGAAAACCTTGAGTCAGTGTGGTGTAGTGGTTAAGAGCAGTAGTCTCGTAATCTGGTGAGCCGGGTTCGCTTCCCTGCTCCTCCACCTGCAGCTGCTGGGTGACCTTGGGCCAGTCACACTTCTTTGAAGTCTCTCAGCCCCACTCACCTCACAGAATGTTTGTTGTGGGGGAGGAAGGGAAAGGAGAATGTTAGCCGCTTTGAGACTCCCTAGGGTAGTGATAAAGCGGGATATCAAATCCAAACTACTCTTCTTCTTCTTCTTCTTCTTCTTCTTCTTCTTCTTCTTCTTCTTCTTGAGTATGATTTCATTTCAAATTCATGCTGAGGAAGATATGATGGGTATTACTAAGAGTATATATTGATTATAATGGATCCTCTACAGACCCACGCGTGGGAGTTAACACAAATGAAAAATGCCTTGTGCCTGTTTTTAAAATATAGGGCTTGCACATAAGGAGCTCTAGTAGCAGAGTTTAAAGCCCATCATTTTAGATTTAATGACGAATAGGAATATGTTTTTAAATCTTTTAAATATGTTCCTGCTCCTTAAGGCAGCTGTCTCTGTTTCCCCCTTTTTGAATAAAACAGACCACAGATTGCAAGGTAAGTTTAAAATGCTTTACTTACAGTTACTAGGTCTCAGACTTGCATCTTCCTTAGTAAATGTCCTCACTTGCAAAATATACAGCAAGGCGGCCTCAGATACATATCTAAGGCAGAGAGCTATATTAAGGAGCATTTGTCTCCTTCTCAAATAGCATGGGGGCAGGGAAGGAACAGGAAACGGAAATAAGCCTTACTTCCTCCCTCCTTAGAGAAGAGGGGATGTGACATCACAGAGTCTACTCTAGTAATTCAGAACTCTGGCTTCCTTAACCTCTTCACATACTAACTAGCATTGTTAAGTCTGACTGCAACTCTCCCACAAAAGATTCATACTGAGCTGTTTCGTACCTAATCTTAGCTGACTGTCGTTTTCTATGATGCCTTGTTTCCTATTGCTGGGGGGGGGGGGGAAACAGTAACTCTGCTTTATATCCTGACCTATTCTCAAATTTTTACCGTTCCCCTATCAGTATCAAGATGTTTCATCTTATTTATCCTTAACCTGGAAGAAATGAGGGTCTAGTTAAGGTGTGTTCTGCTCTGGTTTTACGCACTACAGGACACTCGTTTAATTGCATTAATGTACTTGCAGATTTTCTTAGTCTAGACAGGCCTTAAAATCTCATCTGATAGTAGCAAGGAGAGGCCTGTAAACTTCAAATCTTATTAGTCAACCCCTAATTCTTCGTAACGTCAATCTGTTAGCCACTTTAAAAAATGGAGCTTGTCTTGAGCAGCGGGTCACACCAATGCCACTCTCCCTTCTAAACAGTGGAATGAACACCAGTATAGACTCCAGTTTCGTTTATTTTTTTAATGAAAACTCTCACACAAATACACACCATTGAACTCAATTCCAACAAAGCCTGTGTTCCTTTTGCCTGAGGTGGAAGCCTTGGAGCTGCAGAAAGAACAAGGAGTTGAGTGAATGTAAGTTTAAAATGTGAAACTGCACATGCTCAGAGTATTTTCATTTCTATTTTGCAAAGTGTGTTTTTTGTTTGTGTTTTGCTGAGAGTTGTGAAACTCTACAGGCTCAGAATAAAGTTAAAGGACCCCTGACAATTAAGTCCAGTCGCGAACAACTCTGGGGTTGCGGTGCTCATCTCGCTTTACTGGCCGAGGGAACCGACGTTTGACTGCAGACAGTTTTTTCAAGTCGTGTGGCCAGCATGACTAAGCCACTTCTGGTGAAACCAGAGCAGCACACAAAAACGCCGTTTACCTCCCCGCTGGAGTGGTACCTATTTATCTACTTGCACTTTGACATGCTTTCCAACTGCTAGGTGGGCAGGAGCAGGGACTGAGAAACGGGAGCTCACTCCGTCGCAGGGATTCGAATCACCGATGTTCCGATCGGCAAGCCCTAGGCTCAGTGGTTTAAACCACAGCTCCACCTGTGCAGGCTCAGAATACTATTACTAAAAAAACAAAAAAAACTCCAGCTCATGAATGCTTACACCATAATAAATTTTAGCCTTTCAGATACCTCAAGCCTTATTTAGTGTTACCCTATTTCATGTGTTCCTTTGGGGGGAAAGGGGGGGACTTATTTTAGGAATTGCACCAGAGTCCCCAGTCACCTTAATCTACCTTTGCTAAGGAGAGTCAGCTTCAAAAACTATTTACCTCCAAGTTAAGGAAAACTAGGACTCCCCCTAAAGTCCCAGTCCTCTTGTGCCTTCTCTATAAAAAGCATCTGGGCTGCATAACTACTGTAATAACAGGACCCCTAGTCCTGCATGTAGGATCTAAAGGAGGAATGCCCTGGGGGAATGTGGCAAGGCTTCTAAGGACCCTGTTTCCCATTTCAGAGAGTGAAGAACAGTGTAGGCAGCTGCCTCTTGTAGGGAATTCCTTCTGCTTGCTTGTGCAGTCAAGAAATATGTAAACCTGGGCATTCCCAAGGCTCAGCTCCTCAGTCTAGTCCAGGCCTGCTCAGCTTGTGACTGAGGTTCCAAACTCTAATTTCTTAGCTGGCCCCTCTGCAGCAATTATTTGCTGTGAGTCTTGGGAGACCTGCTCCCTGCCTTGCAAGACTTTATACTTGGCCTGGGAAGGCAGGGCCCTGACTGACTCCAACTACAAAAGCTGAGGCTGCTGAACGGACTCTTCGGTTGGTTTATTTTTTTAGGGGCTTTTGTTTGGGGTGGGTTGTTGCTGATCCTGACGTTATTTTTTGTATCTTCTTTTTTTATAGATCTTATGACTTGTGTGGAAATCGTTCAGTTTGGTTGTGTACTTTCTGATGTGTTTTATTTATTGCTTCCGGCGACTTCTGTTAGGTTTGTAACTATGTAAATCTTTTTCATGCTGCAAGCCACCTTGAGCATGGTTTTAACCATGGACAGGCAGCTGATATCAGCTGCGGATAATGATGGGGCATTCCAGTACAGTAGAACCTCGGTTTTCAAATGTAATCCATTCCGGAAGTCTGTTTGACTTCTGAAACATACGAAAACTGAGGTTCAAAGGGCTGTCAGAAAGTTCAATGAGAAAAATTGAGAAACGTGCCTCAGAAGCTGTTCAGCTTCCAAGGTGCATTCAAAAACAGAAGCATTCACTTCTGGGTTTTCAGCATTCAGCTTCTGAAATGTTTGGCAGCTGATACGTTTGGAAACCGAGGTTTGACCGTACAGTGAATAAACTGTTCTGCTCTGGGACCCAGGCTACAAATGCACTACACAAACCACACAAAGGCACATTCTTGTGTATGTTTATTCTTTTTCGAAACGTGTGTTTGTTTATTTATTGTACATGGTTTAAGCAACAACAATAACAATAGTAAATTTCTTATACCCTGCCCATCTAACTGGGTTACCCCGGCCACTCTGGGCAGCTTCCAACAAAATCACCAAACTCTCTAAGCAGTGGGGTTAACAACATCCTGGGATTTCATCCATTAGGGTGACAGCGTCCTTCAATACACTTCAACTTAAGAAATCTAAAGCTCTGGTCTGTGCTTGACTCCCTCCTTCAAACTAATGGCAGTCTGGGGATGGCCTCAGTCAGTCCACTTGGCTCAGTACCAATTGGCAGCGGTTCTCCAGGGTTTCATGGTTAAATAATGGAATGAAGGAGAGACGGGTGTACAATTCCACAGAATCAAGAAGAAGCACCTATTCTTGAGTGCGGCTGCATTTTGGATCATGGCTTCTTTTTCTTTCCCATGAGGTTTCATGCTAACACTCATCAAGAGCGTGCCTTTCAGAGAGCTGGTAAGCTGCCGTTTCTGCCAGAAACAGTCTTCTCTAAACGTTTACTCTGCCCATTTTCCATCTTGTTGGCTGGAACACCCAGGAAAGGCATGATGTCACAACTGAGAGCTGATTCACAGAGGGCAACACAGTTGCTTGACTGTACCACTGTAGACTACAGGTGCTTCATTCCATGTTCCAGACACCCTGCATGGCAAATGCGGATCCTCCAAGTGTCCCTATTTTCCAGGGATGCCCCTGATTTAGAGAAGCCATCCCAGTTTCTGATTTGATCCCAGAATGTCCCCCTTTTCCTTAGGATGTCGCTAAGGGATAAATGTTGGAGGGTATGGAATTATCTGACCTCCCGAGTCGTCTGAAGGCAATCCTGTATAAGGAAGGGGTTTTTTAATGTTTAATGTTTGATTATGTTTTTATATATGTTGGAAGCTGCCCAGAGTGGCTGGGGCAACCCAGTAAGATGTGTGGGGTATAAAGAGTAAAATTATCATTATGGAAGGGGACGTCCCTATTTTCATTGGAGAAATGTTGGAGGGTATGCAAATGGGTGGGGAAAGATGTACCTGCATATGGGATACCTGCACACTGCTTAATATTTTCAAGATACAGAACAACACATGAGTGACCTGAAAACAAGGGGCTGGGAGGGAAATGCAGGCTTTGTTTATTTTAAACTAGCCTTCATCTTGGTCTGCTAGTTTGCATGTGCAGGGATTCTCCCTGCCCCATGTTATTCAGCAAAGCAGCCTCCTGCCTGTTCCTCAGTGGAAAAGCCTAGCAATAGCCAAATAGCTTCATCTATTCTTTGTAAAATAAGGTTATGAAAACCCTGACTATGTTCCTAAAGTGAAAGACTAGCCTGTGCTAATAAAAGATACACCTGAATTCTGAAACAACAATGAAGAGCATCGTTATCAGCCTTACCATTTTATATTTTGTAATCATTTGCCGTAGGTGATGAATAGCCTCTGGATTTTAAATTATTTTGCATTTTAATGCATACGGTCCCCTTCACAAAGTGGTTATATTTTCATGCACATAAGTGTGTGGAGAGCCATGAACAGAAATCTGTTGAGTTCCACCAGACCAGACGTCTGCATTCTGGAAGGCTTGTTGCAGCTAATAAATTGGGCTAAAACTTTTTTTCTTTTTTTTAATTTTATGAATTCTGCTGTAAAAGCAAATCTCCTTTCTAGACTTAGCATAATTGCAAGACGCTGCTCCCGGTGCCAAAAAATGTTAACTGTAAGTTGCAAATGTGGACGCACTTAAGTAGAACCAGATGTTCGTGTGGAAGGAAAGACTCTAGGAAGGCAATCAGTTTACCTTTGGCTGGAGAGTTAATTTGCAGGGCAACTTTTCAGCACTGACTATGCAACTGCTGGTAAATGGCATACAGTTCCTTCATTACATGCTGATTCTACACACAACACACATACACGGGCTCAGAGAGAGAGAGAGAGATCTTCCACACAAAGAGGTATATCATAGCCTTCACTGAAAAGGAGCATTGTATTAAGTGTCAGTTTTACGTTCATCATGCAGCACTAAAAAACTTTTATGAAGCCACCTTAATACCTAATCAGATGAAGCCAAATTAATCCCCAATCAGGTATTCTGTCCCTGGGAGCAGATTGGTGATAAAATTAAAATAAGCTCTTGACAGCATTCCTTTCTTTTCTTTTAAAACACATGCCAAAACTCAAAACCAAGGCTATACACTAAAAGCACCCAATTCCATACAGTAGGCATGAGCTGGCAAAGGTCAAGCACTTTTTATGTCCTTTTTTTTCAGCTGGAGATTTGCATTCCCATTCCTATGAAGCTCAATGAACTATTAATGTACTCACTTTTTACCTGAGGGTGCACAGTTTTTCAAAACAGGTCACAACAAGTATGTTTTGACCATTGTAGCATGGTTTTTAATTGACAGCCATGCAATGTACGGTAATTGTTATATGTATAATAATAGATGAACGTCAAAGACCAAAATGGTTGGAGGAAGCGAGAGGAGAATAAATGTGTTTCCATATAGCCTTATTAAAAACAAAAACAAAAATCTGTCTAGATGTTGCCCCACATAAGTCTTGCAGCAGGAGGGAGGCGCACAACCCCCAAATAATTCTTTTTCACCAATACAGATAAAGCAAATAGCATGAACATCACTGTAGGTTGGGAAGGTTGGGAAATATATCACCTTCCTGAAGTTGCTGGATTACAGCTTCCACCAACCTTGACCATTGGCTATGCTAGCTGGGGCTTATGGGAGTTGGAGTACAGTGGTACCTCGAGTTAAGTACTTAATTCGTTCCGGAGGTCCGTTCTCAACCTGAAACTGTTCTTAACCTGAAGCACCACTTTAGCTAATGGGGCCTCCTGCTGCCACCGGAGCACGATTTCTGTTCTCATCCTGAAGCAAAGTTCTTAACCTGAAGCACTATTTCTGGGTTAGCAGAGTGTGTAACCTGAAGCGTATGTAACCAGAGGTACCACTGTATAACAATATCTGGAAGGTCACAGGTTCCCTTCCCCTGCTGAAAGCAATGGCCTTGTTTTCCCATAAGCTGTCTTTAGCTTTTCAGATGTTAATTCCTGCATAGAAGAATAGTGGGGATCATGTCTCCTTTAAGCACCCGTGCTTTGTTATGTTTTAAGAAACTATAGCAAAAATGTATAGGTTTTTTGTTTTGTTTTTGGTGGTGGTAGGGAGTTTTGTCACTCATCACAAAATACATCACAAACAGCACCCCATATTCTATGCACTCTTGCAGCCACATTCCTCACAGCAGACACAATAGGACTGGATGCCAACATTGTGTTAACACCCTTCTTCCATTTCCAGCTTTTGTGCCTTGATTCCTCCAGCAGAAGGGCTACTCAAGAGGGAAGGTGTGGAGACTGCACACAGCAAATGGCAGCAAATACAATTTTATTGGGCAAAATAAGCCCTGATTGTGCCCAGAGGCCCTATTAAGAAGCTGGAAAAGTCAATGTGAAGTGACGCTGGATGGGACTGCAAATGATAGATTTGTTTTGTCACATAGGCAATTCCAGAATTCCACTTGCTTTATGAAAGCATTTAAACTTAGAAGACACGCTCTGTTCCAGTTCATGCCATGTGTTACTTAACTAGGGTGGTGCACTGAAGGTGAGCGCATTGAAGTGAATCTGTGGCACATTGAAAGGAAGCAGAAAGCAAGGAACAAACAGTCTTGGATTTGGGTCACTAAAGCCTGGGACCGGCTTTCAGCTTGGGCTTGAACCTCACAGGGTGACTTCAAACCAACCATAACCAGACCAACTTAACTCATTGGGTTGTCTGAGGATGGAAGGAAATGGCTCCCATGCCTGCTATCCAGAGCAACTTGAAGGAAGATTAAAAAAAAAAAGAAAACAAAAATCACCACACCAAATTATTTGGAGTTCCAAATGAGAAACGGACACACCTGTTAAGAGTGGCAATGTACTTCTACAGTCAGAAGTACAGGTAGAGGAAGCCCAGAAGAGGACTTTACAAAGGTCTGTACAGTTAAAGCTATGGTTTTCCCAGTAGTGATGTATGGAAGTGAGAGCTGGACCATAAAGAAGGCTGATCGCCGAAGAATTGATGCTTTTGAATTAAGGTGCTGGAGGAGACTCTTGAGAGTCCCATGGCGTGCAAGAAGACCAAACCTATCCATTCTTAAGGAAATCAGCCCTGAGTGCTCACTGGAAAGACAGATCCTGAAGCTGAGGCTCCAATACTTGGGCCAGCTCATGTGAAGAGAAGACTCCCTGGAAAAGACCCTGATGTTGGGAAAGATGGAGGGCACAAGGAGAAAGGGACGACAGAGGACGAGATGGTTGGACGGTGTTCTCAAAGCTACCAGCATGAGTTTGACTAAACTGCAGGTGACAGTGGAAGACAGAAGTGCCTGGCATGCTCTGGTCCATGGGGTCACGAAGAGTCGGACATGACTAAACGACTAAACAACAACAGTTTATGCATTGTATAGCTTCTGCTTTGTGCTGAAGAAACACTCCTTTGATACCTGAAGAGAGAAATATATATTAGGACTCGCCCTATCCTTCCAATTGTGAATTGTTTTAACTGATTTTAATATTGCATTCTTATATTGTTGTCACCTGACTTCGGACCTTATGAAGGGCAGGCAAGAAATCCAATGAAACAACAACAGCAACAACAACAACAGTTTGCTGATGAACATATGCGTCACCCATTGCATTTGTATGACCACAATCTAACCCGTTAAGCAATTTTACCTTCCAATTATTTCAGAGGTAGAGCAATGTGCTAAAATTCCCTCACTGAAATAAACAGAACTTTGGGGGGGGGGAATGCTTATCTTGGACTGGATCATAGTCATTAGTACATGACAATTTACCTTTCCTGCCTTATCACATGGCAACTTCCCTGTTGTCTGTTTCCGTTCTAAAAACAACCTTAGCTTTTCAAACCTCCCGTCATATATTCTTTTTTCTTGTTTCATTCTCTGTTTCAATATCTTATGTATAATTTGCCCTTCCAGATGAAGGGCGCATATAGGAAAACATACAGTATTTGAAATGTGTTTGCATTGTGGATTTACATGACATTAGTATATTCCTAGCAATTTTCTATTTCTCTCCCTGTGCATCCTCTCACTCTGTTTGCTTTCTTTGGCTGCATGCAGACAGGAGGCTTTCATCAAGCTGTCTGTAGTGACATGAAAGTATTTCCCCCTGTGCAGTTGCAGTTAATTTAGAACCCAGCACTGTGCATTAGTAACTGGAGTAACTGGGTGCCTCGTCTTCCAGTATCACGAGAGAGAGAGAGAGAGAGAGAGGGAGAGAGAGAGGGAGGGAGGGGGGGGGGAGAGAGAGACGGACAAAAACCTGACAGTGATCTCGAATGCACAAAGTTGGGGGTAAGATTACACACACAGTAACTGCAAAAGGTATAAAGGGAAAGATTAATGTGCTCACTCATGAAGATTAAAGGAAGCGGTAAAGGCGACTTTTGCAATTGAATTAAGGGAACGCTGTGATTACAGCTGGCGTTCAAGGGTTTTCTCTTGATGTGGTAACTTCCCATTTTTCCATCTGGGGGCTCTTTCACACAAATCCCGCTCCATGTAAAAGTGGCGTGAAGCCTATTCACACCTCCAGCAAACTGGGTAAACTGAATGCACCGTTGAATGCAGAACTGCTTTGCATTGTGTGGCCACCTGCTCTTTCTCTATGTACTTGCCGAACAACAATTTAAATGAAGTTTCCTCCCCTTCTTCCTTGTTCTGTTTCCACAGAGGCAGCCTGCATCTGGGATACACCCACAAGGAGATAGGTGCCTTTGCAAATCTTTGGAGGTGGGCTGCTCATTCCCTGCAGTGTATTCAGTTCAAGAAGCTGCAATCCTAGAAGAATGTAAGAGCCTGCAGGATCAGGCCAGGGAGCCATCTAGTCAGTGTCCTGTCCTCACAGGGGTCAACCAGATACTCATGGGAAACCTGCAAGTAGGACCCAAGCACAAAACTAGTATCCCAAAGCATCACTGCCTTCAGGCTACTCTCCACTGATAGCTATGAATCTTCCATTAATTTGGAGTAACCACAAGTATTTTATTCTAAGGGGTTGGTGGAGTAGAATCTGGGAGTTAGCTGTGGTGGAGAAATCGAGAGAGTGCAATGGACAGGCTAGAGAAGCCAAAATGTGGAAATCTTTCTCCATTGTCCGGTACCCCTTCATTGCTTATATTGTTACACACCACCTCAATCTCCACAAACGGTGTGAGATTCCATGATGTACCAGGAGCACTTACCAGAGTTTGTGTTTCCTTTTGGTCAATGAGTCATAGTGGAGTTTGCAGTGTCTTTATGATATATGGTTTATTTGCACACATATACAACCTGAACCTAGATGGAGGGAGGGCAGAGCAGAGCATTCACATCCCAAGAGGGTCCTGTTCCTTCCACTGCTGCAGCCTCTGATTTCAAGAGACCCCAAACAGCACGTCTGACCCTCTCTGCAGCACAAAACAGCCTGCCTTCTGTCCTGGTCCCTCTCTCAAGCTTGTGAAACAGGCACTTTGTTCCTGTTCACTTACATCCTCCAAAGTGAAATGCTACACCCAGTGGCGTAGCGTGGGTTGTCAGCACCCGGGTCAAGGCAAGTAATTTGTGCCCCCTAACCCGTGGATTTGTGCCCCCTAAACCTACCCCCCAGATGTTGTGCCCGGTGCGGCCGGGCCCTCCTGCACCCCCCACGCTACGCCACTGGCTACACCCTTTATACCCTTTTGTCTTGGTCCATCCAGCTGAGGAGGGACCCTACCCTTCCTCATCTGGTATAGCTTTCACCCTTCTAGTGACTTTATTGATGGGTTAAATATCTCGGGATGCGGGTGGCGCTGTGGTCTAAACCACTGAATCTCTTGCCAATCAGAAGGTCGGTGGTTCGAATCCCCATGACAGGGTTAGCTCCCGTCCCAGCTCCTGCAAAGCTAGCAGTTCAAAAGCATGCCAGTGCAAGTAGATAAATAGGTACCGCTGCAGTGGGAAGGTAAATAGTGTTTCCATGCACTCTGGTTTCTGTTATGGTGTTCCGTTGTGCCAGAAGTGGTTTAGTCCTGCTGGCCACATGACATGGAAAGCTGTCTGTGGACAAATGCCGGTTCCCTCGGCCTGAAAGTGGAGATGAGCGCCGCAACCCCATAGTCACCTTTGTCTGGACTTAACCGTCCAGGGGTCATTTACCTTTACCTTTTAATGCCTCGGCCACTATTAGCTCTGTTCTTCCAATGACCCACACTCAGCTAGCTGTGCCGGAGGCCTGGCTCATTAGCATAAACTGAATCCAGCAGTGTTTGGCGCAGTTTAATCAATCCTTGATTAATTCTTCTTTTTACTAAATCCAGGAATTATGGGGAGAATCTAGCACCCAGGAGTCTAAGTGATGTTTCCCCCACCCCAACGTATTAATAAACAAGATATAAATTACCTCCTCAGGTTTTTGCAAAGGCCCTTAGGGTCTGAAGTATTTCCTAAGCATTTCTGGTGACTGGTTTGGTAACAACCTGACTTATGCCTTTATTCTACCTTACATTATACATTCTGTCTCAGTTATGATATTGGATATCTGACAACTACTACTACTACTACTACTAACCTCCATGTGCAAGCAAATCAGGATGAATCCTCAGTTAATAGGTCATGTGGAGAGCACATGTTCAGATTCAGGGTGACAGATTCTATTGCTGGGTCTTAAATGCCAGCTTATGGTGAAGATCTGGCAGGTTTTTTGCCGACAACATCATTCAGATTCAGTCCTGGCAACAGTCATGCATGACCTCACGCTCTCTAGATGTCACTGCCTTTTGTGGCAAGCTGAAGAGAGAATGTGGGCTATAATGAAATGGACCATGTGTGACACCTTTCACTTGTTGGGGGAAGCTTGACTGAGGATAAGAAACATACCAGTTAAGCCAACTGGCTTTAGCTATATACAGTGTGCTCCACCACCTCCCATCTGGAGGTATTCCTGTTATGCTCACACTGATGAAATGAACAAGATGCTTCTGCAGCTCAGATGCTAGTCTTGTCCGACACAATAAACATTTGACTGTTTTATCAAAAATGATCTTACAGTTGTCAGGAATTTCAAGCGGAATTCCACCAGGCGCTTTGATACTCTGCCAATGAATGTGAACTATGAAGTTCTGCTGCACAGTGCTGCAAGCTTGTTGATGATTTTGTTTCCGAATATTGCCAGAGTAAAACCCGTGTGGATGTTTCATAGTAACCGTGCCTGAGAATGTATTCGACTCCCCAACCCCACACACAGAGAGAATACAAACTACAGTATAGGGGTACCTTATTTGCTTGAATCCACTGCATTCCTCAGTGAAAATGTGAGAAAGATTGAATTCATCATTATATCCCTATGGAAATGAACCAGAGAAAATAATTTACACTTAGGCTTTGGGGACTTGTATACTCTAAAAACCTGTGATTCAAGATGCTGCTGTGTCTAGACACAATACCAAAGCCAGCTGAATCCACGCGCTCTCAGATGTTTGCGATATTGTCTTATTGGGGGAGTTTTTTGAACAAATGAAATTATTTCCAATTTTGCAGTGTTGTCCTGGAGGAAGAAAATGGAGCAACGCTGGAGAAATAAATGGTTGTGCGCATAGTTACCCATGTACCCAGATGGAAGGCAGTCATAAGTATAGATTCTTTTATGGGCATTCTTCAAAGCAGCTAAACCACTTCTGTAAAGCTCTAATTGGCAGGAAATACATCTTCTAATGGTGCTAACTATTCATTGCCAACAGCAAGAGACCAGGATACCTGGAGTTGTTAAGCAAATCAATGCACTGATTAAGTCAGACTTGCTTTTCATACCCTTACAGAGATGCAGAGCTGGCTTTTTTGTATTTAAAGGACCCCTCTCTAAATCAAAACCACATCCGCTCGCTAGCTGCATGAAGCAAACACCAATCCCCACATGAAATAGCCTACAATTACTGGCCACTAAAATATCTTTTATTATTATTGGCCAACTTCAGTTCATATTAGGGCCTACATTTTGTGCATGTAGATTGTGCCCTATATTATTACATTGTAAAAGTTGTCTAGGGTGAATAAGCATCAAATCCACTGAAATTTATTGCTGTACTTAGCAAAGACATACATTTAAGCAATATTGTAATAAATAAAAATTGATTGCCCGTGCTGGTGAAATAACGCTGACATGAGACATCTGTAGATTCTAGCTTCTGCTTGGTTCAGAAGCGTAACAGGAGGAAACCAGAAACCTGCTTTATAAGAGATCCAATTTTTGGGTGCATCAAGATCAGTACAGTGGTACCTTGGTTCTCAAACTTAATCCGTTCCGGAAGTCCGTTCCAAAACCAAAGCGTTCCAAAACTAAGGCATGCTTTCCTATATAAAGTAATGGAAAACGAATTAATCCATTTCCAGACTTTTGAAAACAACCCCTAAAAACAGCAATTTAAAATGAATTTTACTATCTAACGGGACCATTGATCCATAAGATGAAAGCAATAATCAAGATACTGTACTATAAAATAAATAAGACAGTATTGTAGATGATAAAAAATTAAATTACATTTCTTTCTTACCTGCACTGATGATATTCATTATTTGGATGGGGGGCTTTTATCCATTTCCACACTCACACAATCAGTCAGTCAGCCAGTCAGTAAGTAGCTGAACTGGGTTCCACACACTCACAAAAACAAATTAATTGAAAAGCCTCAAAAACAAAAACACAAAATAAATAGCAAAAACAAAAGCGCCAAACTTAATCAGTTCCGGAAGTCCATTTGACTTCCGAAATGTTCAAAAACCAAGGCACAGCTTCTGATTGGTGCAGGTGCACCGGAAACAATAGCCAACAGCTGCATCAGATGTTCAGCTTCCAAAAAATGTTTGAAAACTGGAACACTTCTGGGTTTTCGGAGTTTGATAACCAAAGCGTTTGAGAACCAAGGCACCACTGTACAGTCAACAGTGACTGGTCAGTCTCCCTGGGATTTCAGCCAGGAGTCATTCACCTATCTTAAGCTGCTGGAGATTGAACTTAGAACCTTCTGCATGTGATACAGATGCATTTCCTCTAAGCTACAGCCCTTTCTCAATAAAAAGTTCAATACTAAAACAGAAAGTATGAGCGAGCAAGTGACATGCTCTCTACCAAACATGCTGTGGCAAATGCGGACCTGCCTCTGCATAACGTGGGAAATGGCCTTACATCACAAAAGCTTCCTTGGGAGCAGGAAATCTCTCCCTTGAAATTGACTTTTTAGCAAATAAACAGTGCCTTTATTAGCATCCTAGCATCCGTGCATCTCCCAGCTAGTGGGCACTTAGAGGAATCAGTCTGCCAGCTCCTTAAATGTCATCAAACTTCTTTTAGAAGAAAACAGGGACATTCCTGTCAATCTAACCATAAATGGTGTTTTGTTTTGTTGTTGTTTCTGGCTTGTTTCTTTCCATTTCAAAAAGCTGTTCTGTCTGACAGGATGATCCTTTTTTGCCTTACACATAATTGTGAGTATTTGTAGCAAGTATCCTTTGGGATGAATCATAATCTAGAACAGTGTTTCCCAAACTTGGGTCTCCAACTGTTTTTGGCCTTCAACTCCCACCATCCCTAGATGGCAAGACCAGTGGTCAGGGGTGATGGGAATTGTCGTCCACAAACAGCTGGGAACTCAACTTTGAGAAACATCTAGAATATATGAAGCATTACACACTGAAGGGTTGGTTGGCGCTTGGTGGGAACTGGATTTTGCCTTGATTGGCCAAGCCTCAACATAAGATGTGATTTGAAGAAACTTCTAAAGTAAATGGACCACAATAAAGCTGTGTGTGTCTGAATTGATTCCTAGAGTCCTGAGAAGCCATTTCATGAAGACAGAAACTGGGTGAAATGTGAGGGAGGAGGGAAGAAGATGCCTGTTGTCTGAGGAAAAGGGAGAACATGTTGAAAATTATCAAGTGAGAGAGCACAATCTGATGATTGAAGATGTTTAATACCATGTATGACAGTTGTCCTGCTTGAATTTGAAGTGGCTTGGGATGATTTCAGTGGACAGCAGAGATCATATTGTTACATGTGCCTGGTTCCCCCTCCCCCCATCTTCTTCAAGTGAACAGTTTTCTTCATCATCATCTGCTCATTTGTATGCCACTTTCCCACAAAATTGTGCCCCAAGAGTGATTCACAACATATCAAACGAACAATAAGCATGATAAAACATCACCATGCACATCTATATCCAATAGTTTCGCTCCAAATTTCAATCTTCAAACATCCAGGCAACAAGGGATCTCTTCCAACAGGGCTGGTGCAGTCTGCCTTTCATAGCAAGGATACTTACTGAAGGTTGGTTTGCCAAAAACGAATGCAAGATCCACCTTCCTCCCCACACTGAGGGTCGTTGTCCCTCAGACAGTAGCTTCCTATAAAGGTCCCTGGCATGCGCTGAGGTTAAGCCAGTGTAAAAGATAGTTTCAAAACGAAGTGCAAAAATAGGTGTTGGGTGCTCAGGCAGCTAAACTGACAGCCGTGGGTGGGGCCTGGGAAGCCAACCTCCATTTTGAGTCCTCACAAAATGACTGTGGTGTCTCAGCCGTTAACACTGTGTAAGCCAGTAACTGAGAGAAAAAGAGGGTGTTTGAGTCAAATGTCTGCAGTACTGAGTGCTGCTGTTGCATTAAAATATCCACCCACCCCCTGCCTTTTCCCATGAAGATACAACTGCCTGGTCAGCCCCTCCTTGACGTAGTTTTTCCTTCTTTTTGCTCACACTTTCCTCCCCTTCCTGCCTGACACCCTGCCCTCTGACAGCCTCCTGTCAGTCCTAACCCTAACCTGACACAAGGTGATCTGGAGAGATCTCAACCGATGCCTGGATTCCCCTGAATCAGCCACATTCAGTTAGGGCCTTAGCCGAATCCAGTGCAAAGGCTTAGTAAACACTAAATTTGGAAGTAAGGCTGCAATCTTAAGCATGCCTCTCTGAGGAGAAATAAAGGCCATTTCTTAAACAAACATTCTTGGGGGTTTTCCGTGTGGCCATGTCCCACTAAGTTTAAAGCCAGTGTGGTATAGTGGATGCAGTTTTGGGCATTGATCAGTAAGGCAGTCAAGGTTCACATCCCTGAACTGCCATGAAGCTCACAAAGAGAGTTTGAGCCAGCTACTGCAGGCACTTCAGTCTGTTTATTCATCCTGATTGGTTTGCCAGGGATTAAACCTATCCATTCTTAAGGAAATCAGCCCCGCGTGCTCACTGGAAGGACACATCCTGAAGCTGAGGCTCCAATACTTTGGCCACCTCATGAGAAGAGAAGACTCCCTGGAAAAGCCCCTGATGTTGGGAAAGATGGAGGGCACAAGGAGAAGGGGACAACAGAGGACGAGATGGTTGGACAGTGTTCTCGAAGCTACCAGCATGAGTTTGACCAAACTGCGGGAGGCAGTGGAAGACAGGAGTGCCTGGCGTGCTCTGGCCCATGGGGTCACAAAGAGTCGGACACGACTAAACGACTAAACAACAACAACAACAGGCAATATTGGCTATTTGATGACAACAACAACAGGCAACATTGGCTATTTGATGAGCTGTTTCTCTGATGTGTTCGTGGGGATGTTAGATGACTGCTGTGTCAAAGCAAGTGGTAAACGCCACACCTTCCAATGCATTTCTTCATAACTTCCCTCATTGCAAAAAGTCCAGTCTTTGGGGAAGACATGAGACCTTCTGAAATATACTTGGTCGAGTGTGAATTTCATGCTTTTTATTCAGCTTGTAGTATCAATGAATGAAACTTTCCCCAAAACGTCTAGCTATATATACATTATTTACACAATGGGCCCCACATGATTGGCTAATTCCAGGCTGCTCCTGTAGGCCAATCAGGTTGCAGATTCACTTCATCCAGAAGCCTGATTGGCTGTTCCTGAAGGCCAATCAGGTCACTGATTCACTTCCATCTGGAGCTGGATTGGGTGGCTCCTGCAGACCAATCAGACTGCTGCATTCTGGATCCTGATGTTCTAGGATTCAGCTCAGTATATAACAATCCAATCCACTATAATTGTGAAACTTGGATTTGGCAGGATGTGTCTGTATCCAACCCAGAAATAATCATAGAAATCATAGATCATGGAATCTATGAAGGGACCCCAGGGCCATCTAATCCAAGCCCTTGCAATTCAGGAATCCTGCCCACAGCTGTCCCTGGATGGGCTTGAACCACCAACCTTCTGGTTAACAGTCAGCCACACTAACCCATTGTTTCACAGGTTCACTTTGACAGGCTGGAAGTGCTCAGAGAGTCACTGAGGTCCCAAGGTCCTTGGAGGAGGGAGAAGAAGAAAGAAATGTGATTGTTCTTGGGTTTTTTTTAAAGTAACTTACTAGGTCTTAATGCTGAGTGTGTATGTGTAGGATTGGGCTGTAAGAGCACTGTAAAAAGGTAAAGGTAAAGGACCCCTGGACGGTTAAGTCCAGTCAAAGGTGACTATGGGGAGTGGTGCTCATCTCGCTTTCAGGCCGAGGGAGCTGGTGTTTGTCCGCAGACAGCTTTCCGGGTCCTGTGGCCAGCATGACTAAACCGCTTCTGGCACAGCAGGACACCATGACGGAATCCAGAGCACGCAGAAACACTGTTTACCTTTCTGCCACAGCAGTACCTATTTATCTACTTGCACTGGCGTGCTTTCAAACTGCTAAGTTGACAGGAGCTGGGACGTAGCAATGGGAGCTCACCCCATCATGTGGATTTGAACCGCTGACCTTCCAATCAGCAAGCCCAAGAGACCACAGCGCCACCCACGTCTGTATACTACTAGGACTTACTGATTGTGGCTTTAATCCTAACCCCACTTACCTAAGTCCCACTGAATTCAATAGGGCCTACTTCTGAGTAAATGAGCCTAGGAGTGTGCTGCAACTTGCCACCAAATTCTTCTCCTCTACCCAAGGTGGATTAGAACGCAGCTAGAATCCTTTTGGAAAGTTTCTCCATTATAAACCTCTTTGTAAAAGCTGGCATCGGAATCCACAGGGAACATCAAGCTGTACATGTGCTACATGGACCCAATTTGTAATGAACAGAGTGCTTGAAATAGTATTCTGTTTCACTGCATTGGGGGGGGGGGACCACAAGGCACCAGAAACAAAAAAAAACCGAAAAGAAATTGAAAAGAAAAACATAAACTCTAATATTTGGTGAACCATAATTTACTTTCCCTGCCAAGTCTCCACCAAGGCACAAACTACAAACTGAGGGTCTGACAGATTTATCCTCGTAAGTCATTTTTGCTCCATGGCTTAAGAAGAATTAACATTTCATAGCCAATCAAGCAGCTCAGAATAATTGTTTCACTTTCAGAGCCCATTTTGATGCTGTTTATACTAAAACTAGTAATAGCCCATGAACTCATTTTCATGCTACTGCCTCTTTTTTTTTTTTTTTGGCTATAGCATCTGTTCCAAAGGTAATATTGGAATAGAATAGACAGATATTATATGTGTATATCGCATTTCGGGACGATAACATAGGTCTGTCTTGTCTTTCAGAGACATAATCTTTTTTTCTTTTTTCTTTTGGTATCTTTGACTTTAAGAAGAAAAACAAACTAAATGGGAAATGAACTAGTTTAAATACCTGTAAAAGTGAGAGAAAAGGTGGCTGCTGTTACATTCTCACAGATTGTCACTCCAAGATCAGAAAAGTCCACCATTCTAAATTTAGAGAATGATATCAAGACACACACCAGGCATAAACCAGACACAGTTCAAACACAATATCTGATGGGATGGACAAGTTAGGATCTAATGGATCTAATGGATATCCTGCCTTGATTTAAGCAAGGCATTTGACAAGGTGCCCCATGATATTCTTGTAAAGAAGCTGGTAAAATGTGGTCTTGACTATGCTACCACTCAGTGGATTTGTAACTGGCTGACTGACTGAACCCAAAGGGTGCTCATCAATGGTTCCTCTTCATCCTGGAGAAGAGTGACTAGTGGGGTGCCACAGGGTTCTGTCTTGGGCCCGGTCTTATTCAACATCTTTATCAACGACTTGGATGATGGACTCAAGGGCATCCTGATCAAATTTGCAGATGACACCAAACTGGGAGGGGTGGCTAACACCCCAGAGGACAGGATCACACTTCAAAACGACCTGGACAGATTAGAGAACTGGGCCAAAACAAACAAGATGAATTTTAACAGGGAGAAATGTAAAGTATTGCACTTGGGCAAAAAAAAAATGAAAAAAAAATGAGAGGCACAAATACAAGATGGGTGACAGCTGGCTTGAGAGCAGTACATGTGAAAAGGATCTAGGAGTCTTGGTTGACCACAAACTTCACATGAGCCAACAGTGTGACGCGGCAGCTAAAAAAGCCAATGCAATTCTGGGCTGCATCAATAGAAGTATAGCATCTAGATCAAGGGAAGTAATAGTGCCACTGTATTCTGCTCTGGTCAGACCTCACCTGGAGTACTGTGTCCAGTTCTGGGCACCACAGTTCAAGAAGGATGTTGACAAACTGGAACGTGTGCAGAGGAGGGCAACCAAAATGGTCAAAGGCCTGGAAACGATGCCTTATGAGGAACGGCTAAGGGAGCTGGGCATGTTTAGCCTGGAGAAGAGGAGGTTAAGGGATGATATGATAGCCATGTTCAAATATATAAAAGGATGTCACATAGAAGAGGGAGAAAGGTTGTTTTCTGCTGCTCCAGAGAAGCGGACACGGAGCAATGGATCCAAATTACAAGAAAGAAGATTCCACCTAAACATTGGGAAGAACTTCCTGACAGTAAGAGCTGTTCGACAGTGGAATTTGCTGCCAAGGAGTGTGGTGCAGTCTCCTTCTTTGGAGGTCTTTAAGCAGAGGCTTGACAAACATATGTCAGGAGTGCTCTGATGGTGTTTCCTGCTTGGCAGGGGGTTGGACTTTATGGCCCTTGTGGTCTCTTCCAACTCTATGATTCTATGGATCACCAGCTCAGCGGGATGATTCCTGGCACTGCTGGTGCAAGCCCAGCATCCCAGCTCAGTCAGAGATAAGCTGAGGTGACTCCTTCTTTCTGGCTCAGCCTATGCTCAGCCAATTGAGCCAAAGATAGCAGATCTTAATGGTAGTAAAGGTAAAGTTAAAGGGACCCCTGACTATTAGGTCCAGTCGTGACCGACTCTGGGGTTGCAGTGCTCATCTCGCTCTATAGGCCGAGGGAGCCGGCGTACAGCTTCCAGGTCATGTGGCCAGCATGACTAAGCTGCTTCTGGGGAACCTGAGCAGCACACGGAAACGCTGTTTACCTTCCCGCTGGAGTGGTACCTATTTATCTACTTGCACTTTGAAGTGCTTTCGAACTGCTAGCTTGGCAGGAGCAGGGACCGAGCAACGGGAGCTCACCCCATCATGGGGATTCGAACCGCCGACCTTCTGATCAGCAAGTTCTGTGGTTCTGTGGTTTAACCCACAGCGCCACCCGTGTCCCTCCAATGGTAGTATAAGCCCTTTAAAAATGGTATGTGTGGAGGGAAAGGGAGGGGGCAGGACTGGGTAGGGGAAAACTCATGCTGGATCCTAACTCTGTTCAGCTTGGTCACATGGCATCCTGGTGGAACTTATGCAGTGAAAAAGGGCAGTGTAAGTCAAACTCTATTTTAAAGGCTCCCCCCACCCCGGCCAGGCTTAGGCTGGCCCACTCCTATGCTTAGGATGGCTCTGTAAGCATGTGCTTTATGCATTTCAGATGAAAGCAACGTGATTTATATGCTCTGCATGACGTGTCTGCACATTGCACCCATAATTAGCAAGAGGGAGGTGCTGAACTATTTTCTTAAGTGAGAGCTAAATGACACGCTTTCCGCCATTTCATTTATTTATAGTCCATTAATTTTTCATCCCAGCTTGCATGCAAAATTCTAAACACACAAACACATGCAAGCACCACAAAACTTTCCATGAAGTTAAAAATCTGTGATTCCCTAAGCTCACATGTGCCATCACACCTGGAGATAGATATAGAGATTTATGGTGTGCTGTGACACCTTCTCAGTACAAAAACACTTTCCCAACATAATTTAGAGATAGTCCGTTGGATTCGGTCTAGGAGAAAGCTGTGCTTAGATGCCCTCTCTGGAGAGGACTTTTTCTTCCCGAAATCAAAATCTCTCAGACACCTTTTCCCATCTCTGAACTGGAAATAATAATAGTGACCTACCTTGTGTAGTTGTGAAGCTTGCAAAGTGATTTGGATTTTTTATATATTTTTTAGAGATGGATCATAGAATTCTAGAGTTGGAAGGGACCACAAGAATCTACTCCAACCCCTGCAATGCAGAAATCTTTTGCCCAACATGGGGCTCAAACCCATGACCAACTGAACTATAGTTTCACATTTAAATTTCCTGGACGTAATTTGCATTCATTGGCACATCATTGGCCCTACACAATTCAAGGTCTCATAGCATCTTAGCTCCCTTTTCACAATCCAAGTTATGTCACAAAGCTCACCATTTGGAAAACCTTAGGTCTCCTTGTTAGCAATAAGGCAAACTAGGCTGCAAATCCTAAACACATTGAGGAGAGGGGGGATAAAAACCTCATTAAACCCAGAGGGATTTAAGAAGGTTAGGATTGTGTTGGATAAATTGCTTGTGTTCCCTTCACCCATGTTCCAACTCTGTCTCTCCTGCTCTTACCCTTACTGTAGGAAACACCAACTTTGATATCAATTTCTCAATTTCTTTCTCTCTCGCTTTCCTGAAAACATGCACATCACTGGTGCCCCTGCACTCCCAGAAGCTCAAAAGCACACTTTCCTCCTGCTAATCTCCCGTCTTTCTGGAGCAGCAAGTCTGAGATAGGCTGGCTTAGCAGCATTGCTCTGTCCCCACTCCCCTCCACTCTCCTCACTACCTTTGTCTACCAGCCAGAAGTGCAGGTGGGAGCAGCAGGTGTGCGCTCTGTTCCCTTGAGGCAGAATGTTTCCATTAGCTGTCTCCAAAGCAGTCCGCTTCGCCCCTCCCTAGATATATAAACCGAGTGCCCATAAGGCATGATTAAGAATGACACCACACAGTTGTAGCTGCGTGGGCCTTTGTGAGAGATTGCTCTCCTCAGGAAGAATTGGTTATTTAGATACAAGGCTGAGGCAGAGGAGCAGGATCAATGTGCCTACCCTTGTTTGGTGGTTGTTGTTGTTTTCCAGGAATGGTGCCTTGCCTTTTAGTTATAGGCCAGGAATGGTGCCTTGCCTTTTAGTTATAGGCTAGGAATCTCCCCAGCCCACAACCTCCCCACCTCATTCCTTTTGGAAGGAAGTGTCAGGACATGCTATGTCAGCTGTGTGTGTGTGTCCCAGCTGTGCCTCTTTATTTAGCATGGGTGCATTGTCTTACAGCTGCCATTTCTGCAATGCCTGCAGCAGGGGATCCCCCAAGCTTTCTTTCGGGCGGGGAGTAGGGACACATCTGAAAAATCTAAGGAACCGTCATGGGCAACACAAAATATCCATTTAACGAATAATGCATGGAACACACACACACAGAGACCAGAAAGCCCCTCCCTCCAAATGACCCCCCCCCAATAAAACAAATAAGAATAAAAATTTATTATTTATACCCCGCCCATCTGGCTGAATTTCCCCAGCCACTCTGGGCGCCTCCCAATCAAGTGTTAAAAACAATACAGCATTAAATATTAAAAACTTCCCTAAACAGGGCTGCCTTCAGATGTCTTTTAAAAATAGGATAGTTGCTTATTTCCTTGACATCTGATGGGAGGGTGTTCCACAGGGTGGGCGCCACTACCGAGAAGGCCCTCTGTCTGGTTCCCTGTAACCACTTCTGAAAATGAGGGAACCGCCAGAAGGCCCTCGGCGCTGGACCTCAGTAGCTGGGCTGAATGAAAGCAGGCAACACTCCCAACAAGCACACACATACACACAAACACACACACACAGAGAGAGGGAGAGGTGCTGGGGGGTAAACATTGGGAGGTGGAAGGCCTTGTGAGGTGCTAAAGCGGCTGTCTAAAAAAATATATATGTCTCAGTTGTCAAAAGTCAGGGTGACTAGGCAGGACCCCCTGAAAGCTGTATAATGAAGGTGCAAGAAACATCTCTTTGGGGAGGGACTTCCACAAAGCAGGGGCTGCCTTGGAAAATGCCCTCTCCCGAGCTTCTGAGAGTGGTGGAACAACCAAGAGGGCCCCCTCCGCTGATCTTAGCACCCAAGAGGGCAGAGCCAGCCCAAGACATTTTGACGCCTGAGGCATACCACAAAGTGGTGCCTCCCCTCCCCACCAAGGAAGAAGGGGGAGTGAAGATCGACATCAGGGACAAAGGCAGGGGAATCAAGATGTGCATCAGGATCCACTGCAGCAGCCGATCCTACTACCAGAGGCGGTTGCTTCACATTTCCTCATGGGTGGGCCGGCCCTGCAAGAGGGTGTGTAGGGAAGGAGGTCATCTTTCATATATTTGCAATCCAGTCATTTAGGGCTTTAAACATGAGCACCTTAAATTGGACATGGAAATGAACTGGCAACAGGTGTAGCTTTTGTATTTTATTTTAACAGGGGTTATGTGAGATCTAAAGGTAACCTCAGCCTGTAATTTGGTTACTGCATTTTGGACTGATTGCGGTTTTTGAATCGTCTTCAAGGGCAGCCCCACACAGAGCACTTTGCAACAATCCAGTCTGGAAGTTCCCAGAGCATGGAGTACCATCATCTCTGTCCAAAAGGGGCTGGAGCTGGCAAACCAGCTAGCTATGAAAGAAGCACCAAGGTCCCCTGAACCTGTAACTAAACAGATATTACAGAATGTAAATGTGATTGTGCAAATTTTATCCAGATTTCTGCATCTCTTCCTCTCCTTCTTTTTGGCGGTGCATAAGTAGCTTCCCTACTTGTTTTACCTCCTCTTCAAATGACCACTTTCTGGAAGCACAAATGTTGGAGTTGTTCAGCAAGAAATATTCCTATACCCACAAAATATTTTTCTTGACAAAATAATAACCACATTTTGTTAGACTATGGCTGTAACAAAACAGGCAGAATATTCAAGCTGAATTCTGAGGGCTCATACCAAGTTGCTTTTACTTTTGGTTATCAAGGAATGAAGGTGCCATTTGCTATTTCTCGACTTCTTAACATTTTGGGCTAGCCCTTTCTGAATCTAGATGAACACCTCCATTTTAGCAAGTGTTAAATGGAGATATGTGGTCGAACTATTCCGCTGCATGCCAGTTCTTACCGCACAACAGCATCAGCCCTGCACTAAGAGTTGTAGCTATGTGACATGTTATGTCATGCCAAAGAGTGAACTGAGAGAGGCCCATAAAACGAGGGAAGGGCAGATACTTCTGCTGTGCCATCAAAGAGTTCAAATTACAACCCAGCTCAGATGCTTCTCATTCCCCTTTCTTGTTTGCAAAAAGATGGTTGAGCACTAAGAGGCTTCTGTTGAAATATACTGGATTGGAAGGAGATGGAAGGTTTTTTTAATAAGGGCCTTCCTTAAACATCTGCAGAATTAGTTGTAAATCTTCCTTCATACCTTATTTAAGTTTCCTTCTTTAGGTTTTCCTTCACCACAGGAGGGGGTTTCATTCAGTTGTTATCATATTGTTGTTGTTGGCATTGTCTGTCTTGAGAGACAGTGCATTGGGCCTCCAGGGATGAAGTCAAATCACTGTGTTAGCAGCACAGAAGTGACCTCCCTGCGGCGCAAGCCTGGACATTGTGTGTATGGAGGTCCTGGGCTGCCCAAACAAGACCCCCCTCTCAACCTCATGGCATGGCATGGCAACAGGAATTGCAACAGGAATGGCAACAGGAATTGATGGAAGGAGGCATACAGGGCACCAGTCAACTGCTCATTGGAGCCAACTCCTAGGGGCCAAGGTCCCAGGGGCCAGCCCCCCCAACGTTCATGGAGGTGTCCATTCTAATGCACACCATGTCTCGTGATTGATTGTGTGGGGTGGGGCTTAACTGCCCACCATATTTTATTCATGTTGGCACCCCCACAACTACCCTAGGGACTCCACTCTGTTTTTTTTTTAATATAATTTTTATTAAGTTTATAGTATACAAAATCCAACTTCCAAACACTTATTTCCATAAATCTAGTGGACTCCCCCCATCCTCCGAACACTGCATTCTCTGTAAATTTAAAACCTCAGCAAATTGTTAACTTATTTTAAACATAATAATATATCTTCCATTTTATTGTGATATCTGGTCTCTAAACATTTCAGTCCAAATCCATTGTTTTAGTTTCAACACAATAAAATTATTTCATTACACCACTTCTGTCTTGTTGTTCCTTATTTTCCAATTCAAAAAATTAACCGATGCTGAAGCTGTAATTTCCTAAAAAGGAGCATTTTTTAACATTCATACAACCTATAATGCCTTTTCAAATAGTCCTTAAATTTTTCCCAAACTTCCTCCGTTTCTTCTTCTCCCGAGTCTCGGATTCTGCCAGTCATTTCAGCCAGTTCCATATAGTCCATCAGCTGCGTCTGCCATTCTTCCAATGTGGGTAAATTTTGTGTCTTCCAATGCTTTGCCATCAGGATCCTTGCTGCTGTAGTAGCGTACATAAAGAAAATTCTATCTTTCTTGGCCACCCTCTGGTCTACCATGCCCAGGAGGAAGGCCTCCGGTTTCTTGGGTAAGGTAAATCTAAGTACCTTTTTTAGTTCATTATGTATCATCTCCCAGAAGGCCTTCACCTTCGGGCAGGTCCACCAGAGGTGTAAGAATGTCCCTTCCTCCTCTTTACATTTCCAACATTTGTTGTCAGACAGGTGATATATCTTTGCAAGCTTGACTGGGGTCATGTACCGCCGGTATGTCATTTTCATAATATTTTCCTTCAGGGCACTACATGCCGTAAATTTCATTCCGGTGTTCCATAACCTTTCCCAGTCTTCAAACATAATGTTGTGCCCCAAATCCTGCGCCCACTTTATCATGGAGGATTTAACAATCTCATCCTGTGTATTCCATTTAAGCAACAAGTTGTACATTCTCGAAATTAACTTAGATTTTGGCTCAAGCAGCTCTGTCTCTAATTTCGACTTTTCCTCCTGGAAACCCACTTTTTTGTCCGCTTTAAAAACTTCCTGAATTTGAGCATAATGTAACCAATCTCGCACCTTGTTTTTTAACTTTTCCATACTCTGCAACCTCCAATTATCTCCAATTTTTTTAATTATTTCCCAATATTTAGGCCAGTGGGCCTCCATATTGAGTCTTTTCCGTGCTTTGGCCTCCATCGGTGAGAGCCACCTCGGAGTTTTACTCTCCAATAAGTCTTTATATTTTGACCAGACCATAAAAATTGCCCTTCTGACAATATGGTTTTTGAATGATCTATGAACTTTAACCTTGTCATACCACAAATATGCATGCCACCCAAAAGCATTATCAAATCCTTCCAGGTCGAGGACATCGGTGTTCTCCAATAAAATCCAATCTTTCAACCAGCAGAGGGCTGCAGATTCATAATATAACCTCAAGTCCGGCAGGGCAAACCCCCCTCTTTCTTTCGCATCCGTTAGTATTTTAAACTTAATTCGGGGCTTTTTGCCCTGCCAGACAAATTTAGAAATATCCCTCTGCCATTTTCCAAAACATTCCACCTTGTCCACGATCTGGAGGGCCTGAAACAGAAATAGCATTTTCGGCAATACATTCATCTTTATAGCAGCTATTCTACCCAACAAGGAAAGTTTCAGTCTTGACCATGTTTCCAAGTCTCTTTTGATCTCTGACCAACATTTCTCATAATTGTCCTTAAACAAATTCAAATTTTTGGAGGTCAAGTGCACCCCTAAATACTTTACTTTTTTAACCACATTTAATTCCGTTTCTTTTCTGAACTCCTCTATTTCAATAGTTGTCAAATTTTTTGCTAGAACTTTAGTTTTTTGTTTATTCAGCTTAAATCCCGCCACCCGACCAAAGTCAGAAATTAATTCTAACGCTCTTTTAGTGCTAGAGGCTGGCTCCTGTAGTGTTAATACCAAGTCATCTGCAAATGCTTTCAGTTTATATTGTTTCTCTCCGACCACAATTCCCTGTGCCAACCGGTCATTTCTAATCTTGTTCAATAGCACCTCCAGGACTGAGATAAACAACAGAGGAGACAGAGGGCACCCCTGTCGTGTCCCTTTTTCAATTTTGAACTCCTCTGTCACCACGTTGTTCACTATCAATTTAGCTTTTTGTTCTGAATAAATTGCTTCTATTCCATTTTCAAACCCCCGCCCTACTCCCATCCTTTCCAAATTTTTCTTCATAAACATCCAAGAAATGTTGTCAAAGGCTTTCTCCGCATCAATAAAGATCAACACCGCTCTTGTATTTGAATTTGTCTGTAAAAATTCCAAAATATCAATGATGTTTCTTGTGTTGTCAAATAAATGCCTACCAGGGAGAAAGCAGGCTTGGTCCTTATGAATCACTTCATTTAATACTTTCTTAAACCTACTTGCCAAAATGTCTGCAAAGATTTTGTAATCCACATTTAGGAGTGAGATAGGACGGTAGTTTTTAAGTTGAGTTTTTTCAGTTTCTAATTTTGGTATCAACGTGATGAAAGCTTCTTTCCACGTTTCCGGTGCCTTCCTCCCCTCCATAATCTGGTTGCAAACTTCCAACAATGGTTGTATCAAAGAGTTCTTCAATACCTTATAGTATTTGGAAGTGAGTCCATCTGGTCCTGGAGACTTGCCTAGTTGAAGATTCTGAATGGCGCATTCAATTTCTTGGAGCGTAATGTTACAGTTCAGGGTTGCTCTCATTTCCTGAGGTATTCTTTGTAATCCATTAGTTATAAGAAATTGATCCACCTCCGAATCTTTTTGTGGCCTTTGTGAATAAAGTTCTCTGAAATATCTCTGGAAGCACTTTCTAATTTCCTCAGGTTTCTGAACCATTCTCCCTTCAATCTCTAGATTTGTAACTGTATTAAGCTTTTGTCTCTTTTTCAACTGCCAAGCCAACAGCTTCCCACACTTATTAGCTGATTCAAAGGATCTTTGTTTCATTTGTTTAATTTTCCATTCCACCTCTTGATTTATCAATTTCGAATATTGTGCCTGGAAAAACTTCACTTCTCTCAACACTTCCTTCGATTTAGGCCTGGATCTCAGTTTTTTCTCTCCTTCTCTTATTTTCTCCAAAATCTTCTCCTTCTTTTCATTCCAGAGCCTTTTTTTGATCGTGTTCTGCTGTATTAGAAACCCTCTCATAACTGCTTTACTTGCGTCCCAGATTGTTCTTTTTTCCACGGTTGTCTTTAAATTTATTTCAAAATAATCCTTTAAAACTTTTTGGGCCTTCTTAACAATCTCCTGATCTCTTAACAAAGCGTCATTCATTTTCCATCTGAAAGATCCGGTTGTATTTAATCTCAGTTCCATTCTCAAAGCATTGTGGTCGGAGCAGGTTTTTGGGCAGATTTCCACTTTTCTAGTCTTAGGTGCCAGTCCTCTAGTTATCCATATTTGGTCGATTCGCGTCCATGTCATGTGGGCCTCAGAAAAGAAAGTTCCTTCTTTCCCTAGAGGGTTCTTGATCCTCCATATATCAGTCAAGTCCAAATTGTCAGTCATTTCGAAAAAAGTTTTTGGTAGTCTTCCGTCTTTTGTTATGTTAGCACTTTGCGACTTATCCATATTCACTGAGACGACTCCGTTCATATCTCCCAACATGATAATGTTGTTGTAATCCAAATAGTCCAGCATAGTCTCATGCAGCCTCTTGAAAAATTCCGATTTCCCTTCATTTGGGGCGTAGATTCCTAAAATTAAAAACTTTTCTCCTTGTGTCTGAATTTCAACCGCCAAAATTCTGCCCTGTTCATCTTTAAATACAAATTTTGGTGACAAGTTCTCCTTTGCATATATCACCACTCCTCTTTTCTTGACTTTGTCCGATGAAATAAATTCTTGGCCTAACCTTTTATTAATTAACACTTTTCTGTGGAGTCTTGTCACATGTGTTTCTTGCAAGCAGATAATGTCCAATTGTTCTTTTTTCAAAATATGAAATACTTTTCTCCTTTTTTCTGGAGAGTTCCCGCCATTTATGTTCCAACTAAGAAGCTGTAGAGACATCCTGGTCTAGTACTTGAGTATCACAGTTGGGTATCTATGTTATCCTCCGTTCCCGAAGGATGTGGTGCCGGTCCGCCTCCAGATGGTACGTGTCCTGGTGGTAATCCCGGTGGTGGAGGCCAAGAATCTGCGGCTCTCTTTTGGAGGTCCTCCTCGTTGTCGTGCAGGAACTTCTGCTGGTCCTCTAGTGTTTTAATTCTTACCTTCTTTCCTTTATAGGTGAATGATAAACCTTGAGGGAATTCCCACCTGTAAGGAATTGCGTTGTACCTTAACAGTTTGGCCAAGTCTGTATATGAGGCTCTAAGGTCCAACAGATATTTGGGAATGTCTCTATAAATTTCTGCTCTTTTGCCTTCAACTTCCAGAGATTTTTTAAAATGTTGGCCTAGTATCTTGTCTCTTTCCTCTCTTGTTCTCAAGCAAACCAAACAGTCTCTGGACTTGTCTTTCTTAGCCGATCTTCCCAATCTGAAGGCCGTCACAATTTTAAAGTCTTTGTCTTCCTCAACCCCCCAAAATTTAGAAAATAACTGCGTCAAAAATTCCTCTAGGTTGCCCTGCTCCAGTTCTGGGACGGCCCTCAGCCTAAGATTGCCTTCCTTACTTTTCAGTTCCACCATTGACAGGTAGGCTTGCTGTTCTCCTACCTGTCTTTTCAGAGGTCTTACTTCCCCTTTGATCTCCTCAACCTTTTTGCACGCTTGCTCAGCTTTTTGATTGGCTTCCGCAGCTAATTTATAGTTCTCAGCCGTAGCTCCTTGCAATTTCTCAATAGCCTGGGTATGCTGGGAAACCTGATCTGATAACTTACTGATAGTAGATGTAGCTCTATCAATTTTAGATGACTGATCGTCCACCTTCTTATTCAAAAGTGCCAATTGTTCCAAGATTTGTTTCAAGACTGGATCAGTTCCTCCAGTTGCCATTTCTTCTGTAGCAAGCGTTTCAACTTCTCCCTCCTGTGCCGTCAGCACAGTTGGTACAGAGGATCTACGTTGATGTGTTAACGTTGTTTGAACAAGCTGCCCAGCTCTCTTATCTTTTTCTTTAGCTTCCTTAGCTTTGGCTGCTCTTGTTTTCCCTGGGCCGCTCATTCCCCAGCTGCCTCTGTTCAAGGTCAAATAGTCTTTCAATCCATGAGAGAGGCAAGTCCAGAATGTAAACAATTAAACCACAAAGAATCTCAATATAATACAGTTCCCAGGCCTCTATACCTCTGCAAATCCACCAGGGGGGGTGTTTCATGAGAAGGAAAGTTTCTTTTCCGCCATCAAAGTTCCTATCAACTTTTATAATCCCCAAGTTCAAAAAGGAGGTTTCCAGATAGTTCTGTTTCAAAATAGTGCCACAAGGTGACAGAAAGGTTCCAGTATCAATATTAAAGCGATAATGTATCCATCCATGCAACAATTTATACTTCAGAAGAAGTTTCAGCAGCCTGACAGTTCTCCTTTGCAACACTGGCAGCCCGACAGCTCGGTTGTCCCCTTTAACTCCACGTCACTCCACAATAGGGGGAAGGTTCCGTAGCAAAATAAACCAAATGATTTAATCCTTCATTCCTTTTAATTTCTAAAAACACAGTCTATTGATGCCCCTTCGTACTATTTTCAAAGTCTCTTTTTAAGCGCTTCAGCCCACATCAAATTCTTTGCTTTGCTCTGATTAGCAGGGTCGGGAGACGGACTTCCTGTTACTCGCCTCCCGTTTTCAGCCGAATTAAATAAATTTAAGTCAATCTTTAATACCCCTTACTCACGGGTAAATTACAGCCAATTCCGATACTTTTCAAGAAGAAAGGTCGACGCTCATCAGCAGCAGCAGCGCGGCTTCACTTCCGCGAAAAGAGCGATGAACTCACAGCGCCGCTCCCCCTTTCACGTTCCGGAGCCTCTTACGAGGTCCCTTCCTCGCTTCTGGGGGGGCTTCTGGCACCCGCCGAGTCCCACGGCCGCAGGCTCGCTCTGCCTGCGGTTTATCTTAATGGGTCTCCCCTTTGCCGTAGCGGACGACCCTTTTTCGCGGAGCCCCTCTTCACTGGGTAAAGAGGACCGCCATTGCCGTTTTGCGCCGCCTCCGGAAGTCCCCTAGGGACTCCACTCTGGATTTGTGTAGGGTTTACTCCTTAGCCGTTTCTTCTCCCAAATATATCCTGTATGACAGCATAGTTTTTTAGGATCTGAGTTTTTCCTCTCCTGGATCGGCTACCATCTCCAGTTGACAAGCCCCATCTGCCCCTTACTCCCCCATACAGCACAGGCAAAAAACACCTTCTTGATCACTGGATTCACTATTGGTCTGTTTGCTGTCATATATATATACCGTACAGTGGTACCCCTGGTTACAGATGCTTCAGGTTACAGATGCTTCAGGTTACAGACTTCGCTAACCCAGAAATAATACCTTGTGTTAAGAACTTTGCTTCAGGATGAGAACAGAAATCACACAGTGGTGGTGCAGCGGCAGCAGCGGAAGGCCCCATTAGCTAAAGTCATACCTCAGGTTAAGAACAGTTTCAGGTTAATAACGGACCTCCAGAAAGAATTACCGTAAGTTCTTAACGCAAGGTACCACTATGTGTGTGTGTGTGTGTGTGTATGCATATAATGTATTTTTAATCTTTGTTGGAAGCTGCCCAGAGTGGCTGGGGAAACCCAGCCAGATAGGTGGGGTACAAATCATAAATTATTATTATTATTATTATTATTATTATTATTATTATTATTATTAATGTGTGTCTTCAAATCAGCCTCGCAAACTCACAGGATGAGGAAGTTTTGTATCGTGATGCATGAGAAAATGGCATAATGGAGCTTTAACCATTTTCTGTGGGTTTGGGATCACAGGTGCAGTACTGATCTTTGTACCCCATTCAAAAATACCCCCTCTTAGTTCTGATATTTATTTAAAAATAAAAATGCTGTTTGTTTTTGGACTCTTTTCAAAGCACAGTTTTTGACCAACAGTTTAGAGCTGAAGCATGTTAAGGGTCACCTCCAACCATGTGATCTTTACCCTTTACCCTGAAGTCTTCTTCAGAAACCCTGCTTCAGATCCCATTAGCATCTGAACTAGGGCAGGTGTACATGAGAAATAGGGCTTTTCTGGGGGTGACACCAAAATGCTGCAATGCTCTACCAAAGGAAGTACACCCAGTACTTTGCCAATTTTTGGCAGGCAGCCAAGACTTATCTTTTTTGCAAACATTTTTCTGTATGAGGTTTCTTTTTTAAAAAAACCCAACAGGATTCTGATTGCTGTTGTATGAATCTGAATTTTCTAATACATTTTAAGTGCAATTGATGAACTTTAACATTTTGGTTTATTGCTTATAGTTCTGAATACGTGTCTGCCATGTTCAGTATTCCTAAAGGAAGGTTTAAAATGCTGAAAATGGACAACAAACAAATGCTAAATGCTGCAATGGGGAGGGAATTATGGTTGCTTGCTACTTAATTCTCTACAACCTTCACAACTAGATAATAATATTATCCTTCCTGCTGGCAAGATGCTACTTTTATGACTAATGAATTCTAACATTTTCAGTGAATTTATTACAGTCCTCATTCCCTCTTTTATTGTTTACTATTGATATTTGAAGTTATGCAAAGTGTTTTGGAATATTCTGCTCACTGCAGTCTAAGCCAGGTCTCACCTCATGAAGCACTATCTAAATCTGCATTTAGTGTGGCTGCTGTAAATCTCCATCAAAACAAAGTAAAGAAGTTTCCATTTTGGTTTTACCATATCAGCAAGCTGGGAAATAGCTTTTGTAAGCTTTGAAGTGTGAATCTGCAGCTGAATTTCAAATAGAATAGTCCTTTCCTGTGCAATTCCACATGCCTAAGGTAAAGGTAAAGGGACCCCTGACCATTAGGTCCAGTTGTGGCCGACTCTGGGGTTTGCGGTGCTCATCTCACTTTATTGGCCGAGGGAGCCAGTGTACAGCTTCCGGGTCATGTGGCAAACCAGAGCAGCGCAGAGAAACACCGTTTACCTTCCCGCTGGAGCGGTACCTATTTATCTACTTGCACTTTGACGTGCTTTCGAACTGCTAGGTTGGCAGGAGCAGGGACCAAGCAACGGGAGCTCACCCTGTCGCGGGGATTACTGTCCAAATACATCCATAAATATGGACATATGAATGGCCTTTCTGAAGCCTACCAAAGATTGGGAAGGGCTGTGGCTCAGTGGCAGAACATCTACTTTGCAGACAGAAAGTCTCAAGCCTTGGCATTTCGAGGTACAGCTGGCATAGGGATGGACAGATGTGTTCATTTCAGTTCTCAGTCTTCCGATCTTAAATTCAGTTCTCCACATTTCTGCAGCAATTTCACCCTCTTTGTTTCAACTGAGAACATTTTTCCCCCAAGCAAATTTGCCTAATGTTTGTATTTTCATGCATTAATTCGTTTTCATGCACACTTTCCCCTAATCTATGCATTTTCGGTAAATGTTGTTCAGTTAGATCACTCCCTTAAATAGGCCTCTGGTGGACCTGTCTGCACATTTGGTGGATGGAAGACAGAGGTCTATACTGAAGGCATGGTGCTTAGCAGAGAGGGCTGGACAGAGGGGGCTACCTTCTTAATCCCGCCCACTGATCTGGCATAAGGGGAAGTGTCCTGAGTTGATCTGCCCAGAATGCACTTACTTCTCTCCCATTGTGATAAACAGGATTGAAAAAGGCAGAACTTTGTCAAAAGTGTGTGGGAACAAGGATCCACTGAGAAATGGGTTAGAAGAAACAAGGAGTGAAAGGGTTGGGTCAGTTGCAGAAAGGGCAATCTGGAATGGTCATCCAAGATGGAGGTATCTTGTATTAAACCCCAATAAAACGTTTGTTGTGAATTTACCATTGCTTCTACCTTCATTCCGTAATACAAGGAACAAAGCATATACGTCTCCTTGTCTATCAGCTGACAAATGTATGCACATTCTGGCAGTATTCTTTCTATCCCATCTCCTTGAAATGCTGAGCTTTTAGGGAAAATGGGAGGTTTTATATTCTTGTAAAACTCCAGATGAATTCAGATTTTGAGTTCTGGAGGTAATCTGAGGCCTTCCTTTTATCCTCAACTGAACTTAATGACTCAGACTTTAATGATTCATGACTCATGAAGTTCAGACCAGGATTCACATATTTCACCTCAGATTTCCGCATCTTCTAGAGATTCAGGTCTGCAGCTCCATCTGGAGCTAGAAAAACCTGGCAGTCCACAAAATGTGATAAATAAGTGGTAGCTGGGAGCAGAAGGGTGGGTGGGAAACAGCACTTATAAATGCTGAAACTTATGAGTAATGAATTGCACAGAGGTAATTTTAGGGGCATTCCTAATTAAGATGCATCACAACTGTTTGAATCAAATGGGCACCACTTATTTCAGTTCTTGTCTGGACCTTATTTCAGGTACTGGTTATATGCTATTGCAGCTCATCCAAGGCAATAAGTATGAAACTATACCACTTTCTGGAGGTAGCACAAATTATTTTGTGTTATGCTCACAGGTAGCAACACTGCCCCCCTCCATATTGTGAGCACATCCTATTGGTCAATTCATATTTGCAACAAACAAGCTTGGTTTGTGAATTGGCTCTAGATGTATTTTTGTAAATTAAAATATCTGGTTGTCTTCTTTCTTCTTTGGCAATCGTAGCTGAGTAAGATTGTCTTCCATGAATATGGTTTTAACAGTGAGTCCATAAGTGACTGTGGAGGCCCATTCTGGATCCACATATCACAGTGGGGACATAGGTTTCCGGGCGGGTGAGGGTTTGCCACCCAAGAGTGCCTTCCTCTAAGCACATTTCTCCCTTTTGTCCTGAGTTCAAGTGTCTTCAAAGCCCATGACACCTTTGGTAAAGGCTGTTCTCCTATTGGAACACTCACAGGCCAGTGTTTCCCAGTTGTCGGTGTCTATACTACATTTATACAGTCACATTTGGGGTGGCTGTATGTTTGGGGAGGTAGAGTCCATTGTTGCAAGCCTCTAATTTGCATTGTCCATACATAGCAAACGAGTTAATTTTCCATTGCCTGTATTGAAGGGATTCCTCAAATCATAGTTTTGGTCCATGCCATCACATTAATCCTGCCATTCCAAGAAACATTTTGGAGACTGATCCAGTACTCATGAGGCTTCAGGGTAATTGATCTCACTGAAGCACCCTGGCTGGCTTCCAGAGATCCTTCATACTTTGGACACATGGAGGGACTCCACAAGGCTATTGAGAAACAGAGCTGTACTATTGGCTCCACCACAGTGTCATACATCTCTCCTCAACCCCATCCACGATGCCTGCATTTTGAGCATGTGTTTCTGAAGAAAGGAGACCTACAGAATAGAATTGATCGGGGTTTCAGGTTCCAAGGAAGCCTACCTGCATAGAAGTCCCCATCTTCAGAAGTCCATTGTCAATGCAAAGACATTGTAGGGGCAGGGAGATGTGAGGTATTGGGGATTTGGCCAGTGGCACAACCTGATTCCCATAAGTATTGCATAGTACTCCCATGTTTGCCGAAAGGAAGGGGGCTTCTGTCTGGCAGTAGCCTATGATAATATCCAAGCATGATAGAGAAAAGAGCTTGTAATATTGGGATTTGAAGACTGAAAAAATACTGGCTTATAGAAGATAGAACAGTTGGAATTTAATGAGTGGATACAATACTTAGCTGCAGGACAGAAAACCGGAAGTCTTTTTATTTTTCATTATTCTTCTATCTCTTTTCCTCTTCTCCCACTTTTTCTTCCTTCCTTTATTTCTTTTTTAAAAAATATTCTTTCTGCCCCTGTCCTTTTTTAGATTAAGTATTTCAGTGTATTATAAATATACTTTGTGATGTGTGTGAATTTTTGTATCTTTGGACAAATATCC
Organism: Podarcis melisellensis; assembly: GCF_964234715.1. Classification (NCBI taxonomy): domain Eukaryota; kingdom Metazoa; phylum Chordata; class Lepidosauria; order Squamata; family Lacertidae; genus Podarcis; species Podarcis melisellensis. The sequence goes on from NC_138530.1 coordinate 94,561,606, forward strand.
TTAAAAATACATTTAAAAAAAGAGACTATCCAACCACTCTCCTAATATAAACAAAAGACATCACTGAGAGCCAATGTAAATGTAAAAAATAGGGGAATGGACTTGGATGACACTTGGGTTCAAACTCCCACCAGCCGTAAACTAACTGGAAGATTTATTTGGGCCACTTCCCTCACAGGACTGTTGTGATGATAAAATGAGGACACCCCCCTCCTCATACAAATATGTGATTAAAATATTTAATTTTTTGACTCCTGGAACCATTCAGAAACCAAGGCACGGCTTCTGATTGGCTGCAGGACACTCCTGCAGCCAATCAGAAGCCACAGAAATCACGCCGGACATTCGGCTTCCGAAAATAGTTCAAAAACCAGAACACTCACTTCTGGGTTTTGATCGTTCAGGAGCCAATTTGTTCAGGAGCCAAGGCATTTGAGATCCATGGTACCACTGTATTCAACCCCATAAGATGGAGAGCTGTCTTAGCCATTCACCTTTGGCTGCTAGCAAGCAGCAGCTTGGTGCCTCTAGCAAAAAAAGTATGCCAGAAGCTTCTGTGAGCTTACGAAATGGAGCCAGAAGAATTCCCGGCAAGTTTCTAAGGTTCAAGGCTGGTCAGGGCCGTCAGCTGTCTACCCAAAGCTCTTGTAACCGTTCTGTGTCAAGTACAATGGCTTTGTTTTTCCATTCGCAGGGATGATTAGCATATGCAGAGTGTCAGCTGTATTTCGGAAGGTGTCAGCTGGAGTTTCCCCCGGCCTAACAAAATTCTAACCGAGGGCTGTGGCTGTGACAGAGATACCGCCGGTGACAGAACAGTATGCTGATGGAAAATGCCTGTGAAAATGTGATTTATTTCCCTTGGGTGGATCTGGCATGTGTGTGTTTAGATGTCTGAAATATATGGCACAGCATAGTCGTCGCCGTCATTAGTATTAATAAATATATAATTGCCTAGGAAACTGGGAGTGAAGTGGGGAAGGCAGAACTGTACTTGTCTCTGGACAAGTATGCTCAGATTACAAAGGATTGTGGGAATAGGGAGCAAACTGTTAGCTTTTAATTATCACGACGCATTAAAGCAATGATGGGGTTGGCAGGCCATTATTGAAAATCATAGCGTTCCTTGCGACTTTCCAACTTGTGCATGGGTGTTTGAGGGCTTTGCCCTCGTTTTATTTGGGGGCAGGAAGTTCACAAACAAATCCCGCACATAAATAAAGGGATTTGTGTGCTTGCTTTGCTGCTACTTCCCCTTTGCTTGTTCTGCCCCAAAGTGTAGTAGATAACACAAAGCTCACTAAACTGGAGCAATTACTCCCGGATAAGGGAGGATCAAATTTCATGTCATTTAAATAACGAATTTCTACCAAGACCAGAAACAAGAAAGTCACTAACTTGCTCCATTATGCCCCCCCTCCATTTTTCATGTTTTAAATCACGTGAAACAAACAACTAATGAAATCACTTCAGGAAAGAATTATCCTGAATGGACAAAATCAAAGCTTAACACAGGTAAGGGTGCTGTCCTAGACACACTTTCCTCAGAGTTGGTCTGGTTGTGTTCGATGGGGCTTACTTCTAAGGAGAAATGTGTGAGGCCATGCTGAAAGCCCCTCCCCCATGCAGCTAAACTAATTGAAACCCATTTCAAGGCTCATAAACTAGGAAACAAACCCATTAACTATTCATTGACTGATTGAAAAACCCCTATGATTACACTGCTAGCAGGGCGGGGAGAGGGGAACATTGTTTTTGCATGAATTTTTCAGAGGGAGTCTGGTTCACATGGGCACGCACAAGGGCTCATTCTAACTGAGGAGGGTGTTGGAGCTCACTGCCTTTCATTCTGAGCTGCAAATGGCAACCCATTACATTTCTCTGAGGCAAGAAGAGTTACTTTACTGGAAAGCTTTTTTTGTGTTGTTGTTGGGCTTTTTTGCAAAATCTAAAAAAAAAAAAGAAGAGCCTTTGAGCTATTTTTATTGAAAATCGCCCAAATGTACACTACTGTGGTACCTCTGGTTGCGAACAGGATCCGTTCTGGAAGCCCGTTCGCAACCTGAAAAGAACGCAATCCGCGCCTGCGCACACGTAGGTTGCAATTCGCTGTGTCTGCATATGTTCGTGACATCATTTTGCATGCCTGTGCATGCGTGAGCAGCGAAACCTGGAAGTAACCCTTTCTGGTACTTCCGGGTCACCGCAGGATGCAACCTGAAAACACGCAATCTGAAGCAAATGTAACATGAGGTATGACTGTACCAGCATTTATGGACTGCCATACACCCGGACGTTCTGCCCAGACGCTATTTAAAAGGGCTGAATACCGGCTATGTCCGGGAAATTCTGGATGTTTGGCAACCCTAACATGGGTGCCATGTTGAGCGTTCACTGAGTAGGTTTCACTCCATGAAAACTTGCACCTGTTGCATTGTCATAGTGAATAGCTGCCACTGAGCAGCTACAGGAAGGGGCAGCAGTGTCCTGTTTAGTTTCTATGGAGGATTATGCCTATGGTGCCCTTTTGCAGAGGGGCAAAAGGAAGTTCTTCAGTAATGCGGCTTTTTCCCCCCAGGGTCATTTTATACTAACTATAAACTTGTTTAAACAAACCAAGAAGGTTAACCGTTTGCCCAAGCAGAGGAAAGGAAAGCCAAGCCCAGTACCACAGGGATATCTGTGTCTTAGCCACAAATACTTCCCAGTAGATTCATCCCTCTCCTGCCCTGCCAAATCCAAATTTAGCACCAGAATACTCTTGAAGCTAGGGCAGGAACTATATTACTTCCAGGTACCTACTAATAGAACTGCCAACTGCTTGCTATGACCCAGGGCTGTACCACTATATTTGTAACAGCACGGAAGTGCAAAAATTTAGCCAGGGTTGTATTTTCCGGCATGACAATTAAGTAATTTGAAAAAGTTCCACCTAATTAACTGTGGTGGGATAGACTGCTCTTTAAAGGCTGCTCTTTAAAAGTCTAACCACCTTCCCTTCCCTCCATTAATATTATTCTTTGATTATCTGGATTGTTTGACTTTCTGGAATTATCCCTCAGTCACTCTCCCCACCTCACAAGTACAAAGGAAGACAAGAAGCTGCCTCATACGGAAGGCATTATTCACACACCCCTTTGCCTCACCACTTCCCCTCTGGGTAAAACTGATCCTTAGTGCTGAATTGGAACAAAGGGCAATTGGGTTTTCTGTGGATTGTTGTTCTGATATAGCACCAATGAGCAAGTTTTCCAGAGGAGAGCAGCAAGGCAAAGGCTAAATTGCTCAAACCCATGCTCAGAAATCTGCTTGGGCTTTCTAGGCATGGAACAAGCAGAAATGTGGACAAGCCCTCAGACAATTGGCCCATCTAGTGGAGTATTGTCTACACCAGTGGTTCCCAATTAGCTAGTTATTGAGGACCCCCTATTTTTCAAAAGCAAAGCTAAGGATCCCCAGTGTGGTGTAGTGGTTAAGAGCGGTAGACTCATAATCTGGTGAACCGGGTTCACATCTCCGCTCCTCCACATGCAGCTGCTGGGTGACCTTGGGCCAGTCACACTTCTCTGAAGTCTCTCAGCCTCAATCACCTCACAGAGTGTTTGTTGTGGGGGAAGAAGGGAAAAGGAGATTGTTAGCCACTTTGAGACTCCTTAGCGTAGTGATAAAGCGGGATATCAAATCCAAACTCTTCTTCTTCTACTACTTTTGACAATTTTGATCACTCTATAGTAGTTACCTCTGCAAAGCAATTATTTGAACAAAATGCAGGTAGCCCCTAAAAAGCAATGGATTTTAGGTATACTTTTAAAAAAAGACCATAAAATTTGTGATATTACCACAAAACAATTAGTTGGGATGAGGCAAGGGATGGGACTGTGGACCCCCTGAGTGCGTTCCGTGAACCCTGGACCCCTAATTCGGAACTACTGGTCTACACTGACTGCCAGTGGTTCTCCAGGGGACCATCTGCATGCAAGGCAGACACTGTGCTATTGCGCACTGGCCCTTCCCCAAATTCATTTCATTAATGACAGTTTCCATTTGTCAATTCCTCCCTTCCCATCAACTTTTAAAACAATTAATATAAGATTGGCTGATTTATCCCCCTTCCTGGCAGTGCTGTCCCTCCCTGCTCACATATGCACAAACCTCTGGGGAATAGCTCCTGCAGTCGCAGACCGCTCAAATGGCATTGATTTTCCGTATTTTCTATTTAAATCACCTGGATGGCCCCATGAATAAAAGTGAGAGAATTAGAAGCACAATTAATAGCCCCATTGACTTCTAAAGGAGCCACTGCATGTAGAGACATTGAAGAATGTGCCCTAAGTGCTTTGTTTCATCAGGAGACAGTATAAAATGTCCCTAAGTTCTTAAGATGCCTCAGGGAATAAGGCCTTAATTCCAGCTGTTCTACTCAGTGTGCTGTATTTAATATTGTGTGAGCCAAGAGGTGCAAAGTCCAGTTTTAAAAGCTATTTACTAAAAAAACACCAAAAAAACCCCGATGGCTGCTATCCTGAATCTAGCTTGAAGCACATTCTCCCACAGGTCTAATTCATACTACTCACAAGTAAGTAGTTGTGAGGCTGGTCTTATAAAGTTCCACAAAGAAAATCCTGCTTGGTTTCAAGAAGCGAAGGAGAACAACAGGTGCAGCTGCCCAGGGCATAGCAGGAGCTCTGCGAGGAAAGTTGTTTCTGCTTTTAACTTTCTGTGAAGAGAATTGGCCATGCCATGCCGCGTTTAATGCTTGGCAATGACCAGGCTTTGCTGCCTCCATCTTTCTCCACACAAAGAGTTTGTTCAAATCTGTATGTGAGACAGAACCAAAGTACATTGCTCTATACATGTAAAATTACAATTGTCCTGGTTTTTTTAAAAAGGAAAGATTTATGTGAGGATATTTAAATATGCCCCAAAGAACAGAAATGTCTAATTATGTTCCTGTTCAGAAGAGAGAGGGGGTTTTTCCAGGGCTCAGTGAGAGACCATGTGCTTTGCATAGAGGTTCAATCCCTGGCGATTCCAGGCAGGGAAAGGAAAGGCTATATATATATATATATATATATATATATATATATATATATATATATATATATATAATTTGTATACTGCCCTATACCCACAGGTCTCAAGGCGGCTATAGAAAGGCTTCTGTCTGATTCCCCCTCTTAAAAAAGGGTAAATAAGCAAAAACCAATAATGTTCCTTTTGCCAGATTTATTCAAAAAAACTGATTCAGGTCCCTTGAGTTTTCTAAGAGCATATGCTCTGCCATACCTATCAAAAAAATTACCGTCATATTATCTTCCCTTATCATAAATTGTTTTTTTGGTCTTTTGTCAGAAACATGCCCAACACATCCATAAATCTTCACGTTACTTGTTCCTTCTCCTGTCTTTCTTTCTTTTCTTTTTTTTTGAGAAGCAAAATTACTCCAATCCATTTTTTTAAAGCTATACCATGTTATTAATTTTTTTTTATTTTTCCCATGGTTAAAAGTAAGATAAAAATGTGGTTCAGAGAAATTCATAGGTGCTCACAGAAAGGGTTTTATGAACCTTCCAACAGCTGCAAAGGTTATTATAGTAAGCAAGTAGTGTGCAATACATAGCTGTCAAAAAGCTATCTGGTGTGAATGATTCTCTCCATCATGTTCCCAATTTATTTATAAGACTGCTGTGTTTTTTAAAATGCAGTTTCACAGTCTATTGCCTGAGTCAGTGCGCTTGGGCATCTACTCTTCATTTCTGGTTTATCGCGTAGGGGAATGGACACAATCCATAGACTACCATGCCTCTCTACCTGTCTCATATTTGACATCACAGGTTATATCACGTGGTGGAGCAGGTGGCTGTGGCTTGTGGAAAACAGCCTCATTGGCCAAATTGGGATCTGTGGCAGGCCAAAGGTTTCCTACCCCTGAACTAAAGGATAGAATAATGGGATGGGACACAACTGTTCAATGTCCCTTTTAGCCCATGTAGCTTATATAAGATATCAACAAACTAGCTTGACTGGAGCCCCACTCCAGGACATCATGATCTGGGGTTGAGCCAGTGTGACAGAGCATTCTGATGGCAGAGCTCACTGACCCTCCAATCACATGTTCAGGCAATAATGTCTGATATGTTTCTACCAAATACAACAGCAGCAGGAATACTTATTGCAAAGTACTGGAAAACACAAGATCTACCCACCCGGGAAGAATGGCAGATGAAGGTGATGGACTACATGGAACTGGCGGAAATGACTGGCAGAATCCGAGACCAGGGAGAAGAGTCGGTGGAAGAAGATTGGAAAAAAATTAAAGTTTATTTACAGAAACATTGTAAAATTAAGGAATGTTAGAAGGATGTTGGAATGAAGTTATGTAGCTTTAGCAGAAATGTTATAAAGGATTAAGTAAAAATAGATTGTTAATTGGTGAAAGGAGAGAATGTAAAGTTACACTACATTAAGATAAATTATAGGACAAAAACTGGGAAAGATGGAAAGAATTTGCTGAAATAGCTAACCGAACTAGAATACAAAAAAGGGAGGTGTGAGGAGGTCAAGGAAACAAGCAAATGAAAGATAAGTTATGGGAAGGTTTGATGTGTTTTTTAATTGTTTATATTTTTCTGTTTATTCTTTCTTTTTCTTTCTTTTTCTTTTTCCTTATTGTGATGTGTTGTCTTGTTTTTGCTTAATTTGGTGTTTTCTTTTTTCTCTTTTTGTAACCTTTAAAACTTTAATAAATATTACTTTTTTAAAAAAGATATGTTTCTACCAAAATATAACACTTATGCTGGAATATGAATTTTCAAAGGTTCCCCCCCCCCCAAAAAAATGCAAATGTGAATAAAGACGTCTAACACAAATCTCCTGAAAAGTACCTAGAAACTTCACAACTGTCCATCTCTCTAAAAATCTAAATATAGGGGGTGTCTGCATTCAACCACTTTGAGACACTTGACCATAAATAAGTTTTTGTCCAATGGGCCTTTTTTATAACTGTACACCTGCCCTTTTTTTGACAGGTTAAGTCTTCAACCCTCTTGCTTGGCCCTAGACTTTTATTAGCTGATCTCAGTCCTAGTACTTGGTATATTTGGTTTAGTGGGAGCTGTTAAGATTCTTCCTCGTGTTCAGTCCTGTACTGGTAATAATAGTGATTCAGATTTCTTTTCTCAGCTTCCATTCCAGAGACTCCAGTGTGTTTTGATTTGTCTCACGGAAACAGTAATCTTTTTCAGAAACCTCATTCCTTCTGGCTCCTTTCAAGTGGGCACAGTTGTTTTGTGACTTCTGTTTGTTGTGGTCACCCTAGCTAAGCAGAAGCTATTAGGAAGTTAGCCTGGTAACAAGCTAAATATTTCTTCCACATATATTTTGTTTGTTTGCTGCCTGAAAATACTCAACGAACTGCACATACAACAGTGACTTGGTAATAAACTTCGCATACATCTTCTGGGGTTTGTTCTGAACAACAACAAGACTTTCATTTTCTTTCACCTTCTCTTTCTGCTTTTTGCCTTGCCTTCTACAAAAATATTTTAATCCAACGGAGACACAGATACAAAGAACCATGCAAGTAGTTCTGCATCCCCAGGAGCTTTGGGATCCTGTTTCTCAGGCAGCAGCCTCCCATGTCATGTGGCAAAACCATTTCGAAGTGGTGGGGGTTTTCAAAAGCATTTTTTTGATATGGTGTGTGTGTGTGTGTGAATGGTCTTTGGTTTAGGTCAAGAAATGTCAAAAATCTGACTGGGTATGCAGAAGGTTCTTGGCCATGCTTGAAAAAGGTTGTGGATTTCTTGGCAATGGAATTAAAAAAGAAAAGTGGCTGCAAATTTATTTGTAGAGTGGTACCTCGGGTTAAGTACTCAATTTGTTCCGGAGGTCCGTTCTTAACCTGAAACTGTTCTTAACCTGAAACTGTTCACCTGAAGCACCACTTTAGCTAATGGAGCCCCCTGCTGCTGCCGCACCGCCGGAGCATGATTTCTGTTCTCATCCTGAAGCAAAGTTCTTAACCCGAGGTAATATTTTTGGGTTAGCGGAGTCTGTAACCTGAAGCATCTGTAACCTGAAGCGTATGTAACCCAAGGTACCACTGTACCTGGCGTGCTCTGGTCCATGGAGTCACGAAGAGTCGGACACGACTAAATAACTAAACAACAACAACAACATGGGCAATTTTTTAAAAAGGGGGAACAAAAGAATACTTGTTGAAGAATAAGCCAGGTAAGGAGATGACTATGCCCTTCCCCTGTCAGGGCACAGTGGGAGTGTCTCATAGAGTTTTCTCTAGCAACTCTGAGCTTCAGCACCTATCATGTGACTATCTAGCAAACATGCATTGTTGGTTTGACTGCATTGTAAATATCACCCCCACACCAAACACACACACAGCAGGACAGACTGGGTAGGAAGCTAAATTGCAAACCCCTGTTAAGCTTGTTTACCATTTGTTCCAATGAAATGCTGTGAAGGGAGACCCTCCCTCCCACCCACCATTTCAGCCAAGAACAGACTAACACGTTATTTCCTCCACAAAATGGAAAGAAACACATATCATTGAATCCATTCTGAAGGCTGGTTCCTGTTGCTTTGCAGATGACGTCACGATGATGGAACCTGAATGCCTCCTCAGCTCCCCATGAGCCAGGGGACAATGAAAGTCCCTCAAAAATTCTCCCATCACCAAAGGCTCCATGTAAGTTCCCAAGAAGAGAAAGGAGCTAGTGTGGCATGGAGTGATAGCACCAGGGAGAGATCATGACAAGCTGGCCCTGAACTTTGAGCAACCTAATGAGCTCTGGGACAGCACTTCTCTTTACTTGAAACTTACGGGTCCCCAGTTGCTACCCTGGGCACCATCACTCCAAAGGCTTTGCATAACTTTAAAGCCTGTCATTTCCTTCTGCAGCAGAGCTGAGTTATCTCTTCAACATCTCAGAAAGGTAATCAGTCTCCCAATAATATATGTCAGGGATAGCCACCCAATGGTTTTGACTCAGGAACTTCAAATGCCACCCCAACACACACAAACACCTCAAATCCTGATGACATTCTCTTTATTACATACCTCAGAATCATAAATCTGAGCAAAGGGTTCTTCCACAATGTGAAAAGCAACAGCGGCTTTTGGTGAGGTGTGCACCTGCTGCTTAAGATTTATCTATGGCTATATTTTGCATCCACTTTGGCTGGTTCTGCCAAATTCCTTATTGTGTGTATGCATGTATGTTTTCATAAGCCCTGTGCTGATGCCTTGACTGCTCTTGGTAACAGCCCCATTGTCAGGGCACCATCTGGTGGATGAGGTAAAACACGGGGACTTCTTCATTGTTAATGGACTGTCTACATTCACAACAGAGCTGAAAAGCCCAAAGTCATTGGAAAGGTCTAAGCTATACGTATTGTCAGCCACCACACTAAATAGCTCTCTGTGGGCAAAAGCCAAAGTCAACTCTGTTCAGAAGAGTTGAATTGCTTTACACATCATCTCTGAAATACCCCGCTGCACTTAAAATGTGTATATTATATTAATTATAAGGCTTCTCAAGACTGCCAATTGTCACAATGGTCTAACGTGCATCAAAAAGCCTCAGTTCTCTGGCTGTGCTTCAGATATGCAGAAATCTTCTTATAGGACGTGTTTTTAGAAAGCTGCTTTATTCTGTCCCTTTAGTGACACATTCACATCAAGGGGGGGTATCAACAGTAAATGGCATTTCCAGTAATGAAGGAATAAACCTAGATATCCACAAGTCCGTTACCTTGGCAACTGAGTGGCACAATCAGAATCTCTCAATTGAACCGCCATTAGAGAGGCTTTCTTTCCCCTTTTGAAGTGTGTGTGTGTGTGTGTGTGTGTGTGTTCCACAGATCAGCAAAAGGAAGCAGGGGAATGATTGGGGAGGAAAATGTCCAACAGGAATTTTCCTGGAACACTTCGGAAGCATGCAAGCAGTGAATAGGGGCAGGAGAACGAAGCACACAATGGCGGCCCCCATAAACCTCATGATTGCAATCAGCTTTTTAAGCACAAAGAAGATGGCTGACACCAGTATAAGCACACTTGAAAGGAATGCCATCTCCCCCTCCTTCACAGAGGCAAAATTAGTTGCCTGGTAATGGCACAAATAAAGCTCCCAAAGAAGGCTTTGACATTCTCTGGATAGGAAATATATATATTGAAAATGGAGCGGCCACTTATGCTTCATAAAAAGGTACCCCCCCCCAAAAGGACACAGATTTGCATAGAATTAGCATGTGACAATATATGTATCAGTGCAAATTTAGTGAGAATTACTATGGTTTAGGCAGACAGTGAGTGACGCAATGACCTAGCTGTTGATGGCAGACTTTTCAGTCTCTGCTCTTTCTTTAATAATAATAATAATGAATTATTTTATTATTTATACCCATCCAGCTGGGTTTTCCCAGCCACTCCTCAGCACATATAAAAATAAATTTAAAAAGTCACACTTTAAAAACTTCCCGATACAGGGCTGCCTTCAGGTGTCTTCTAAAACCTGTGTAGTTCTTTATCTCCTTGACATCTGGTGGGAGGGCGTTCCACAAGGAGGGCACCACTGTTGAGAAGGCTCAAACCTGTGTAGTTCTTTATCTCCTTGACATCTGGTGGGAGGGCGTTCCACAAGGAGGGCACCACTGTTGAGAAGGCTCTCTGTCCGGTTCCCTGAAACTTCACTTCTTGCAGTGAGGGAACAGCCAGAAGGCCCTTGGAGGTGGACCTCAATGTCCAGGCTAAACAATGGGGCTGGAGATGCTCCTTCAGGTATACTGGGCCGAGGCCGTTTTAATATTGGATTTGGTCTGGACAGTCCTTCAAACAAAGAGCTCTTTCAAATAGAAAGCAACTCTACATGGCGTATTTGCTGTTGTTGCATTTGCAAACTTACTCTGTTTCCAAATACTTGCAAGTGACTCCCGTAATGGAGCAGGGGTAGGAGTTTATAGGAAAGATTTTGTCAGCAAGAAAGGTTTTTCGTCTTTTTGCTTCTCATTTTCTCCAGTTTGTTGTTTTTGTTTTTGATTTGTGGTTTTGATTTTATGGGAGCTGAAGGGGTAGAATTAGTAAATCTGCTGGTTTTTATATTTCACTGTTTAGCTACTTTGATTTATCATAGGTGCAACTTCTTTGATGAGGAATAGGCTTGACCTTTGTATGCCTTGTGTTTGCCCAATATTTTTCTCCCCTTCACTTTGAAGGCTGGTCCATTACTTTTTATGTCAGTAGACTTATATTCTATTTTTCTTGGATGAACTGAATTATTGGGCAGGCCTGTGGAATTTGGCACATGTTAGGAGTCATTGTTTTTGAATTGCAAAAACCTGAAAATAAAAGCAACATTGGAATCCAAGTCTTCATTTAGTCAGCTAACATCCATTAATGCCTTCAATAATAATCCCTTACAATTTGGGCCATGACATGTCTGTAAGAATGGCACGCTGGGAAGGACAGTTGAACATGCTAGAGGAGATGATCGGCCTGAGAAAATGAAAAGGTGACACTTCCTTGGCAGGCAGTCATGGCTTTAAGGAGAGTAAGTCCTCAGACCTCATTAATTCTGCAAACGGCTATACCACATAAGGATGGAATGTTACCCAGCATAATTTAGCAGCCCTATTGGAAATGTCTACATAAGATGAAAAGCAGTGCTGAATCAAGGAGGAGTATGCCTGGGTAGGAAACCACTTGGGGACTTCACATGTGCAGCCTTCAAGATGGAAGAAAGGTGGGGTGGAAATGGAAAGGAACTTAAATAAATAAATAGCCGTGTGGCCAACTCCCTAACATTCTCCAGTCAATGTACACTGCCGTGGCCACCAGCTCCTCCCCTCCCAAACTCAGGCGGATTTCTTAAGCCAACTTCCAGCTGTCCTCCCACTTATTGTGCTGCCTCTGCTGCATACCCTCCAACATTTCTCCAATGAAAACAGGGACATCCTGTTCCATTATTATTATTATTATTACTACCCTACTCATCTGACTTGGTGGCCCCATCCACTCTGGACTGCTTCCGACATATGTGAAAGCATAATAAAACATTAAACATTGAAAAAATTCCCTGTACAAGGCTGCCTTCATGTGTCTTCTAAAGGTTGCCTAGTTACTTATCTCCTTGGCTTAGGGGTCACATAACTCCATACTCTCCAACACTTCTCCGATGAAAATGGGGATGTCCTAAGCAGAAAAGCACGACATTCTGGGATCAAATCAGAAACCAGGATGGTTTCTGTAAATCCTAGACTGTCCCTGGAAAATATAGACACTTGGAGGGTCTGCTGCTGCCACCACCATCCTTAAATGGTACCATTTGGCCTCTCTTTCCCCCTAATCCCAGGCTCACTTTCCCCTTATTCCATATCTCTACCAACAATTTCCTCCTTCACCTTCCTCCTCTTCCTCTCATACAACACAAACAAGCACCTGGGGAAGATTCTGGTTGTGGGGCTTCTATACTCTCTGAGATATTTAGTGGTGCTCAAGCAGAAGGCCAGCAGCCTTCCATCAAAACTGGTACCTGAGGCAAATAGTGTGTCAGCTTTCTTGAAAAGCCTTACATACTCAAAAGCCAAAGCTTATTGCCTCAATCCAGCTTTAGTCATGCATAAGAACCAGTAACCCCGGTTGCGAGTGTGCATCCACATTCTTCTAGAAAGTGCATCCAGCCCAAGATGTCTGGATGCTCACTGCATTGTAGATGGTGATGCAGATATGCAGAAATGCATTTGCATTCACGTACAGTGGTACCTCGGGTTACAGATGCTTCAGGTTACAGACTCCGCTAACCCAGAAATAGTACCTCAGGTTAAGAACTTTGCTTCAGTATGAGAACAGAAATCGTGCCTCGGCAACAGTGGGAGGCCCCATTAGCTAAAGTGGTACCTCAGGTTAAGAACAGACCTCCAGAACAAATTAAGTTCTTAACCCAAGGTACCACTGTATTTGCCCACAGAAGGCTGCCTTTCCATGTATGAATCTCTCTTACTGGCTAAGTGTGGCCATTTTCTGTGCTTTCTCACTTTTTTCCACTTCACACTTCTCTGAAGTCTCTCAGCCTCACTCACCTCACAGAGTGTTTGTTGTGGGGGAGGAAGGGAAAGGAGAATGTTAGCCGCTTTGAGACTCCTTCGGGTAGTGATAAAGCGGGATATCAAATCCAAACTCTTCTTCTTCTTCTTCTATGCTTACTTAGTGGAGCAATTTAGTATCTTGTGAGCAACCCTGAGATCTACAGATGTAAGGGAGAGAGGTATACAAATTTCATAAATAAGAATGATGCAGTCGCAAATAGCCACAGTGGGGCAATCTCTTTCAAGCACCCTTGAAATAGATTTGCATTTTTCTTGAACATAAACATGTTTGCAGGAAAGTCAGTCTGGGGTCCCTCCTTCTCCCTCCCTCTACTTCATTTTGCTTCTCATGTTTATGATGTGTGCTTTGTCAAGTGCAGGTGGTCAGGAATACTGTTTAATATTAGTGCTGACTTGGTCCTGGTATTCCTGGCACAGACCTATTTAAAATGGTTTCAGTACACATCACAGCTCGAGACCACACACAATCTCTGAAAGCATAGATTCTGCTGCAGGTACTAAATATGCATGATCTTTTTCTTTCTGGAATAATAAAAGAAAGCCAAATTTAGGTCCAAAAATCATTGAGCTAATATGTGGTTTATTGATCCCTATACTAAGGAGTAAAAGAAACATTGTTAACATTTTATATCTTCGGTTATTTATGCAACATTCTTACTCACTTTGAGACACTCAAACCCATTTTGGATTCTTTGCTTACTTAAAATGGTTGACTCAACCCTACCACATAAAGAGCGGTAAATTATAATAGTGATGGCTTTTCTTTTTCCTCAAGCAATCCAGGGCTTAATATGTTAGCATTCAGAAATGCCTCAGCCAATCAGCACAGGAAAAAATCCTATGCACAACTTTTCTGCAAGGTGCCAACTTCAAAAGGAGAAAAATAACACATTTTCTGAAACAGCACACGCACACACAAAGTTTTACAATTTATACCGCCAGATGTAGTTACAAAAGAAACCGTGATAAAGAACTTGGAAGCCACAATCCATGCATTTCACAGGTGCAGCCAAGTGAAACAGCTTATGGAGGGACATAAAAGGGAAAAGCCTGCAGTGGTCAGAAATTCCAGGGGTTGAGATGCTAACACACAAACCCCACCACCACCGCCCATAGCTCCAGTCTTGTATGTACCGCTGGTGGCAATGCAAAGGAGCATATACATTAGAAGAGAGAGCCTGCTAGCTCTCAGTCCACTGCATCTCATTATGTCTGTCTCAATACTTTCTGTGTTCTTGAGCAAGACAAATGCTGACAGGAGGGGAGAAGAAACTCCAAGCTGAGAAACAATCAAGCCATTTAGGGAAACATATTGCCTCGCAAAATGGAAATTCAGTCCCAGCACTTCATGATGGCAACAATGGACTTCTATTTGTTTATCAGGTGTTTGTGCTTTGCTGCTGCTCAACTTAATGTCACAGTTGTGTGGTTCACTAAGCACAAGGCCACAGCAGAACTAAAAGAAGAAATAGCCTCCAAGTGGAATAGATAGATAGATAGATAGATAGATAGATAGATAGAGATGATAGACAGATGATAGATGATGATAGATAGATAGATGGATAGATGATAGATAGATAGATAGATGATAGATAGATGATAGATAGATAGATAGATAGATAGATAGATAGATAGATATATAGATGATAGATAGATAGATAGATAGATGGATGATAGATAGATAGATAGATGATAGATAGATAGATAGATAGATAGATAGATAGATAGATAGATAGATAGATGATAGATAGATGATAGATAGATAGATGATAGATAGATAGATAGATAGATAGATAGATAGATAGATAGATAGATGATAGATAGATAGATAGATAGATAGATAGATAGATAGATGATAGATAGATGATAGATAGATAGATAGATAGATAGATAGATAGATAGATAGATGATAGATGATAGATAGATAGATAGATGATAGATAGATAGATAGATGATAGATAGACAGACAGATAGATAGATGATAGATAGATAGATAGATAGATATAGATAGATAGATGATAGATAGATAGATAGATAGATGATTGATAGATAGATAGATAGATGATAGATAGATTAGATGATAGATAGATTAGATGATAGATAGATAGATAGAGAGAGAGAGAGAGAGAGAGAGAGATAGATAGATAGATAGATAGATAGATAGATAGATAGATGATAGATAGATAGATAATGCATACCCTCCAACATTTCTCCAATGAAAATAGAGATGTCGTCTCCAACATTTCTTCAATGAAAATAGGGACATCCTACCATACTCCGCAACACTTCTCTAATGAAGTAGTGACATTCTAAGGAAAAGAGGGACATTCTGGAATCAAAACAGAAACTGGGACAGCTTCTGTAAATCTGTGACTATCCCTGGAAAATAGGAACACTTGGAGGGTCTGCAATAGATGAGAGATAGATAAATAGATAGATGATATAAAATTCATAGTCACTGCTGGAATAGCTGCTAACTTCACTGAAATCCCTGTTCACTTTCCTCCAGTGGGTGTTTATATATAATGTTTTAATTGTTTTGGCTTCTAGCAATATCATAATTATGATTTCTTTCCCAGGGAAAGAAATGGCAGCTAATTGGCAGAGGCTTTGTCAAAACACACAGGTCTCTTGGGGAGAGAAAGAAACAATTTGTCAACGTATGCAGCATTTGGCCTTTTATATAGTCATCTTTCAGTTAGGAACATCGAGGCTGTTAAGTGGTGCCTAGGGATCAGTGTGCAGGGCTCTTTCTGACTCAGTGGCCTCTCATCTTGAAGTGACATTATATGCCTCTCATCACTGTCAGTGGCATTCGCTACGTAAGCACTTCCTGTATGGCTGCAGCATCTTTCCCAATGGAAAGCCTCCCATTGTTAACCTTTCAAACGTCAATTCACCACGCATCCTTCATCGCCTGGCTTCCCAGGTAGGCAGACATATTTGACGTTTGCTTGGAAGGTGATAAATCCTGGCAAGAGAAAGGACGTCAGGGTCTTGGGATGCATCATATACTGGAACTCTCATGTAATGGATTAATAAGCCACACAGTCTCCTTTGTCATCATTCAGATAGGGGCTGTTATGCAGACACCTGTAGACTCAAGACCCTTCCCCCATTCATCCCATCACCAAAATCCAACACAGGAGAGACAGCATGGGAAAGACATTCCAGAGGTCCACATCTCACCTATGATCATCACTAATACAGTGGTACCTCGGGTTACATACACTTCAGGTTACATACGCTTCAGGTTACAGACTCCACTAACCCTGAAATAGTGCTTCAGGTAAAGAACTTGGCTTCAGGATGAGAACAGAAATTGTGTTCCGGCGGCGTGGTGGCAGCAGGGGGCCCCATTAGCTAAAGTGGTGCTTCAGGTTAAGAACAGTTTCAGGTTAAGAATGGACCTCTGGAATGAATTAAGTACTTAACCCGAGGTACCACTGTATTTCAGTGGCATTATAATGTTATGGAAGTTTTGTAAAAAGTAATAATAATAATAATAATAATAATAATAATAATAATAATAATAATAATAGGAAGAAGGAGGAGGAGGAGGAGAATGTAATTTGGGTAAAGGGAATGGCTTCCAGGAAAGTTTGTACTTCTCTCCCACCCACCCATTTTTCTTTCCAAATAAATGCCTAGATGAGGTAAGGAATGGAATTCAAGTGACCCAAAGGACTTGGGAGCTAATCCAAAAGAATGGCAGCTGAATGGTCCACTGGAAAGGAGCCAGTGCCTCCCCATTGTTTCCATTTTGTCACCTGCTGAAGGTGAATCTTCCTATTCCTGTTAGTTGACCTTGGCAGCTTGATTTGGCCCTTACGTCTTCACTTGCCAGCCAGTGCAGTTGGGTAATCTGAAAAATGGAAAGCTTTCCCCAAAGCAGCTAAAGGGGCCTTTTAAACTTTCCATCTCTTGAGCAAAGAGAGAGCCAGCTCAGGAAGGTGTCAAATAACAAGTGATTAGCTGGTGTCACCCCCCCACTTCCCCCCAAATGATGCAGCTACATACCAAACCGTATTCAGGGCAGGGCATATAATTACAGCTTAGCCCTTTGTTCAGGCTGTAAAATCACATACAATGACAGTGAGGCCAGAGGTAACAAATAGCAAAACCTTGCTCTTCTGTTTCTTGGTATCCAGCAGTGATACTGGTGCCAGACTAGCTAGGGATTTTTTCTTTTTCTTTTTCTTTCTTGTTCTGAAGGAGTGAATAGCAACAGCTTGTTTTGTTAAAAAGATCTATGGTGTGTTTTCTGTTGATCACGCTCAACAGGGATGGCTATTTCTGCACCCACATTCCCTTGGTGCGAGTGCAAAAAAATAAATAAAAAATCACTGGGCTCACATCTTGGATGTGTTTCTTCTCTCTCATTAAAAAAAGTAAAGGACCCCTGACAATTAAGTCCAGTCGCAAACGACTCTGGGGTTGCGGCGCTCATCTCGCTTTCTTGGCCGAAGAAGCCAACGTTTGTCCACAGACAGTTTTTCTGGGTCGTGTGGCCAGCATGACTAAGCCACTTCTGGCAAAGCCAGAGCAGCGCACAGAAACACTGTTTACCTTTTCACCGGACATGCTTTCAAACTGCTAAGTTGGCAGGAACTGGGACCGAACAACGGGAGCACACCCTGTCACGGGGATTCAAACCGCTGACCTTCCGATTGGCAAGCCCAAGGCTCAGTGGTTTAACCCACAGCGCCACACGCGTCCCCCCTCTCTCATTAAAGGTAAAGGTAAAGGTACCCCTGCCCATACGGGCCAGTCTTGACAGACTCTGGGGTTGTGCGCCCATCTCACTTAAGAGGCCAGGGGCCAGCGCTGTCCGAAGACACTTCCGGGTCACGTGGCCAGCGTGACATCGCTGCTCTGGCGAGCCAGAGCTGCACACGGAAACGCCGTTTACCTTCCCGCTGGTAAGCGGTCCCTATTTATCTACTTGCACCCGGAGGTGCTTTCGAACTGCTAGGTTGGCAGGCGCTGGGACCGAGCAACGGGAGCGCACCCCGCCGCAGGGATTCGAACCGCCAACCTTTTGATCGGCAAGTCCTAGGCGCTGAGGCTTTAACCCACCGTGCCACCTGCGTCCCAACTACATTACACCATTACACCACCATAAATCTCATTACACCACCATAAATCTCTCATTACACCACCATAAATCAGGCAATGTGCAGTGCAATCTCTGTAAATGGTCTTGTGGAAACATGGGATGTGTACACACTTACATTTACATTCAGTGTGCTCCCAGTGCAGTGAATTCATGACATCAGCCATGATCCAATCTACCCTGCCATTTCTTACGACATAATGCATTTTATTGCATCTCCTCCAAAACCAGCTTCAGCCTGAATCGAGAAAAAGAAAGTCCTAACTGTGTTCTAAGTTGGTAATGTGTATAGAAGCAGAGGGTATAAAATTATGACAATTGAGTCTTGGGGTGGTCTCGTGTCTCAGTATCTGGGTTTTTCTTTGGCCTACTCCTCTATCTTTCCCTCTTGAGCTCTCCATCTTCCCCCAAGCGTGTATGTGAAACTGGATGCCATAGCTGCTTTTATCAATATGTTTCTATGTTTTCATTATGAACTGGCAAAAAGCAACACCAGAGCCTGTGTGATAGTGGTTGCTCTTAGGGCAGGCCATCCCAATGGAGCCTAAATAATTCAAGAAAATATAGAGTCAAAAGGCCAACTCTAACACACCAGCTCTCCCCCGCCCTGACCTGTTTACACAAGTCAACACACACACACACACTTTCATTTTGGTGAGCAAAACCTCAGCTTACATGTCTTTGTGCATTGATGCTGGTTTTGGCTTCTCTGCAAATGCAGCTGCTGGTTCTAGTGCTGCTACATTGGAGGCTGTCTTAACATTGTAGGGCAATTTGCACCATACCAGAAAGGATGGGAAGCCCTGTTCAGGGATTATGCTTCAACGGAGAACCGGAACACAAGTAGGGGCTTCAGAGCTACACATCAAAGCCTTGCCTCCAACATCCCTCTGTGTGCTGGCTCAGTCCCTGACCTCACTATTCTGAGTGGGAAGGTTTTAAAGGGGGGCAGAGTGGTTCCCAAGCTCATTTGGTTGTGCAGGGTTAGAAATCCTACCCATGAACAGGAACCTGCTCCGTGACTATGGCTCCTGGTTTCAAGGAGCCTTCTAGCCACAAACATGCTTAGAAACATCCTTCAGATTCTTCTGTTAACCAAAGGAAGTTGAGTGCATGTATGGCCATTGGGTCTTCTCTGCATATGACTAACCTAAGTTGGTTGCTTAGATGGAGCAGCCAGCTCACAAATATTGGGTTGTGGACACTTACATCCACTGGATATGACTAACTTAGGTGTGGTAATTTCAGAGCGTCTACTTGGAGTGAAATTTGGGCTACAATCTCTTGTTTCTATGTGAAGACATCCTCCTACATTGATTCTGTAGATGTTCTTGCAAAACACCATTCCGCTGCAGGGATTCTACAGGAAGGGGCAGACTTTGGTAAAAAAATAATTGTAACATGGCACCCTATGTGAGGCCAAAATTTGGTGCCCCCAAATGGATCTTCTCCATTATGGATCATCTTTTTGTGTCCCCTCGATTCGGCACCCTGTGCAAGGGAACCAACTGCATGCCCCTCTAAATTCAGCGCTGATCCAGTAGTGCAATTCTAGATTCTGGACATAATGGCTTTATTGGTAGTGGTGGCTTCTTCTGATAGCATTGGGTATGACTTCACTCACTTCAGAAATGGGGACTTGGTGGTCTTCCAGATACTGCTGGAGCCCAACTCCCACCAGTCCCAGCCAGCATGACCAATAGTCAATTATGATGTGACTTGTGGTTTACTAATGGAGAGCCACAGGTTTTCCTGCTACAGTGGTACCTTGGGTTACATACACTTCAGGTTACATACGCTTCAGGTTACACACTCCGCTAACCAAGAAATAGAGCTTCAGGTTAAGAACTTGGCTTCAGGATAAGAACAGAAATCGGGCTCTGGTGATGTGGCAGCAGCAGGAGGCCCCATTAGCTAAAGTGGTGCTTCAGGTTAAGAACAGTTTCAGGTTAAGAACGGACCTCCAGAACGAATTAAGTACTTAACCCGAGGTACCACTGTATATTTGGGATCTCTTCCCCATTCTTCTGAGTGGGGCCCTAAACGTCCACCCCAAAGCCCTGCTCTGATGGCACTACGAATCTGAGGAGCCGAAGATTCTGTGCCTCCCCTTGGCAGCTCCATCTGACACAGATTTTTATTGTCATTTTATACCTTGAGTCAATATTTGGTCCCTTATGTTTAGCTGGGTTTCCAGAAAGCTGTCAGAGAATTTCTAAAATGCACTTTAAACTCATGTGCTACATTTATGATATAGTTTATAACATGCTTTAGGCAGACAAGTGAGTTTAAATCTCTTCACAGTGTTATTTTATTGGGAGGGGGGTTGGAGAGGGAGGGAGGGGGAGAGAGAGAGAGACTAGGAAAATATATATAAAAGCAAAATAAAAGCAAGGAAAAGAGAGGGGAGAGAATCTTAACATAATACTGTTGTATATTGTCTGACATGCAGCAAACTGGAGAAGTAGCTCATGTTTAATTCTGTACCTAACTGATGCATCTTATGTGGTGGGTCACCTACATGTCACAGTCTATTATATGTACTGATTCATTTGTGCATAAATAGGGACAGTCTTGGGAAAACCCCAGTTACTATGGGATAAGTACTATGTGTTGAACTTGTGCAGACGTTCAACATGAAATTACAAGCCAAGCATTAGCCTTGGATTAATGAATACATTTGCAGCCTTGCGTTAGAATGCTATGAGTGAAACAACTTGCCTTTAACAGAGCACAGGGAATGTGAGCAGGAGTACAATGGATCGCTAGTTAAAATGATTGCTCCACCCCCATCCATTTTGGCTTAGCACAAGGATAAAACCAAGAAATCCAGTGTGGTGTAGTGGTTAACAGCAGTAGTCTCATAATCTGGTGAACCGGGTTCGTGTCTCCGCTCCTCCACATGCAGCTGCTGGGTGACCTTAGGCCAGTCACGCTTCTCTGAAGTCTCTCAGCCTCACTCACCTCACAGAGTGTTTGTTGTGGGGGAAGAAGGGAAAGGAGAAGGTTATCCGCTTTGAGACGTCTTAGGGTGGTGATAAAGTGGGATATCAAATCCAAACTCTTCTCTTCTTCAGAAACTGCTGGTTGTTGCCCCATGAGGCATGCCACCAAAGGCTCTCAATTAATAACATTCCAGATTGACTCCACCCATGCTGGCAATTGGCTCCTTCTTGGCAGGAAGTAGTATAAGAAGCCTTCCTGTCTCAGAAGAGCATGGGTGGGGAGCCGTTTGCAGATCCCAGGGCTACATCTGGATCTACTCCATGAGTCAAATTTGCCAGGTGGATTGGGCTGCTCACCTGACAAATTCCCTTGTGCTCCCATTTTAAGGGGAAGCGGGGAGACTGGCAAAGGGTTTTGCAAGCCTTCTTCCACTTCTCTTTTAAGTTCCTGATCTCAGGGACTGAAAAAGGAAGGAAGAGGAAGCTTGGAGAACCCTTTGCGAGTCTCCCCTGCTTCCCTGATCTCACTTCAGTCTTAAAGGGGCAGAGGTGAGACGCAAGAATTCATGGACATCCGATGGAACTAAAATTTGGAAGACTCAGGATAGACAAAAGAAAGTACAGTCATACCTCCGGTTGCGAACGTGATCCGTGTAGGAGGCACATTCACAACCTGCAGCATTTGTAGCATGAAGTGCTGTGTCTGCGCATGCGTGTGATGCAATTCAGCATTTCTGCACATGCGTGTGACATTATTTTGTGGTTTTGCGCATGCGCGCCGAAACCCAGAAGTAACCCGTTCGGTGCAGAAAACACGCAACCCACAGCGTTCATGATCCGAGGTAAGACTGTACTTCTTCACATACTGGGGTTGAGCCCCATGTTGGAAAAAAAATTCCTGCATTGGAAGTGGTGCTTTCTCTGCCATGGGATCTTTCCACACACCCCTTTGGATTACTCAGTAAATTAATTCACCACCTGCCCCTTAATGCACATTAACGCAAATAGCAGCTGGCACAGGAAGTTCTGGTTTTGGGATGGGTTTCAACACCTCCTCCCACAACTTACCTCGCAACCAGAGGTACCACTGTGTGATTTGTCCTCTGGAGTACCTATACCCTTATTTTATCTATTTATTTAAAATATTTATATCCCACACTTATCAAGGCAGCTTACAACATGAAAAAATAAAATAAATTCAGACCCTAAATATCCATAAAACCCAATCTAAAACATTGGTAAAAAAAAATATCAGGAGATACTGGCTGGTGAAAAAGAGAAATTCATATTGTGAAGATCCATCTAAACAGTACGGTTCTCTGAAGACATCTGAAAGAAGGCACAGATGGTTCCTGCCAAACCTCTACTGGTCGGCAGCTCCAAAGGGCAGGGCCTACCACACGAAAGGCCTACTCCCTAGTGGACCACCAGAAGAGCCTCATGAGGGCATCTCACAAAGAACCTTCTGTCAACTCACAGGTTTTACACACTGGGAGAATATTGCTCTTAAAAAAGACGTGCAATAAAAATGAAATAGTTCTCTGTAGGCATGCCAAAGGCACGGACCTCCTTGGTTCCCAAAAGGTGACTGTTTGACCTGTATTGATGATGTGGCCGTGGTCTACAAACACAACCACAAAAATGCTCTCACATTTTTGGTAATGTGATCACGAATGTATCTAAGACTGTGTCTTATCAAAACCCAATGGATAATTTTGTTCCTCTTAGGGCTTTTCTCCCAGGTAAAGGGGTGCAGAAATTCAGTTTTAGATGCTGCTCAAACTACTGTGTACCCTCCAACATTTCCAACAACAACATTAACCATTGAAAAAACTTGCCTGTACATTCATACCTCTTGTTACGTTTGCTTCATGATACGTTTTTTCAGCTTGCATCCTGCAGCGACCCGGAAGTACCAGAAAGGGTTACGTCCAGGTTTCACCACTCGCGCATGCACAGACATGCAAAATGATGTCACAAACATTCACAGAAGTGGCAAATCGTGACCCACACATGCGCAGACGCACAGGCGCGGGTTGCGTTACTTTCAGGTTGCGAATGGGGCTCCAGAACGGATCCCGTTCGCAACCAGAGGTACCACTGTACAGGGCTGCTTTCAGATGTCTTCTAAAGGTTGTATAGTTACTTATCTCCTTGGCTCGTGGGTCGCATAGCTCCATATCCTCCAGCATTTCTCTGATGAAAATAGGGACATCCTAAGGAAAAATGGGTCTTTCTAGGATCAAATCAGAAACTAGGATGGTTTCTGTCAATCTGGGACTACCCCTGGAAAATAGGGACAGTTGGAGGGTCTGCTACTGTACTCAAAGTGACTTACAGCGTAAGGATAAACTGTATACTATACTACTGGGAGACAAATTAAACAGGTTGCTAAAAATACTCAGCAGCTGCTCTCCTCAACTGTGGGATAAATCTGGGTTTCTATAATTCTTCTATAAGTAAATTCTGGGTTCCACTAAGGATGATGGTGGCAAGGCAATGGCAGTAAGGGAGACATATGTCCTGTTGATAATCTGCTGGGAATATTTCCTAGCCAAATCTCACTAAAATGAATGGGAGCTTTCATGCCAATTAGCAGAAGAGGAATATCATTTAGCCAAATGTGATTGTATAGATGTTCTGTGGTCTGGTGCTTCAAATATAGCAGCGGAATCAAGAATATGAGTATGGTTGGATATAGATAACCCTTTCCCCCTCATGGTTGTATAATTTTTCTCACTCCCTGGAATGGTTGATTTCACGTTGAAGTATTCATGGAGACGTCCATGCAAAATAAATGGAAAAGTTTCTGCATGTAATATTTTCAACTCACATATGTAACAGAAAGCAGGGAGATTGAGATAAAGGCTCATGAATGAGTATTCTTTCACAAATGATCATGTGAAATTACACAAGGAGCCCAAAGTCAAAACCCAGACTAAACTTGAAGCTATGCACAATCTGTCTCATGATACTTTCACCATGGCTATTATTTTTAAAGAAGAAAATGTCTGTGCCTGGTATTTGGGCAGTTCCGGAGGTAAAGCTGCACTGTGTGACTCACCTTTGACTCCTGAGGAGATGCATTCATGAGCTGGCCTCCATTAACAAATCTGAAATAATGGCCTTTTCCCTAATAGCTGTAGACTATGAGGACCAGTATGTTGAAAAACACCCTTGTCAGCAGGGAGCAACTTCCAGTTATGTGGCCTTTTAGGAATTAATTAAGTGGCCATCAGGCCCAAGGGCCTTATTAAATATTCGGCCCTTTAACAGCTTCCTCTACTGACTCTGATGGATTAGGAGTCCCATCAAACCAAAACTAGAAACTGAAGCAGTCAAAAAAAAATATTTCCAAATTATTTTTGTTTCGTTAGCAGAGATAGTTAAATACCTACCAAATGACTAACATTACAGTATGTCTTCATGGCCCGTATTTTTACTCATTAGCCAATTTACTTAATTGACGAAGCTTTTTGTTGGCTGAGTGGATTAAATCCAACTAAGCCATACTGAGTAGACCCATTGAAATCAATGGTTTTAAGTTGGGCCCACCAATTTCAAAATGAGTTTGCTTTGCTTGCCGTATGAATATGAAATGAATGATAAACTGTGATAAAAGTCTTGACTTATTTCCAATATTTATGCATTGTCTGTTAATTATTTTTTTAAAAAAATATTTCAAATGCAATACAGATAGACACCCCTCCCCCGCAAAAAAACAAACCTATAGCAAGTTGAAATAACATGGAGAGTAATGAGAAGAGCAGAACAGAGGTCAGAGGTGTGCAGACACAGTTTGAGACTGCTTGGGAAACATCCAGGAGAAGAGGAGCCTTAGAAAGAAGGGAAGGCAGGGTCCTTCAGTCCTGGCAGGTGCTCCATGGGGGCACGTTCTACTAGGAAACACAGGCATAGTGGGGGGGGCAGGGGAAGCAGCTGTTTATCCCCCTGTCGTAGTCCCCTGATCAAGTAAAATAATAGAAATACTTAACCAACTGACCAATCACGTCGGTTCTGTCCTCCTAACAAAAGTCCTCCCCACCCTAACCAAGTCCTGCCCCCACCCCCAACAAAAAACCTGGTTTTCCCACGCTGAGAAGGGTTGCTGAGACTACTGGGCCAGTTGTATGTTTGTTTCCTTGAATAAAGAGTTACTGTAACTTCACTGGCGATGAAGATCTGCTTCTTTTATTGCTGACCTGCGGCAGACAGACGTCAGTCCTGACACCCAAATTCCCCACTCCTGTTGTAGCCTATCATTTATAGTTATACAGTGGTACCTCAGATTAAGAACTTAATTCGTTCTGGAGGTCCGTTCTTAACCTGAAACTGTTCTTAACCTGAAGCACCACTTTAGCTAATGGGGCCTCCTGCTGCCGCCGCGCCACCAGAGCACGATTTCTGTTCTCATCCTGAAGCAAAGTTCTTAACCCGAGGTACTATTTCTGGGTTAGCAGACCTGAAGCATCTGTAACCTGAAGTGTATGTAACCCAAGGTACCACTGTATTTTCCTTCAACTTTTGCTTTAGAAAGTACATAGAAATATGAGTCCGAGAATGGAAAACACTGGTCCAGGGATTGGGGAGTCATTGCATAATGAGCAGAATCTGGTTTTTTGGGGTGGGGGAGTGTTGCCTTTCTCCCCGCCACCCACCCACCCAGCTGTTTTGTGAAACTCCTGGAAAATGTAGCCCTCCTCTGGCAAGTCTTTCACTGTCATTGTTGTGAAGTGGATTATTCTAGACAAGCTCTTAAGTTCTTAGGTTGATTGGCAATCCATCCGTACATGGGTATTTTGATACACTATATTGGGGAGATCAAAGGCACCTAATATGATGCTGTCCTCTTCCCTCCTTTGTACACTGCAGGCAAAAACTGGTATGTTTTAATTGCACCATCTGGTCAGACTCAGTCTTGATTTAATTTCCTTGCTATTGTGCTCTATGGATTGTAAAGACAGAAGCACAGATATTGCCTTACAATGGAAACACCGTGCAGCTCATTTGACAAGCTAAAAACTGAACAAAGTTGCTGGAGAATAATCACATCAACTCTCACAAAACTCTTTCTCTTCTATGTTGCATCTATGTGCATAAGTATGGGTGGATATATTGGTCCTTGGTGTCGTTTATGACCTTGATGCTGAAAGCTTAAAAAATAATGTGCTGAGTGACTGACCAGAATATCAACGTCTCCCATCCTCTTGGCAATATATGGTTGTCATGAGGTGGAGTGGAAGAATTCTCTTAACCCATTCATAGCTGAGGTTAAAGCAAGCTGTTGAAAGCTGTAAACAGGGGATCTCTCTGTGTGATTTATTAGTGTACAGAGGTACCTCAGGTTACATATGCTTCAGGCTACATACGCTTCAGGTTACAGAATCTGCTAACCCAGAAATAGTGCTTCAGGTTAAGAACTTTGCTTCAGGATGAGAACAGAAATCGTGCTCCAGTGGCGCAGCAGCAGCAGGAGGCCCCATTAGCTAAAGTGGTGCTTCAGGTTAAGAACAGTTTCAGGTTAAGAGCGGACTTCCAGAACGAATTAAGTACTTAACCCGAGGTACCACTGTACTTTAGATTGTTTATACACTTGCTTTTTGTAAGTCGCTTTGAGCAGGGATGTCTTACCCATAGAGGCTAGTGGAGTGGGATGCCAGGGTGCCAGGTTCTGGAGGGCGCAAGGAAAGAGGCGGAGGCTGGATGTGGCACCTCCCAGCATCAGCTCACCGCCCTCACCCGCCTCTGCCATGCTGCACCAAAGCAGCGCTGCGCCCGCAGCCTCTGTCTGCCTTGACCACCATGGCACGAAGCGGCCAGCTGAGCCGGGAGGCACGCGTCCAGCCTCCGCCTCTTCCCCGCTGGAGGAGCTGCCCTCCAGCCGCTGCCTGCTTCTTCCAGCCCCATCGGCAAAGCCATACTGCATTAAAAAAGGTTGAAAACTCTGGGAAATGGGGGGGGGCAGAGGGAGCTTTGCACCACGGTGCCAGATATGCGTAAGACGGCCCTGTCTTTGAGTTCTTTATTCTGGAAAGAAGTGGCTAATAATAATAGTCTGCAATCCTGTACATGCTTTCAGGTGAACATTTATACAATACATTTTGATTGCAATTGCAGGTGTGGGGCAGTGGAGGAGATTGGTTGGCAGGGCTTGTTTGTTTTCTTAAAGCAGAGTTTCCAACTGCACAAATTCCCTGTCTGATACCTCACAGAAAAAAGGCTGTAACAAACACAAAGCATGCTTTGCATGCTTGTCCTCACCCTGCACCAGTGGTAGTTTATCCGTGGTTTCTCCATAGATATCAGTAGTTCTTAACAATACAATCCAGTGGTTCTTGCAAGGATGTAAATCCCAATTCCGTGACCCACTGGTGCAAGGGCCATTGGGTCATCCTGAAAGTTATCTATTTCTGCTACATCATCAAGCTTGCACTGCCAAAACTGGTACCTGTGGAACAGTGGGCTTCTCCAGTTCTTGCCAAGATTGCCTATCAAGCACAAATCATCTGGTGGCTTAAAACTGTCTGTTTTATGAAGCAGTGCAGTGCAGACTTTCAGTACTGACTACTATTGGTTTACAGAGGAAACAGGACAACTCCTGACATTGTATGGTTGTTGTTGTTTAGTCGTTTAGTCATGTCCAACTCTTTGTGACCCCATGGACTAGAGCATGCCAGTTACTCATGTCTTCCACTGCCTCCCGCAGTTTGGTCAAACTCATGTTGGTAGCTTCAAGAACACTGTCCAACCATCTCGTCCTCTGTCGTCCCCTTCTCCTTGTGCCCTCCATCTTTCCCAACATCAGGGTCTTTTCCAGGGATTCTTCTCTTCTCATGAGGTGGCCAAAGTATTGGAGTCTCAGCTTCAGGATCTGTCCTTCCAGTAAGCACTCAAGGCTGATTTCCTTAAGAATGGATAGGTTTGATCTTCTTGCAGTCCATGGGACTCTCAAGAGTCTCCTCCAGTACCATCATTCAAAAGCATCAATTCTTTGGTGATCAGTCTTCTTTATGGTATAGTTTGGTAAAATATCGGGCCCTGAGTGTGTTGAGAATGTGCTCTCCATGGCTTTGAGGGACAAGGTTGAATTCTTTGCAGGGTTGCCAACTTACAAGAACACTGCTGTGATCCTCACCTGGAAAGGCTTATAAGCAGTGCTGTTTTTCTAGAAAGAGAGGTGCTGGAACTCACCATGAATGCCTCCTTTGTTCTCTTATAAAGGCAATGGTGCCCACTTGAGAGGTGCCGGAATTGAGTTCTGGAGAGTTCCGGCTGAAAAAATAAAACAAAAATAAAAGCAGGGGCCAACTATCTGTGGAAAAAGAAAACTTCTATATTTGCACCCATCATAATATGCCACCACTGATGAATAATACCCCAGGCAAACTATTTTGCTGTAGCGGAAGTAATGTAGGGTGGAGAGTAGGCCTGAGGTGTAGAAGCAAAAGTACTTTAAGGGCATTTACAAGGATGTGGGGAAGCATTACTTGCATGAAGAAAAAAAGGGAAGAAGTGTTTTAACAGGGTTTGGGAGTATGGAAGCCTTCCACTCTCAAATAATTTGCACATATTGCCCTGGCATTGCCTGCCACCTAACTTGTTTAGTTCCCCTGCTCATTTTGCCAACTGCATATTATCAGCTTTCGAACTCCATGGGTTTTTCCCCCCCCTCAATTGAACATTTTGTGTCCAACTGCACATTTTTTTTAAATGAAAGTACTGTAGGTTGGCACTGTAGAACAAACAAAACATCTAAAAGTTCTGAAGCAGCATATTGGGTCTATAACAACCCAATAAAGATAATAATCTTTAGATGCCAAACAAAAGACAGCAGAGGCTTGATTAAAAATATATTGTTACCAGAATAAGGTGCCTCCAGATTGTTTCTGTTTTCCGAGAGGCATTCTGGCACCTCTTTCCGTTTGTGCAATTAAAGTGGATTAAAGTGCCCTGTCACCATAGCAGAACAAATCCACATATTAAAAAGTTTTTTGGGGGGTTTTTTTTGGGAAAGCAAAAGAGAAATGGATTAAGAAGTTTGGGATGTGATGAACTAATGATTACTGGGAAGGTGCAATTTGATCAGAATGAATGCTCATTGTTGTGTAACTTCCCCACAAACAAATCAGAATGAGTGCTCAATTAACAGGTCATCTGGAGGAGACTACTATTTTGCAAGGGAGATATTTCCACCTGGTTCTATCACCAAACTCCTCCCAGATTGCATCGTTCTGGGCAGAGCCAAACCCAGGATTGAAACACTGCATTCTGGGCACATTCTCTCATCTCTTAATAGCACCACAACATGCAGGGAATGCAGAGTTAGTTGCACAAAATGAGCAGCAAGGTGTTTTTCTGCTACTGTATTAAGAAACAAATGAAATTTCAAAAGTGGGAAATTTTCAAGACTGTGTATTGGAATGAGAGAAAAGAAGCCCATGACCTAGTCTTCAGCATAGGAAAGAGTTTGGCAAGACATGAAAAGTGGATATGAGCCAACCTCATTTGTCTCCTACTTGACCTTTCTTCATCAGTCTTAATAGGAAATATCTAGGTATTGATTAGTTCGTTTAAAATGCTACTAGAGTAAATGTCATTCCACTCTGAATGGATGAAAGGAGTCAACAAAGAATCATCACACTAATTGTGATGTTGAAGAATGCAGATCACAAGCCTCGGGTGCAGAAAGCTAATGTTACCACTTCCCTTGATGTGAAATCTAAGAAAAACTATGGGGAGGAACCATGTGGGGTGGCCATCTTTGATGACTTTCAGCTAATGGAAGGCTGATCCTTGCCATTTCTCCCCAGTGTGCTTTCGTTGTGGGGTCTGCAACTGCATTCCAAATCAATACATATTCTCAGACAGCATAATTCATTCATAAATCATCATTTGCAAAACACTTTCCTACTAATAAACTTGCAGCAGGGAAGGCTGAAGTGGAAACTGGTTAAGGATAAAGCGAAACGCTGCACTAAACACAAAATGCCCAGGCTGCTATCGACACATCTGGAAGGTACTTTCCCAGCAGCCAAGATTGAATGAAATAGCTTGAATTTAGAAAAATGCCTTTATAATAAGCTCTGTTAAATTATATAGTTTTCCTTCAGGAAAGAGCCATCCATAATTCTAGCTAGTGTTCAGGGCAGAATAACGATGCACTAAAAATAAATGGTTTTTATCATAGAATTGTAGAGCTGGAAGGGACCTTGAGAATCATCTAGTCCAACCCCTTGCAATGAAGGAATCTTTCACCCGTGGGACTCAAACCTAAGGCAGAACCTAAGAGTCTTGCACACTATAGACTATGCCATAAGGTAGGGTTGCCATACATTCAGACATCCAGATTTCCCCACACATAATAATAATAATAATAATAATAATAATAATAATAATAATAATTTATACCCTGCCCATCTGGCTGGGTTTCCCTAGCCACTCTGGACTGCTTCCAACAAAATATTAAAATACAGTGGTCTGTTAAACATTAAAAGCTTCCCTAAACAGGGATTTCAATGGCGGAAATGACATCTTCTGGGATTTTTAGCAACATAACCGAAAATTCACGTGGTTGGTGTTTGGTGTTTTTTTTTTTTTTTTTACTCCACAACTCTGGGAACCTTCCCAAAAAGGTCAACAAATCTGTTTGTGTCCAGATTTTCACTTCTTGAAATGTGGCAACCCTGCCATAAGGGGGGATAGGATGTTATGCTCATCGTTTAGCTGGAAAAGTGGCCGACTTGCCTGCATTCCAGCAGATTTTCAGCAGCAAGACAAAACTGAAACACACACATATTTGGCGGTTCAGCTGCAAACCTAAGAAACCGATTACTCAATAGACTGAAATTTTCCTTTAGACCTCAAATACATAGTTCCCATAATCAGCTATATGGTTAGAAACACCACAGTGGGTTAAACAAAGGACAAAACATATGGGCTCTTTATTGACTATGACAAGACTACTGGTAGCTTGGGAAGAAAAGCAATTGCAAGCTCCCCCCCCCCCCATCTAAATGTTTAGTGAAAACATAAGATGTAGGATTTTAAAACACTGCACAAGGGGAGGCTGAATGAACAGGAAATTTGCCTTTGCGTTTTCAGTCTTATTGCTGCTAACATCCTATGTATTAACAACAAACTCATTCTCCAAGCCTAGATGCCTATGGACCAAAAGCACAGTTACCCAGAACACAAGGGGAGAGGGATCAGCAGGCTTGGAGGATCTCAAACATTTGTAGAAGTACAATTTTTCCTTTCTTCAAGGAAAATATACCGTATTTTTTGTTCTATAAGACTCACTTTTTCCCTCCTAAAAAGTAAGGGGAAATGTGTGTGCGTCTTATGGGGCGAATGCAGGCCGCGCAGCTATCCCAGAAGCCAGAACAGCAAGAGGGATCGCTGCTTTCACTGCACAGCAATCCCTCTTGCTGTTCTGGCTTCTGGGATTTTTTTTTCTTGTTTTCCTCCTCCAAAAACTAGGTGCGTCTTATAGAGCGAAAAATATGGTGTATCCTTGGGGGAGGGGGTGCAAATAAGCCCATTGAGTATACTGTATTCTAGCTACATTCTTGTGTCTTAGGAAATTGGGAGGCTGCCTTACAGCACATGTGACCTTTCTTCCTTCTCGCTCATAACACTCCCTGGCAGTGGCTTTCCAGAGTTTTAATCTGAAGCCTTTCCCAGCCCTACCTGGAGGGGGCAGGGATTTATTTAAAGGAATTATATTTTGCCTTTTAGGGCATGACCTTCACAAGGTGGCCTACAAGTAAAGGAGGTCCAAATGAAGTATGTTTGAGTGGTTAAAGGCACTGCTTTTTTCTAAGGTACATGCCGGTACGACGCACTGCTATCTCCCACCACCACCACCATCTTACCAGATCTCTTGGGCATTAACCAGCATTTACATGTTCTGTCACTACTTGTAATGCTCTCAAAGATTAAGGAAATAACACCGGAGGCACATATTGGGGGGAGGGAGAGAAATATGCACCAAATACATATCAGAGGATCGCCAAAGCATGTGCCATCAGAACTCAGCATCATCAAAGCTAGAAGTCAGGCCATAGTTACAGTTGCGTTTTCTCTAAAGCCCTAGAGGCACACATTGAAGTACTTCCTATTTCTCAGAAGAGCCAACCTACTAGACAAGTAGAAAACCTGAAATGGATTTGCTGCCATCGAGGTCTTCTGGAACCATGGCTACAATCAAGAAAGAATCCACCATAAAACCTAGAGGCCAGAAATGACTCGTCGTGTCTCAGACAGCCCACACATCCATAAGTGTAGGTCCAATCAAGGCTTTCTCCAGCGCTATCAATTGAAAAGTTCAGGAGAAAAGCACATGTGCTTTGATGCAAAGTCACTCATGAGGGAATGGGAATTCCTCTCCATAGAGAAATAGATGAGAAAACTGTTGCCAAATATTGTGTATTCAGTTTTGATGACTCAATAGTCTCCCCTGTGGGTTTGCTGTGGATGTATGGCATGCTGTTTTCCTTACACATGTGATTTCAAAATGCATATTCCTACGACTGAGATGGCAACATTCAGCCGGAGGAAACAGGAGCCTGCTCACTTTATTGTTAAATTTTCACACGTTGTGTTTTACGAGACACTTGACTTGCTTGGCAAGCTGCTCCGTTTGGAAAGACGCACTCACAAAAGCCTAAAATATAGCACAGTTTAAAAGGCAATAAATTTTGTTCATCGTATAAGGCTTGATCCTACTGCAGTGGGCGCATTGATCTCATGAAAACAGCAAATAGCACCAGGCTATTCTCTCCCTTTTATTGCAAAATATCAAAATCGCAAAGCAGAATGTTTACTCACAAAAAACACAATAACCCCAGTAGTGACAAAAGCCCATTGCAATTCCGCAGGAAGCTTACAGTGGAAGAGCAATGAATGGATAGCATTAGGAGCTACCTTTACCTATCTCCCTTACTGTGGCTTGGGCATGGGGAACCTTTGGCCTTCCAGGTGTGCTGAACTACAACTCCCACTAATTCCAGGAGGGTGGTAAATAGCCTGGGATTATGGGAGTTGTAGTTTAGCAGCATCTGGAGTGCAAAGGTTCTCTGCACCTCTTCTGGATGCTCATGTGAGCCTTACCTTAAAATTATTGTGATGCTTCCTTTAAAACTCCCCGGTGCTGTTTGCACCCTCCAGGTGTGCTATGTGACAGGTAAGACAGAGCAGACAATAGGACTGGGGAGGCTGCATTTCCATTGATTATGTGCTTAGGCTAGCATGGTAAAAGTAAAGGGACCCCTGACCATTAGGTCCAGTCGCGGATGACTTTGGGGTTGGGACGCTCATCTCGCTTTATTGGCCGAGGGAGCTGACGTACAGCTTCTGGGTCATGTGGCCAGCATGACTAAGCCGCTTCTGGCGACCAGAGCAGCACACGGAATGCCGTTTACCTTCCCGCCGGAGTGGTGCCTATTTATCTACTTGCACTTTGATGTGCTTTCGAACTGGTAGGTGGGCAGGAGCAGGGACTGAGCAATGGGAGCTCACTCCGTCGCAGGGATTTGAACCGCCAACCTTCTGATTGGCAAGTCCTAGGCTCTGTGGTTTAACCCACAGCGCCACCCGCATCCCTTGAGGCATATGCAAATCTGTGAAAGAGCATAAAATGTGCTAAGGAAATAAATACAGATTGCATTTGTATACTTCAGTTTGGTTCACTTAAAAATGGTGCAGAAGCCGCTAGCTGTGCAATTGTGGTTGAGTTTGTGCCCAGCTTGGAAGCCAAGTATCATGCTGGGCTAACGAAGTATTGAAATCATTGGCATTGTTTCCATACTGATTGTTCCACAATATTCCAGCAGTTGTGCTGGCCCCCAGCCTAAGAACCAATTGTTTGCTGGTCTGAAAGAGAGAGAAAAGGTGCTGGTTCTAAAATTCAATATCCCCCCCCCAACCGCAGCCACCCCACCCCGAGAAGAAAGGATTAAACAGTAATGTCCTCTTCGTTTTACAGCTGCTGGTGCTCCCACTGGTCCATGGCAGGATGACAGATGGGGAAATTGCACTGTTGCCATACCTGCTGAATTTCAGACTCTTTGGGCCTCTGGTGCTGTAAATCTAGCATCTGCCACAAGCTTGAAAGCTCACTTTGGTGAAAAGGGAAAGAGAGGGGGGGAGAGCCCCACCTCATCCATCTCCTTTTCATTACTACAGCCAATCAAAAGACTCCTTTTTGTTGCAGGGGAATGAGAGAAAGAGAAATTAGCTGGGTGTATAGAGAAAGTGTGATCTAATATTTCACATGGGAGGAAAAGGAGGAGAAACGGGCTCTTTGATAATGATGGGGCCATAACCTAATTTCATCTGCGCCTTTCATTAGGAGTGAATAATGTTATTTTGACCTCTGTTTTGCCCATCAAAAGTTATTCTATGAAAACACCAGCAGCCTGAGCCTAATTGTGCTGGAACCAATGCCTGCATACAGAGGTCTGGTGTTGACTTACCTCACAAGGTTGTTGTGAGGATAATATGGTGAGGGGGAGAATAATGTACACACTACCTTGAGCATCTTGGAGGAATTGTGGGTATAAATGCAATGACTGACTGACTGATTGATTGATTGATTGATTCCAGCATGGAGCCTCTTGGAAATGTGTCCTGTTTTAATTCCCCCTAACCTCCTCTTCTGACATGAGCTCAGGAATTATTCTAATTCTTCTAGTCTGGAGCCAGAAGAGCTTTCAGTTGCGACAGGACCTCCTGTTTCAATTGTTTGGGTTTTTTTAAAAAAACACTGGGTAAAAATTGTTTACAATGGGGATGGGTTATTGGGCAGCTTGCTATGTTTGAACAGCTAAAACGTGCAAGATGTTTTCACGGGGAGAAGGGGAGGCAAAATGAACAAAAATAGGGGTGGGGAGTGAATAGGTAGACAGCATTTAACCTGGAGACCATACATTTTTCCTCTGAGAAACCAAGGTGGGAAGAGCAGATCTTGGCTAGCAGCAGAAAAGCCTGCAGCCACTCCTTTTTTAAAGATGTATCTGTGTGCAGCAGCCACAGAAAACATCTCAGTGTTGACGTATGGTTTTAAAGGAAATGTTATCTAACATACTACCTTTTCTTTTTTTTTCCTGGATGGCACCACTGACTGTGTTTACCCGAGAGGCTGAATGGGCTCTGGAGGAGCTGGTGGAGACTACTAGGTAAATAATACATTGGCTTAAGAACATGACTCCATCTGCCCTCAGTTCCTGGTTCCTCGTTTTGTTGAATGGATGATTTATTTATGCCGTGTCTGTGAATCAAGTCCCTTTTGGAGATGATGTCATTCTCCTCATTTATTACACGTGCTCCAGGGAGTTGAGGGTGGAAGGGAAACCAGCGATGTTCCTTGCAGGCTGCCACATTTAGCTATGCTCGAGTGAGCCCCCTTCGCTGCCACTGTGCAACACCTCCATTGCTCACATTTACATTTCAGTGACCCCAATAGTTAGAAATCGCCTTTTTTGGTTGGGGCAATAATAAATGTAAGAATAATTTTTTATTTATACCCCGCCCTTCCCGGTTCAGAAAACCGGGCTCAGGGCAGCTAAGAACAAATTTAAAACACTTACCGGTAATTGTAATACAGTGGTACCTTGGATTACATTCGCTTCAGGTTACATTCACTTCAGGTTACACACTCCACTAACCCAGAAATAGTACCTCGGGTTAAGAACTTTGCTTCAGGATGAGAACAGAAATCGTGCTCCGGCAGCGCAGCAGCAGCGGGAGGCCCCATTAGCTAAAGTGGTGCTTCAGGTTAAGAACAGCTTTAGGTTAAGAAAGGACCTCCGGAATGAATTAAGTTCTTAACCTGAGGTACCACTGTACAACATAGAAGCAGCATACAATACAGTATAAAAGCATGAATAACAATAAAATTCAAAAATCAATTTGGGGGGAAATCCATCTTATAAGCATTAGATAATCACCAGGGCTAGCTGGCTGAATTAGTCCTACTTGGGCCAGCGAGGAGGCCAGGGGAGAATTAGCTGTGGGGTCTCAGAGCGGGTGATCTTCATAAAAGGGGAGGGGAAGGGAAGAGAAGGGAAATAAAAGATCAGGCTGGATTCAAATTAAAGGCCAGGTGGAATAGCTCTGTCTTACAGGCCTGGCGGAAGGAGGTTAAATCCTAAAGGGCCCTGGTCTCATGGGACAGAGCATTCCACCAGGTCAGAGCCATCACTGAGAAGGCCCTGGCCCTGGTGGAGGATAGTTTGGCTTCCTTAAGGCCCAGGACCTCTAAACTATGATTATTCATGGACCTTAAGGTCCTTTGTGGGCGAGAGGCGGTCCCGTAAATACGAGGGCAGGGATCAGTCTACACCAGGAGAAGGCAATGATGCACTGAGGTCTGAAAAGGTTTTAGGCTAACCTTTCATTGTATCGAAAAGAGTTCATCATTGTGGCTATTCACTCATTTCAGGCATGCAATTGCTTTTCAGAATGTGATGCTATCAGGTAACAGGGGAAGCAAGACTGCATTTGATTACATTTAGTGTCTGCCACAACAGAGCTCTCAAACTTTATGTGGCTGAATGACTGGTTGTCAGGGGTGCCAACTTGAATAAAATATGGGGGAGGGTGGTAAGCCCCACCCCACATAATCAATCACATGACATGGCTCACACACACTATTTGAATGGCAATGGCGATTAACTTTGGGAGGGTGTCAAATATTTTAGGGGGGCAAAGAGACTTGGTCCCTAGAAGTCGTGACACACTATGGCTGGGACAGCTAACATAGAAGCTGAAGGCTATATTCTGAAAAGTGGTCCCACCCTAGAGCTCCTCTTGGCTGCTCTGAGGTCTCCCACATACTGAGCAGGTAGTGTTATTATGGAGCAGGAGAAGGTCTAGCACAGGGCAAGGTTCATTCCCAACATTTCTCAACCTCCTCTGCTCTGAAGGAGCAAATGGGTGGAGAGTTATCTATCTGCTTGGCAATTCTAAGTCATTTAATCTCTCTCATGCACCCACAGTGTAGCTTTTGCTCTATTTTTTTAACCAGGTATCAGCCTATGCTTACACTGCGCATAACAATTGCTCGGTGAACCTTGAAATGAGTGTGCAACTTTGTGCATGGGAATGCAGGATCCATTAGTGAACTGACGGGTCAAGAAAAGCAATAGCTAAATAAATATTTTATTAGCATTTTGTGCAATTTGCTAATGGGCAAGCCAACTGCTGCCCGGTATCTCTTCATTGAATATATGACGACTCAATAGATATTATACCCAATTCTTAATCAAAAATATGTTGTTTATAAATAAGTATGCATTATGTTTTCACTAATGGAACTCTCTTCTCTAGGAAGCAGTGGGCCATATTCCTTAATGGCAAATTTAATTAATCTATTAGCACTGATTATAATGAGGTACACAGGGTGTTGTTGTTTTTGCAGGGGTACTTGGTTTCACATCAGTTACATATTTTAAGTTTGGACTCATTTTTAAAAAATAAATAAAAAGAAATTAAAAAGAAATTTCAGACTTGAATGTTCCACTATATGACCCAAAAGATTGCAAAAAATAACGATGAGTTGCATCCCTTTTCCTCAGGATGGAGAACCTGTGGCCCTCCAGAGGTTGTTAGACTTCCCATCAGTCTCAGGTAGCATGACCAATTACAACAAGCACCGTATTTTTCACTCTATAAGACGCACCAGACCACAAGACGCACCTAGTTTTTGGAGGAGGAAAACAAGAAAAAAAATATTCTGAATATCAGAAGCCAGAACAGCAAGAGGGATCGCTGCGCAGTGAAAGCAGCAATCTCTCTTGCTGTTCTGGCTTCTGTGATAGCTGCGCAGCCTGCATTCACTCCATAAGACGCACACACATTTCCCCTTACTTTTTAGGAGGGAAAAGGTGAGTCTTATAGAGCAAAAAATACGATAATTGTGGCCCAGCAATGTCTGAAATACCAAAGCTCAGACATTCTTGCCTTTGCATCCTAATTAGTGAAACATTTCTTATTCCTCTCTCTCTCTCTCTCTCTCTCTCTCTCTCTCTATATATATATATATATATATATACAGTGGTACCTCGGGTTACAGACACTTCAGGTTACAGACGCTTCAGGTTACAGATGCTTCAGGTTACAGACTCTGCTAACCCAGAAATAGTACCTCGGGTTAAGAACTTTGCTTCAGGATGAGAACAGAAATCGTGCATCGGCGACAGCGGGAGGCCCCATTAGCTAAAGTGGTACCTCAGGTTAAGAACAGTTTCAGGTTAAGAACGGACCCCCAGAACGCATTAAGTTCTTAACAAGCGGTACCACTGTACATATATTTAAAAGTTTGTGTGCAAAGCATGGGCTCACTCCTTTCTTATGAAAGTCCCCCGATGTCCAAAAATTGTGGAGGCAAAGCATGAAGCCAAGCATGGCATGGCCCCAGTGGTCAGATCCTTCTCCTCCTGCTGCTGTGGAGGGGAAGGAGGGTGGAAGCAGCGCTAAGAGGAGGCGGAGGAGGAGCCGCTGTCCATTGATGCTGCACAGCCTCCATGTCCAGCTCTTCCCTGGCTCCCCCTGACATCATGTGTATCACGTCGGGATGACACATGCGCAACATCAGGATGTCATGCAGTGCAACGTCGTGCAGCGTTGGCCCTCTCCCCAATTGCCCTCGCAAGCTGGAGCCTCTGGAGAAAGCACTTCCGTAGAGGCTTTGGCATGAGACAGTGCAACAGCACACTATTAGTGAGAGGCTCCTTGCAGCCGAATCTTCCTTGCCTTATCAGCCTTCAAAGTATCAAACTGCAAAGTGGTACAGTGGTACCTCGGGTTACACACGCTTCAGGTTCTTCAGGTTACAGACTCTGCTAACCCAGCAATAGTACCTCATGTTAAAAACTTTGCTTCAGGATGAGAACAGAAATCGTGCTCCGGCTGCACGGCAGCAGTGGGAGGCCCCATTAGCTAAAGTGTGCTTCAGGTTAAGAACAGTTTCAGGTTAGGAATGGAACTCCAGAACGAATTAAGTACTTAACCCGAGGCACCACTGTATAAGAAACAAAGGGCATGTCCTATGGCACCACTTTCTGGAAGCAGTTTCTGAATGGTTATCAACCTAGCTAGTACTGATGCTTCCAAAAGAACTGTCCAGCTTACACAAATTTACTCTACCAATGTGTAATTAAAAGTTTGCCCTTATTTGGAGAACTGCTTGCTGAAATCCATTCCAGATGAACTCAATGAATGCTACCAGTGAGTCTGTGACATTAACTGAATTTCAGGGAGGAACAAGGGACTGACACGACCCTTTCCATGTGTTGAAACTGAGTATTTGTCCAGCATAGTGAATAGTCTAGCAAATGGTCCAACGTAGGTAAATACAGTACTGCAGCTTGTCTAGATTACAGAAACCAATTCCTTGTTCCAGCCTTGATTTGGAGGCCTTCCAGAATAATTACATGGCTGTTTGACTTTCTAAAAACAAGCAAGCAACAGCAACAACAACAACAGGAACTTGTGGTGACTTCGCCATGTCACCACAGTGTCAAGATGTCTGTGTGAATCAGCACTAGGATATTGCAAATTGTCTTTGAAAACCCACCTTTGGAACAGTTGTTCTCCTAAAATAGTACACAGCTCCTACAATCTGAATCCATGTAAAATCCTTTCCGGCAACTACACTCCTCAGAGGCAGGGCTGGCTTCTGACATGTTGCTGCCTGAGGCAAATGACAAGATGGTGGCCCACTCCCATTCTCATGTACAGAAACTGACAAGACTGGCAGCTGAATCTTACTTAGTGGTGTCCTCCACGGAGAGGCGGATTTAGGGTAATGTGACTGGTTTGCCCAAACTGGGCACTGAGCTGAGAGGGTGCCACAGAGGGGCCACAACATTGACTTAGAATGGACGGTGTTTTGGGAAATGATACATGCCGAGATAAAAAAAAATATTTTAAATAAGTATATTTTAAAAGCCCAAAGCATTTCTGTTCGGCATTATAGGAGCAGAAATCTGCAAAAAAATATGTTCAAGTTACTTATGTATGTAACAGCAGCAGCTAGGATTTTATATGCACAAAAATGGAAGGAAGAAGTTCCAACCAAAGAAGAATGGATAAGTTAGATGATGGACTATGCAGAACTGGCAAAATGAAGAGAATCTAATGATGAGTGTTTTGTGGAAGAACAGATGCCATTTTTCAGACTACAGTTGTACCTTGGAAGCCAAATGGAATCCGTCCTGTAAGTCCGTTCGACTTCCAAAATGTTTAGAAACCAAGGTGCGGCTTCCGATTGGCTGCAGGAAGCTTCTGCAGCCAATTGGAAGCCGTAGAAGCCGCACAAGACATTTGGGTTCCAAGAGTGTTTGCAAACTGGAACACTCACTTCTGGGTTTGCGGCGTTCGGGAGCCAAAACGTTTGAGAGCCAAGGGATTTGGCTTCCAAGGTATGACTGTATTATAGTTTGATGAACTCAGAAGCTGGATTTTATGAGCAACAGAAGTAATTAGATGATAATATTGTGGTTATGATTCGATAGATAGAAGATAAGAGTGCAGCAGAAGGGGAGAAAAAACAACTGCATGGGGAAAGGGGTGGGAAGTCGACGAAAATAAGAGAAAAGATGAAATTGTGTTAAGACTGTGTATGTTTAAAAAGTTGAAACTTAATAAAATGTTTTTTTTAAAAGAAGAAGAAAGGTGAGAGGTGGGGTTGCCAAATTTTAGTGTTGCACAGGATGCTGCTGAAATTTGAAAGTCCAAAGTCCACCACTGTTCTACTGCATCTGAAGCTAGCAGGCTAATTTATTAAGGGCCACTCCCTGTCCCCAGTATCTACTGCCTGAAGT
The DNA here is from genome assembly GCF_964234715.1 of Podarcis melisellensis. Classification (NCBI taxonomy): domain Eukaryota; kingdom Metazoa; phylum Chordata; class Lepidosauria; order Squamata; family Lacertidae; genus Podarcis; species Podarcis melisellensis. The sequence continues at coordinate 94,602,615 of NC_138530.1, forward strand.
GGCTATCTCACTCTGCCTAATGATAGGGCCGGCCTTAATCAGAACCTGGAGTAGTAAACGTGTGATATTGGAGCAATAAAAAAATGAGATGTCTAATACTGTGTACGCCTGTCATAAGGCAAAGAGGCAGCTCCAAAACTGGCAAGGAGAAACTCAGGATATTAATCTTGAATAAGAATCATAATGTTTATATTGGATGTTTTATGAGGATTTTAGTGCTGCTTTTCGGCTGTATGCAATGGGAATGGAATCAGGATTTAAAAGCATATATATTTCTGGAAATCTTTCTCTTCATTTGAACATTTATAATAGACCAAGTACAAAACTATGGTGTACTTTATGGCTTCATAGCTCTTTGTGAAATATTTGCTTAATCAGAGGCGTTGTGAAAGGCTGCCTGGATGGTTATAAAGTGTGACTCCCTCACAAGAATAACCTCACAAGAATTAAAAACTCTGATCACATCACCGTCAGGTACATAAGTTATTATTACTATTGATTTGTTATTTCATTTCCCTATTCTCCCCTTGTAACAGCTAAGCACAATTGTTCCAGCATCCACTAAGCACAAATTTTCCTCCAAGAAGTCATCTAGTGGGAAGCGGATAACACAAGAGAATGTGGCAAAGTTGTTGGGAGAGTGTGCTTTTGAATGGAGCAGCAGTGTATAGGGCTTAACTCTTTCTCCACCAGTTCGCTGCTCCCAATCCCTTCTCAATTCACCCTCCCCCAACTGTGGGATTATAGATGCATTTGCAAAGACCAACCTGCATCTGGAATGCCATGGGGAGAGCAAACCATGTGGTTAATTTGGATCTGAGATGTGGAGGGCAGGAGGATAGATTACATAGCTCCTTAAACTGATCTACTCAAAATCACCCTCCTCCCAAATCAGTTTTCTTTCTGTGGAGCAGATGCATCAGCTTTTAGGTTGCATGCATTTGTGTATAGTGAGTAGTCAGGCTTCAAGGCATTTTGAAATCAAGAAAGAATAGTGCTTTTTTACCAGCTTACCTAGCTGAAACCCTACCTGAAGAAAACAGCCTGGGTCTCAGTCACACGTAAGCTGGTTACATCCAGGCTAGGTTATTGTAATGTGTCTCTCGTTGAGCTCAGCCTGCCTTGTCAGATAGTTCCCAAAACTAGACAATTCAGCCATCCAAATACTTGTGGAGGATAAGTGACTTGCCTGTACTGCACCAATATTACGTTCAGCAGAAGTAGCCATCTTTTGCTGTTCTGGGTTCAATTGAAAGTACTGGCGTTAACCTTTAAAACCCTCATCGGTTTGGGACCAGGTTATCTGAAGGAGCACTTATACCCATATGAACCTACCTAGGCCATAAGAGCTGCCTGTTACCGGTAAGTCCCTGTCCTATAACCTGCAGTTAAAGTTAGTCAGGTTGGTAGGTACCATGGACAGAACCTTTTCTGTGAAATCTGTCAAATTTCCTCCTAAGAGGACTTTGTTTGGAGACCTCTCTTGGAGCCTTTAAGTGGGAACCCCGCCCCCCTTTTTGGCCATTTATTTTATGGCTGGCTTTATTTGGTGCTTTTCTTTCCTTAAGAAATAATGCATTTCATGTTGTACTGTATTCTTGCTTTCATTATGGGAAGCCACCACGTGAAGGTATGTTCTAAAAGGCGGGGAATGAATGACATACGTACACCAATAAACAACATATCCGGAGCAGAATTATTATCCTTTTGGGGGCAAATAGCTTACAAATGCGTAAAAGATCATTTGAAATTTATATGAGCTTGTGTGAAGAGTTTCATTACAGGATGACAGATTGTAAGAGCTGTACTGGCTTGAGTCTTTTTGGGCTTTCAAGTGACAGGTGTGCAGAAATGGCCCACTTCACACTTAAAAGCTATACAGGAATTCTAACCACCCTTCTACCAAATAGTACTAGTCCAAATGGTCAGTAAAGGTGGAAGTCACCCTCTTGCGACCTGGTACCTCTTTCTGTAAGTATTTCCTCATTGCACACAGACCCTTAAAATACTTTCTGTCTAATCCCTCAGTCTGAACACAAATGATGACAACTCTTCAGTTTCACATCTACAGGTAATCGTGGTGCAGCACGTTGTCAGACATAACAAATAATTTGTGCCAATTAAATTAACAGATGTTATTCTAAGAACTTCCAAAGCTGATGGAGAACATCTATGTTCCACTATTGAACTATAGTCGCATGTATGCCGTGTTGGGCACAAATGAAAATACAGCAATATGCTACTTACTTTTATGAGATGAGCACTATGTAAGACAAGACTAGCCATCTACAAACTACTTAAGCCAGGGTCAATTAGCTGACTTAAAAAAGGGGTGGAATTAGCTTACATTCAAGTAGGCTTAAGTAGTTGATGAAAAGTTGTTGTTTTTATTCCAGTGGTTAGGAGGTGGGGAGAAATATTTGAATTTCTGATTATACAAACACCTTTGCTAAATAGGCAAGCTTACATGGGTTATTTGACCTTGGGGCTACATGAGAAAATGTACACAGAAACCAAATTAAAAGGAGTTTTAGACAGTCAAGGTTTGAACAGCGTAAATGGGTTGTGTTAATTGTGTATTTTGAAATTTCTACAGTATAACACAATCATTTATATAAAACCATATTTAATATACAACAAACTTCCACCACATAAACACATTTTATAAACATATTATAGTTCCAATTACAGATTTTCATAAAAACATTTTCATATCAAGAATCTTAATACAGAATGATTTATTTCTATGTCAAAATACATTTACAGTGTAAATTGTCTGTAGAAAAAAGATAGAGAAATGGAGTTTGCTGGTATTTAATCCAAGAGTAGAAACTTCTCTTATTTCTTTATTTCATGTTCAACTTTAAAACATTGCATGAATTGATGAGCCAAAAGAATCCTTTGGTTTTACCCAAAGTGCTAAAAGCAGGAAACAGAAATTACATTTGCCTTGTTTTGAGACAGATGGGCACAGAATACTATTCCCCCCCAGGCTATCTTGACTGGGGGGACCATGAGCCATGTTTGTTTGGAAAGACAGATGACTGAGAATTTTGGTTGCCCTACAAAACGAAGAGCAGAACCCTCTCTATAGATATAGAATACAAAACTGGATGGGCAGGGAGGAAATCCACATGTAAAACACATGTAAGGATTGATCACACCACTATATTAGACCTTTTTTGCTTTATGTATATCTTGTATGAATTTGTTGTATGAATTTGCTCCTTTGTTTGATATTCTTGCCCAAAGAAGAAAAAAAGAAAAAGAGAGAAGAGACATTGCAGTGGACTGTTTTTTCAACCCTGAGCGCTTAAGACTGCATATCAAGTACTGTAGTAAAGAAGCTGGTTAAGAATGTAGTACTAGCACAAGTGAATGATATTGATCCTCTAGGTGATCAGGTTTTTACAAAAAAAAAAAATACATAGTTTTCAATAAATAATGCTTAACTTTACAACTTTGATACAGCAATGTCATACACTGTTTTGACACATACTAAACTCTGCATGCTATATAGTCTACTAGAAGACGAAACTCTGCCATGCATTTTCTTTTTTTCCTAGTGCTAGAAAACACTTTTGTCCTCCAGTGCATTGCCTCAAGCAAACCGTACTCTCTTCTCCCCCCCCCCTTCCCACAGCAATAGGCCCGTGCACTGGCATGCAAAAACCTTTAAAAAGGTCTTTCCCCCCCCACAAACCACCACCATCATTCAGACTTCTAAACAAAAGGACTTTTTAGCTTTCCTCTCCTCCCCATACCTGGAGGGGCTATGGAAAACTTTATTTTTCTCATGTGGCCTTTGAAAACTCCTTTTTTCCCCCTCCTTATTTTGAAATTACATATTTATTTTTTTAAAAGTGTCATGCTGGAAGAAATAAAACTAAAGACATTCAGTTTACTCCACCTGTGGCCATCATGCAACATCTCATTAAAGTGTTGTAACCATCAAGATTCCCACACTGGTACAATAGGCCTCCAAACTAAAACAGCCCACCAGGAAAGAAAGAAAGAAAGAAAGAAAGAAAGAAAGAAAGAAAGAAAGAAAGAAAGAAAGAAAGAAAGAAAGAAAGAAAGAAAGGAGCAAGAAAAGATCATAGCATTATGTAGACTCCAAACTTCCAATGTGTGGGTACACATTCATAAACCAGAAATTGCAAATGAAATGGCAATGGTGCTACCTTGCATTCCTGGTGTAACCAGGAGTAGACACAAGCTAAGTTTGAAGATAAGCAGGAAGATGTAAATAAAAATTAACAGTAAGGATGAGAGTTCCTGTGTTAGTGTTTATTACATCATCACATTTTTTTGCAGAAGATAAAATACTATGGAGATAATCCCAACTTTATTGAGATTATTTATTGAGACTTACTGAGGTACACACAAGTTCCATTGAAATTAATGGGACATGTTAGCAAAGTAAACTATATTAGAATTTGATTTCTTGAAAGCATAATTAACCAGAGAGCCCAATAAGAATATGTCTTTTCAGGTTACATCAGGGAACATTTGGGCATGAAATAATACCCACAAATACGAAGAGGTGTGTGATGACTTAATAAAGACAGGGAACTCCACTTTCAAACTTCCAGGTTGACTGTGCATCCTTGAGAACCACCAACCCCTTCTTGGCCAAAGTGATTTTGGGGTTGCTTTTATTCATAGAAGTCATTCCTTTGAAATAGCTATCCACCGTCATTTTCTAGATGTTTCTATAATCCTAGCATTGCACCGGCATAACTACTGGGCTGTTCTAGGAGGACCAATACCCGATCAAGGTATTACTTTTATACATGAAATATTATGGACTTTTACTTCCCTTTTTGTAAGTCATTCTACACTTTCTGCACATTTGTGCTTTATACTGAATATAAAAATAGGCTTTTAAAACTCTGTTTACTTTTAAACTCACTAAAAAACTACTTGCTTGTGAAATTCTCTTAAAAATTCACTGCATCCATGAAGGGAGGGTAAAAATCAAGTAGGCAGTTAATTGCTATAGGTAGTGTGTGGAAAGGGGAGGGGAGAAAAATCTCCACAACTTACTGTGTGTGGAGAAGGAGGAGGAGGAGGAGGAGGAGGAAGATAGAGAGATTGGGAGTCAAAAGGTTGAAATACAAAGATAAAAGTTAGGAATTTCTCCCTAGTTCTTGTAACTACTGAAGAATAAGGGGTGAGGCTGTGAAAAAGAAAAAGAAAACACTATGCTTTCAACCTACTGGAGAATCAAGGCCCCAAAATTCAAAACACTGAAAATTACAAATCAGACTCAAAGAAGTGCAGGATGAGGATCTTAACAGGCCATAAAATAGGAATGTGTGACAAAGGTGGAGATATAGAACCAATAGAGTTCTGTAGAGTAGACTTCCAAAGACTAAAATGTCTTCAGGGTCTGATTCTGACTTCACATTCAATAGAGATTGGTCTAACTATACTTTTATAACCAATTTACATTGGCATGAATGGCCGTTAAGGCCTCATAGGTTCGAATCACTTTTTGTAGCTACTACACTAGGAAAAAGTTACCTTTTGCATGTATGGACATCTACATATTTTGAGTAAATACAATTTTAAAAGACATTTTTAATCAATCTTTTCTATTTAATCTGTCATATATATTGCCCTTAAAGAATTAAACATTTTGTGAATTAGATTTTCTAACATTAGAGAGGACGTAGCCAGAAGGAAAGATACAAACTGGATTTCACCTTCCAAAAAGTGTCTTTAAAAAAAATCTTAGGTTGCCTTTTTTAAATGTTATCCTTTATAGATCAGGAAATTTTCATATATTAAAAAGCTGACAATCATTAAAACATTTTGTTTTATGCATCTCCTCACCCACAGAGAAGAAAAGTGCCAAGGAACTATTAAAAAGACAGCAGTGAAACAGCCAAGGGTTGTGGCAGCGGAGGGTTTCTATGCCTGAAGTAGTCTGCAAAGATCACATGTACACTTCAACAAGGAAGAATCAGGAACTTGTATGTTACTATGATGATAGTAAACATGCAGTGCAGGTTTACTTGGAAGCAGGTCCTACTGAGCCAAATGGATCTCAATTCTTTGTAAGTGTGCTTCAGGTTGCAATGACAGCACTGGAAAGCAGCCTGCCCCAAGGACAGTTTTACTGACAGCAAGATTGCTTTCCACCCACCAACAGTGGGAATTTTGGCATGAATTTCAGCAGCAGCAAAAACTAATAGTTTCACAGGACTGAATGGCAATATTCTCTTCTTGAATTCGGAAAAAAACCCTACCCATCAAATGGATAAATTGAAGGGGTGGGGGACCTTTCCAGACAAAATGCAAGTTCTTCCTTGTATATTGCACATTCATTCAAACCCTAAGCTTAGTCCCTCCATCAAACTCACACAATTTCAGATTTGCTTTTGGAAAACTTGTTTCCAACCCACTCCCACAATAGAACAAATGCAGCTGTACTACTCAATCCAAATAGTTCATGTCTAGATGAATTAAGACACACACACATGCATGCACGCACACAAGCATACAAACTACATGTAAGAAGTGAAGAGGCAGAGGCTAGGAACATAGTTCCTGCTATCAATGCAGAGCACTCTTAACTTTAATGCAGTTAATACATAGCTTACTAAATACCAGCAACAATCCCACTGCTTCCCCACCCCCCACACCCCACCCATAAACAAGGACGCATGTAAAATAGAGAGACTGGGAGACCATCTCTACCAATGAACATACACCATAGTTAAGAGAATGAAAACCTTTTAGCTCAGTTTGGGCTAAGTAAAGTCTGGGATTTCATCAGGCCCAGTGGATGAACTTGAGGTGTTCATCTACAAAATTAATGGCTAAATTGCTGAGCAGAGTTCTCTTTCTGCTTCTTTTGCTTTCAAATATTTCAACAGATTGCAATACAATTTTTGAAAGAAGCTATAAATACACTAATAATGTAAGGACCAACCCCACCACCAAAGAATCTTTGTATTATTGGAGGCTATCAGTAGCCAAGTGTATTTCTGGGTATTATATTAAACACAGTGACTCATACTTACACAATGAAAGATATATTACAATTTCTAGTTATGCCAAGATCTTTTAGCCCAATAAACCTTTAGGCCAAACTTTTTTCCCCCATTTAGAATGAGAAGATCTTGATTTGGAGAGTTTTAAAACATTCAATAAACTAATTTTAAAATTTAGATGCCCAGATGTCAAGGATTATAAGCATAATTTATTTTTTTTAATGCTCTATTTATGCCATACAAACAGGTAGGCAGGACTTGACCTTCAGCAAGCCTAAAGCCTACAGTACTGGTTTCTACAGTTGCCAAGAGAGTAAAATGCCCATGTAAACTACCAACAGCCCAATCCTAAGTACGTTTCACACATCAAAGTAAGTCCTAATAGTTTGAGCAGGTAAAATGTAATCACACCTACTTATCCCTAAATTCTATTGAACTTCCTTGGACCTACTTCTGAATAAAACATAGTTAGGGCTGGTTACACTGAAATTTGCCAGCACAAGTGTACTGACAATTGTGCAAGTGATTTATTTGTAAAACTTAAAAAGAAAAAAGGATGGCCTGCTACCACAGGCCATCCTTCTACCTAAGGCTGCAATCCTATACCAACTTGGGACTCAACGGCATTCACCTCTTCAGAAAACATGCATAGGATTTCCGTCTACTTAAAACATTCGTCCGTATTTGTTGTCCAAAGGCCCAAAGTGTCAGACTGAAATGCAATAGAACATTGTTGCTGTTTCCCCTCCCCCTTCCAATGTGCATGAAAATATCTATCAATCTGGGGCAGAAGATTAAGCCCCCCTGCCTGTGGCCCATCTATAGGCCCAGGTCTCAGTATAGAAAAGGGAACTGGAGCATGTCTCATTGGTAAAGCGGCTCCCTGCTGCTCTGGCTGCTGATTAAGCAAGAGTGTAATAAGGCAAGGGAGATGCAAAAGGCCTCCTCTCCTCCAGAGCATCTTTTTACAGCTACCCAGAGGTCCCGCCCAGGCCAATAAAGAGAAGAAAGGAAGAGCCACAACCGCAGCTTCAAGAGGTGGCTGCCGGTTGGGTTCTGCACAGGCTCAATATAAAAGTCCATTGGAAAGGAAAGGGGGAGGGGAGCCTGGAAGCGAAGGACTACATCCAAGTTGCCTATAAAACACACACACACACACACACCAGGGCTCTTCAATTATATCCAGTCGAAAGGCTGCGGGATGAACTGGAGCTGAAGGGGAGGGGGAAGAAGAAGAAGAGGAGGAGGAGGAGGAAGAAGGGGAAGAGATGAAAAATGAGAGAAGCCACGAGCAGCCCTCCTCCTCCCCCCGCTGAAGAGAAAAGGTAGCCTCCCTTCGCGCATACAGAGGCTGGGAGGGGGAGGGGAGATGGATGCTCACGCTGCTGTCTCCCCAGCCAGCCGCCTCCCCTCCTCCATCCATCCCGGCGCGCGCGCGCGCACACACACACACACACGGCCGCACGCACGCACTCTCTCTCTCACACACACCCCCTCGCTCCCTTTCCGAGCTGGCGCGCCAGACGGAGGCGCGCACCCCACGCCCCATTCTCCTCTGGAAATTAGGATGGAGGAGGAGGAGGAGAACGGAAGGAACGGTCTGGGAGGCAAGCGGCGCGCTCTTCCAACTATCCGCGGCTAAAATAACGGCAGGCACGGCTCAGACTGAAAACTTGACCGCACGAACCTCTTTCCTGCGCCCCCCCCCCCCCACAACAACACACGCCGACAACGTCACTCCTCGTCCCCATCCCCCTCCAGCCGCGCGCTCCTGAGGCGACGCAGCAAACAAGCCTTCCGAGCGGAGACCGAGCGCCCGCCGCGCATGGTCAAGACACACCCCCTTCGCTTCAACCCGGGAGGCTGCCTGAAGGAAAGGCACCCTCGTCCCTCATTTTTCACGCCTCCCGCAACAGCACCTCAAGGAGAGCGCGTCGAGAAAGGAGGGAGGGAGGGCGAGAAAAAGGCGTCCCTTCTCCTCGGAGAAATAAATAAAAATCTTTTTTTTTCTCCCCTGAGAGAAGGGTGGAGAGCGGGGAGGGAGTCCGTGGCGAGAGGGATATCTAAGAGAGAGAGAGAGAGACCGTTGTGAGAAATAAACCTCTCGCCTCAGTCACACAAATGAGCGCGCGCGCACACACACACACCCAGAGCCTGAAGGTGACCCGCCCGCCTCCAACACAGCACAGCTACACGGAGCTCCCACATACACACAAACACACAACCCCTTCCCTGCCGGCTCCCAAGGACGCGAGCATCCTTGGTACCTCTTGACAGGAAGAAACCCCCGCGCGCGCCGCCCAAACGCACAGCCCGAAAACACGCACTGGCTGAACCAGAGAGCCCAGACCGCCTTGCCTTTTCTTTTCTTTTTCCCCCCCTTCCCCCTCCCCGGGTTCAGCCTTCCTGCTTCGCCTCCGCCCACTCAGCACCTCCGACGAAAAAGCCTGAAGGAGGGGATAACTGAGGGGAGAGGGGGAGAGAGAAAGGGAGAAGGCGCGAGGGAGAAGAGGATATTGGAAGGGGGGAAGAGAGGGAGAGAAAGCAAGGGAAGAGGTCTAAAAAGAGGAGGATCAGCCCTTTAAAAGTCTATATGCTACCTTCAACCTCCCCCTTTTTTCTCTTCGCTCCCCTCCCCCCCCCATATGACTCCCTGAAGCCTCAGCTAAGGCTCCTCCATGGGTGAGGGAGGGGTTGGCTATTATACATGGCGTCTCCACCAGCGCCCCTTCTATAGACACTAATAGCGAATCGAGTTTCTATCAGTTCCAGCTGATTTATTAAAATTGTCAAGATACAGACTTTCAGCATTTCTTTCTTTTTTAGAAAAAAACAAACAGGCAATGATGTCGACAGTGCACAAGTCTGCTTTTTTGCCACTGTTTGCTACAAAATACGCAGATGGTCTGTACTTTATATTGCACAAAATGAGAAACTTTTTTTTTTAACTATGTGCCTTTCTTTTTTCCCATTCCATCTTTTTTTTTTTTGCTTAAAAAAAAAAAGTCGAGAATCCAGTTTCATACCTTCCATCTGGGCCCCCATCCACATATCACAGCGTATGAGATACATAAATTCCTACTATAGTACAGTACATATACAATCTTTTAAACTAAGATAACAGCTCTGAGGTCTATATCACCATTTTCAATAAATCTTTACCTACAAATATTGAACAAATCTGAACTATAGCTGTACAAAAAAGTGTTTCTTTTTTTTCTTTTTAAACCACAAGGCCTTTAGATGCAAGGATTTTTTTTTAATCCTTTTAAAACCAGGACATAAACGTACCCATATAACTTGCATGCTAAAAACAGAGGAAAAAAAATAAAACATAAAAATAAAAGGGAAGAAGTGCCTGAAAAGTCTTACTGAAAAAACACAGCAAGAATGTTCCCTTTCACTGTACAAAAATACGCCTGAAAATATATTAATTTTTAAAAAAGACTGAGGTCTGTTATGTATCAAAAATGTTTCAATACCTTTGTGTACTGAGGTCTAGGCTGTCTGGTATTCAATCAAGGAGGTATAAGGGAACAAGTTACAAAAAAAAAGTTGGCAAGTAGAAATCACATTTGTAAAACCATAAACAATTTGATCTGAAAAGTAAACTCTGATCTTAAGTCAGTTCACAGTTTTTGTTTTTTGTAAGCGTTTGTACAGTCTGCATTTTTTTTTCCAAGCTCCCTGCAGCTTTGTTAAGAATCGGATGCATAGAAGACATCAGTTTTCTCCCTCCAAACAAACAAAAACAGTTGCAATGGTCCCTTTTACAAATAAAAAGAGAGAGAGAGAAATATATCAGAAAAATCAGAACGGTCCTTTAAAAATCTTTGTAGGAGAAACAAAAAAATCCACAAACCCCCTTGAGTAATAGTTGTGCTGCCAAAAGACTTTCTTCTTCTTCTTTTTTTTGCAGACCATCTTCCAGACTTCAATCGCAAGACCCACAAGCTTCAAACAGCGCCTTCTGTATCTTTGTAACCCCCAGTCCCATTTGCTTTTTTCTTCTTCTCTCCTTGCTGCTGCTGTTGCGACCACCAATTAAAATCAGAAGGGAAAAATAAGAAAAACGGGAAGGAAAAAAAAAATCACAACTCCAGACTCGGTTTGGAACTAACTTCAAGACTTAGAAAAAAAGAAAAGGAAAAAAACAACAACCCAAAGACATTTTTTTTGTCGTCGTTACTTCAAAACTCCACCACTTTTCAGCGTGTAAGCATCTCTCTTTCCCCGATCTGCCCCTCTCTCTGCTTCCCAGTCCTTTTGATCGCTCTCTCAGCTTGTTCACCTGCCCATCGCTTCTCCTTCTCCTCCTCCTCGTCCCTCTCCTCTCTCAGTAGGTGAAAACCAAGTCGGAGAAGTTCGCCTCCAGCCAGTCCCCCGCGATCATCTCGCTCAGCTCCGGGGTGCAGTAATCGGGGAACTCGAAGTGGGAGCCCAGGCTGCCCTCGCTGAACGAATCCAGATCTTTGTCCACCAGCGAGAGCGACAGGTTCCCGGCGGCCGAGCCGACGCCCAGCTCGGAGGCGGCGTGCGGGTGCTGCGAGAAATTCAAGCTCAGGTCGAACATCAGGTCGTCGGCCTCTTCGCCGCTGCTGGAGGAGGACGACGACGAAGAGGAAGTGGAGATCGAGCGGGAGGAAGCCGGCGGCAGGCCGGCCTGCGGGGCGCTCTTGGGCATGCTCTTGAAGCCGTAGTACAGGCGGCCCGCGCTGGCGCCGTGCGCCGCAGCGCCGCCCCTCACCTCGTCGTACAGGCTGGCGCCTTCGCTCGACTCGGCCGACGAGCTCAAGGTGGGGCTGGCCGGCACTTTGGCCACGCTGTAGCGCCGCAGCTGCTGCTGCTGCTGTTGCTGCCGGCGGCTCTCCTCCTCGTCGTCGTCGTCCTCGTCGTCCTCCTGCTTGATCCGCAGCTGCAGGTCGTCGTCGTCCTCCTCGTCGTCGTCCTCGTCGTCCAGGAAGACGCACTTGGCCGCCTTGCCGCCCCCTTTCAGCGCGCCGAACTGGGCGTACTCGTCCCCGCCGTAGTCGCCCGGGTGCGCCGCCAGCTTCGACCCGGGCTTCGGCGGAGACGACGACGACGTCTTCCCTTTGCTACATTTCTTGCTGGAGCTTTTGGCGCTTTTGCTGCTGCTGCTGCTGCTGCTGCCGTGGTTGCCGCCTCCTCCTCCGCCGCCGCCGCTGGTGGGTGTGTTTTTCTCCGGGCTGTGGTTGTTGGCGCTGCTGGGCTTGGCGGACGGGTCTATTTTGGGCTTTTTCCTCGGCCGGTACTTGTAATCGGGGTAGTCGGCCATGTGTTTGAGGCGCAGCCGCTCGGCCTCGCGGATGAAGGGGATCTTCTCGCTGTCCTTCAGCATTTTCCACCGCTTGCCCAGGCGCTTGGAGATCTCGGCGTTGTGCATGTCGGGCGACTGCTCCATGATTTTTCTCCGCTCGATCTTGGACCACACCATGAAGGCGTTCATGGGCCGCTTGATGTGGCCCGAGGCCGTTTTGCACCAGTCCGGGTCGCTCTCGTCCAGCGCCACCGGGCTGCAAGCCATGAACTCGCCTTCCTCCGTATCCATCGCTTCTCGGGGCAGGTTGCTCTCGGCTTCTGGACTTTCCGCTTGCTGCACCATGGTGGGGGTGTGTCGCTTCGCTTGAGTTGCTTGCCTTGTCGCGTTTTACTTGGAAATAATAATAATGTTCTTTTTCCTTTTGCTTGGCTCCCACCGGCTGCTTGCACACCTCGAGCGAGCGGTTGCAAGGTGACGCCCGGTGTGCAAGTTGCAAGCGGCTTTTTTCCCCCTCCTCCTTTCCTTTCCTTCTCCTGCTCCTCTCCCTGGGCTGCTGCCGCTGGCCGTTCCTCCAGCAGCGGCAGAAGCAGGACTCGCTCCGGCTCTTTCCCCTCCCCCTGCAGCAGCCACAGCAGCCGCCCGGACCCAGAGATGTCGCTGGATCACACTCCCCCTTCTGCAAAAGTTGCGGGTCCTCTCCGAACTAGTTATCAGGGTTTCATATGGGTGACATCACTCCCCGGGCCAGCCAATGGCGCCGCTCCGCTCCGCCCCTCGGCTCCTCCCCTCGGCCTTTATTAAGTTCCCCCACATGTCTGCAGACACACCCCCTTCGCCGCGGCTCTTGCAAACGGGTGGAAGTGCGAAGGGGGCCGGGCTTGCAGCTTCGTGGGGAGGGGGAGACAGCCAGCGACTGGCTCGTAGATGGATCATTAAAGCTGAGTTGGATTAATGATTTCACCCTCTCCTCTCCTCCGGTTTCCTAGAGCCCGGACGCCTTTGCAGAGCATTTACGGTGATTGTTTTATTTACCAGAATCCGCCAAGGTGAATCTGGTGAGAGATGGTTCCCACATCGCCGGGTGTCGTGCCGGGTGAGCTCATGGCTTGTAGGAATCGAAGCTTGTCCTCGGGGCATCGTCTCCTGCTTCGGGGTTTTGCTTTTCGCGCACCAGCTGTAGGTGGCGCTTGAGTACCGCGAGCTCCTGAAAGGGAGGCTCGCCTTTCATTTCATCTCATTTTGGCGAGACAAACAATTATTATATACATCCTCCGGATTGCATATTGTTTGATTTCCTTCCTCTTTCCCACCCCCCACCCCTGGACCTCCCATCCTACTAGATCCCAAAGTCGAGCTATATTGGTGCCTTTCGCGTCTGCCTTGCAAAAAGAAATAGCAGGCGGAACAGACTAGCGGCCGCACGCTTTTGATAGGTTAATGTCAGTGGCGCCCGTTTGAAAGCAACACTGTAGGCGTTTCTCATGCCCCAGGGACTGTTTGCTGGTAGACTTTAGGAGTGAAGTATTAAAACTCGCTTTCGTGTTTGTCTTCATTACACAATCCAATTGTCGTCAACTAATACCAAGTACTTTACCTCTGTTCATATCTTATCACTGCCCCCTTTCAACGAAATGCATCCCATTAATTCTTGTTTTGTTCCCCGTTTCCTTAACCCATCATTCTCCTTGGTGAGCGAGGGGGAGGGGGGAGGAATCCAAAGCAAGTTGGGATGCTTTATAATATAATAAGGGAAACGTAAGATTACCCACGCCATATCCAAACTCTGGAGAAACAGGAGAGGGTGAGCCATGTCAATGGCAGCACAATGTCCTGAGCCCCACCTCTGGTGTATATCTGAACTGCCCCACATTTGTGATTAAAATGTAAAATAGACATTCAATCTAAACTTTCTTCCTTTTCGTTCTGCATGAACAGTGGTCACACATTTCTGCAAATAGCCCAAGAGAGGCTCAGAGGTGCTTTGAGTGTTATGAATGCCAAAGTGCTTGTATTTACAAGCCATATAGGATCAGGGGATAATGACACTTCGGAAAATTAAGATTTATGGCCTCGTCTTAAAGCGCGTGCGCTCTCTCTCTCTCTCTCTCTTGCACCAGCACATGCATTCTTAACTATGACTGGCTATACTAACACAACCAACTTCAGGTCCACCATCAAATAGTATGTAGCTCCAATGTTGCAGCAATGTTAATGAGAGTGCTACAGGCATTCATAGAATCATACAGTTGGAAGGGACCCCAAGGGTCATCTAGTCCAACCCCCTGCAATTCAGGAATCTCAGCAAAAGCATCCATGACAGACGACCATCCAAGCTCTGCTTAAAAACCTCCAAGGAACGAGAGTTTGGGGGCACAATTCTGAAGAAGAGAGGGGTGCGTTTATGTTCACAGATCTTTGGTGACTCAATAAACACAAGTGAATAAGTAGCATGCATTGCATAATAAAACTGCATAATGGTTAATTAAATGAATGGAGAGAGGACCATCTTGCTTTTTGTTTGAATTCTTTTCATGTCATACCTTTCATAACTTTCAGGATACAAAACCCACCAAGGCTGCTTACAAGAAACAAGATTTTTTTAAAAAAACAACAAACCAGCAACGAACACCCCACAATAAAGAATATCGACATATAAAAAGTCATTGGAGCACTTGGTAATAGAATGATGGAGGAGGAATGTACATGAGTACACACAAGTATAAGTCTTTATCAGTAAGCTTAACATGCTGGATTCTTGGTCAAGGTTAGAATGGACCACACACACACACGGCTCCTGAAGTGAGCAGACCTTGGCCTCTCCCTCTCAGTAAACAGTAAACACTGGTTTGCATACTACATGTTTCCCCAGACTACTGTACTGGCCAATAACTAAAGTTCTCTGACACACACACACACAAAATGCCACGTTTATGAACACAATTTATGCAAGGGTTACATTCCCAGGAGTTGCATGTGAATGCAAAATCACGTAAAGTCAGAATGATCCCCAGAACCGCCACCACTGTCTAAGATCTTGTGAGATTCGGGGCCATTTGAGATACTTCACAACCCTCACAGCAGCTTGTAAGCAAGACGGAGGGGTTAAAAATGCTTTCTAGAAGCAAAGGGCATTCCTACCACTTTGGAGGTGTTCACAAGATCTTGGATGGCCTTTGATCTCACAAAGACCGCATGAGATCTTATGAAGGCCCAGTGGGAAAACCTTTTGCAGAAAAAGCTCTTAAGTCAGTCCTCTGGGACCACTGCACAAGGGTATCCTGTCTGTCTATCTATCTACCGTATCTATCTATCTATCTATCATCTATCATCTATCTATCTATCTATCATCTATCTATCTATCTATCTATCTATCTATCTATCTAATCTATCATCATCATCATCTATCTATCTATCTATCTATCATCATCTATCTATATATCTATCTATTGGTGTTTTGTAGAAAGCTGTGATCGCCTAAGTAAAATCAGTGCAAGTTGTGATCTTACTGTAGCATACAAGCACTACCCTGTTCCAATGATAACTGCCCAAAATGAAGTTCCCACATAAATTTCTTTTTTTCAGAAGGGAAATGCAGTGCTGGGGAGACTTTGACTACCCACACCAGTCTGTTTAACTAAAGCACCTGCAGGCACCATTGCAACAATCGGGGAACCTGAACCAGGCACTCTTTTTCTCTCTGTAAAAGCAGAGATGGGGAACCTCAGCTGCAGGGACAAAATATGGCCCTCCATGCCTCTCTCTCTGGTCCTCAAGATTTTCTGCAGGCCACACCCATTGCCAAGCCACAACCTTCCCTGCTGCCTCCTTCAGTGCTTTTTCCTGGCAGGAACATGTCATTGGACTGCAATAAAGCTACTTGATTTCTGGGCTGGAGGCTGGAGGTGTGTGTGTGTGTTGGGAGTGGGGAGGAATTTTCTCACTGCAGGGGAAGATACATGATATCATTAACTAAAATTGCGGAAGGAAATCCCCCCTCTCTCTCCATTCCCAGGAAAAGCTCCTAAGGCATCAAAGTGGCTGGTTTGTCCGTTTCCCATCTTTCAATCCTTGAAACTCAAATCAGAGTGGATGAAGGGGTGAAGGAAAGACGATCTGCTACATCTTCAGTTTTCATCAAAAACAGGGTATATTTTGTAACAAAGAAGTAACATTGACAAGACTTCTCTGTCACTGTTGCAGCTAGTTTTGCTATAGTTTCAATGTAAGAAAAGGAAAGAAGGTGAAATTGTCAGACCCTATGTTAATTTCGTCTTATTATTATTTTGGTGTTTAGCTGTAGTGGGATTCCTACATTTTTACTTCTAGCCAAAGGGCTGCATTATAAAACAAGTACAGTCGTACCTTGGACCCGAACACCCTGGAACTCGGATGTTTTGGCTCCCGAATGCCACAAACCTGGAAGTGGTTGTTCCGGTTTGCGAACGTTCTTTAGGAATCCAAACGTCTGACAGGGTTTCCACAGCTTCTGATTGGCTGCAGAAACTTTCTGCAGCCAATCAGAAGCTGTAATTTGGTTTTCAAATGTTTTGGAAGTCAAACGGACTTCCAGAACAGATTCTGTTCAACTTCCAAGGTACTACTGTAATGGTGGGAAGGTGCTCAGAAAATGGACAGAGGTAGTACAGTGGTACCTCGGGTTAAGTACTTAATTCGTTCCGGAGGTCTGTTCTTAACCTGAAACTGTTCTTAACCAGAAGCACCACTTTAGCTAATGAGGCCTCCTGCTGCCGCCACGCCGCCGGAGCACGATTTCTGTTCTCATCCTGAAGTAAAGTTCTTAACCTGAAGCACTATTTCTGGGTTAGCGGAGTCTGTAACCTGAAGCGTATGTAACCCGAGGTACCACTGTATTACACACCATCAACAAACATATCACAAAACATACCTCCAAATTCAGTAAAGTAATTCAATTCAGATATCGTAGAACATCTGCAGTGAAAACACCAAAAATACAATTAAATCAGCAATTAAAGAGACAGAGTGATGCATTTTGTTTGTTTGTTTTAGAATTGGGAAGCAGGAATGTAATGGTTTGGGAGGAATGTCATCTGGATTCTCAGCAAAAGACAGGAATGAGAGAAAATTGTCAATATGTGGAAGCTCCCATAGTCTGCCTCCATAAACAACTTATTTTACACCAAGTGCTGTCTGCTAAAGCAAAAACATGCCAATATAATTGAGTTTGGGATCACAAATTGCCTGCTATGCTATATTATATAATTTTATTGTCAAGCTGGCAAGAGGTTAACATAACTGCCACAAGGCATGATGCAGACACCCAGGGTGTTTGTCAAAATTAAAAATTTAATTATGCAGTTCTATCTTTAACCTATTCTACCGAGACTTTATGAAATATACAGGAGGCTGTGAACTCACTGTTCTGAGAAATGCAAGCAATGAAACATTTTCCTCTGTTTGTGCAAACGAAGAGGGGGAAAATGAAATCAGATAGCACAGTATATTTAACTGTTTGGCTACTAGGTTAGATTTGAGAGAGAGAAGTATCCACAACATAATATCAGGACTATTCCAGATAATTATGCCAACTGATAGAGAGCTCCCTGATATTGCCAGCACTGCTATCCCTTGACAACATCACACCCTGCCTCACTAACAGCCACTACTTACTATAAGATATGTCACTGCGACACCAGGTGATTGACAGGTGGGTTCCTCCAACCCCCTGTCAAACTTGGCCCATGAGGAGTCTGACCAGATCCAGTTCCCCCACCCTTGTGCAGGGGGGTTGCCTCAAATACTGTGGAGCTTTGTTTGCTAAGCCCCACAAGACACTGCTAAATCTCACGAGAGTTTGCGTTTTCTAGCAAGACTTGACTGGGCAAGGCTTGAGAGGAGGCCCAATTAAAGGCCTCTACTGTATCGGTGAATGGCTATTGCCCAGTCTGGTGTTTCAGCTGCCACCCAGCCTACTCAGATGCTGACAGCCAAGGAGTGCTTGGCTTCAGCTGCCACCCACCTCCTCTTGTGGGGGAGATTCAAAGTGGGAGCTCCACATCCCAAAAGGATGTGGAATGCCTTGCTGTGGAATGCCTGACTAAGCAAGTGCTCAAGCAGCCCAAGAGTGGCTGGCAATGGTGCCTTCATGCTAGTTAAATGAAGGGGGCTCATCCAGACTAGTCAGGGCTCAGGCAGGCAAGCAAAGAGGTGCTTCTTCGACTGCCTTTTCCAATCTTCCGCTTGACACAAGATACTAGGTGTGCCTTACAGGAATGAATCCAAACATTAATGAGTTGCTATAAGGTAAAGGTAAAGGGACCCCTGACCATTAGGTCCAGTCATGACCGACTCTGGGGTTGTGGTGCTCATCTCGCTTTATTGGCCGAGGGAGCCGGCGTACAGCTTCTGGGTCATGTGGCCAGCATGACTAAGCTGCTTCTGGTGAACTAGAGCAGCGCACGGAAATGCTGTTTACCTTTCCGCTGGAGCGGTACCTATTTATCTACTTGCACTTTGACGTGCTTTCCAACTGCTAGGTTGGCAGGAGCAGGGACCGAGCAACGTGAGCTCCCCCCGTCATGGGGATTCGAACTGCCGACTTTCTGATCGGCAAGTCCTAGGCTCTGTGGTTTAACCCACAGTGCCACCCACGTCCTAATGAGTCGTTATACATGTATATTAATTCCAACTTGTAATCCACAAACCTCTAAACTGAAGCTTGTAATGGGACCTTTTGGGGTGGAAAATAATGATACGCTTGATAACTTGGTTAGATACTGAATGCAGTTAAAACAAAACCAAACAAAAAACCCCAATGAAACCAAATCTCTGAATTCATTTGCAATGAAATTTGGAATGCGCTCCAAATGGATGTTCACAGGGAAATTTGAAAATTGGCTGAACCGAATCTTTACAGGCACTTTGCAAGAGAATAGGCTTTATTTGTTTCGCTTTTATTAATTATTCTTATGTGATGACAACATGGTGTTATCAGCTAAAGGGTCACAGCTGGCGACTAACATTAACACAGACATTTACGTGATGGGATGGGGAGACCTCAGCTTTAACAACCTTCACGCGCAGATTTATAGTCATGTTTGAGTGCGCTGGACTATTGAGTTTTGATGGGCCTATGAACTAAGCATGTGTCTGCACTAGCTCATTTTAGAGTAATCTGTCAGACGGAGTGGGGTGCAGGGAGAGAGCTGGCACATTTCATTCTGTTTCCTGTCCTCACTTCTCCCTGGCCAGCATCTCTTGGTTCCTGTGCATGGGAATTAAATATTACTGCTTTCCCTGTACTAAGTTTGGACAAATGTTATTGAGACGCTTGGCCATGCATTCTACATCTCAGTGTCAGCATACCTTTGAGGATCAGGTGCTGCAGGTGACGGTCAGACCACAGAGAATGACCCCCACCTTTTTTCTTTTTAGAGAGAAGGATTTATTGTACACCATTTTCGAAACATTTACAGAAAGGCCATTACAGTGGTACCTCGGGTTACATACGCTTCAGGTTACATACGCTTCAGGTTACAGACTCCGCTAGCCCAGAAATAGTACCTCGGGTTAAGAACTTTGCTTCAGGATGAGAACAGAAATTGTGCAGTGCAGCGCGGCGGCAGCAGGAGGCCACACTAGCTAAAGTTGTGCTTCAGGTTAAGAACAGTTTCAGGTTAAGAGCACACCTCCAGAATGAATTAAGTTCTTAACCTGAGGTACCCCTGTACAAGTAATTTCATAGCAACAAAACGAAATATTTCTGGGAAATTAATACTCCAAGCTAAAACAAGTAAACAAGGAAGTATTCCAGAGGCAGGGTCATTTTATGAGAAGAAGGTAGCTGTGACTTGGAGAACTGCTACTCGTTGCCAGATTTTCACTTTAACCACATTTTTCAGAAGGAAGGGAAAAGCCTGCTCCATTCAGTCCATCAGTAACACAGCACATTCAAAAGGGGGGGGGGGAGGGAGGAAAAGTATTACAGTACTTGATGTATTTCTCCATGAACTTTTTGTGAAATTCAGACCGCAGTGTGTCACTGACAAATCTTTTGTCTTTTTTCATCTCATCGACTCCCTTTCCACTGTTCTTGAAGACCACATCATTGTCCCATCTACTCTTCACTTTGAAGTTTGCCTGAGGCTGAACTGAACCAGGGAGGTTCAGCAAAGGGTTCTCACTCAGGATCTTCTCCATCCATATCCTCTCCTTTTCAGCTTTTTCTGAATTGGACCAACGAAGGACAGCTTACTCAGAGGCCAGCATGGAATGGTGTTTTTTTTACCTTACTAAATTTCGGTAGCCTTGAAAGTATTGTAAAACACCCCATTGATTGATTGCATTTATATAGCCACCTTTCCCCCAAGGAGCTCTATGGGGTGTGTATAGGATTGTCCTCCTCATCATTTAAGTCCCACAACAATCATTTGAGACAGATTAGGTTGAGAGGCAATGACTGGCCGAAGGTCATCCAGCGAACTTTATGACCCAGTAGGGATTTGAACCCTGGTCTCCTGGGTCCTAGTTAAACACTCTAATGACTCCATCACACTGGCTTTCCTGGTCACTGAAGGGTATTTCTGTGCACATTACAATACAGAGGCATCACTAAAAAAAGAAGAGAGCAGTTATCCCCTCTTCAGGATTGTGCATGAACCATAATGCTTGGTAATCTGAACTGATATTTTGTAAGCAGCAGTCTGAAATGTCACAATCAATGGATTCTGGAATGCTGTCATTTTTTTCTTAGTGGCCCATTTGTTTGTGGGCATGGTCAAGTTTAAATAAAATATCTCTGTTCTTAAGATGGGATGTTTCTGAATCCTTCACGCCTCGTCCCTTAAGCCTCAGATCATGACATGACAACTATAAAGATGTGAATTGACTGCAATCTTTGCATGTCTCCCAGTGTGGTGTAGTGGTTAAGAGAGGTAGTCTCGTAATCTGGTGAACCGGGTTCATGTCTCCGCTCCTCCACATGCAGCTGCTGGGTGACCTTGGGCTAGTCACACTTCTTTGAAGTCTCTCAACTTCACTCACCTCACAGAGTGTTTGTTGTGGGGGAGGAAGGGAAAGGAGAATGTTAGCTGCTTTGAGACTCCTTTGGGTAGTGATGAAGCGGGATATCAAATCCAAACTCCTCTTCTTCTTCCCCACTCTCAAGTATTTTGTTTTCTTTCAGCATGCCTCATATATGCAGCCTAAGTTCCTAAAATTCAAGCTGACTGGTTTCCATCCTGCACATCACATAAAGCAGTAATAAATGTTCCACCAGCCAACTAATTCCCTCATTACACCTGTGTTATCGTACCAGGCGCACTAATGGAAACCCACCAATGGCTACAGCTTGCCCTGGATTGCGTTTCTGCACAGGATTTGGCCCACATGATATTTATTACAGGGAGTGATGCATGAGATGGAAGGAATCCAGTGTGACTATGAAAGCACAGACAGAGTTTATGCAGCTGGAAGTTTAGAAATTTACTTGCAAACTGAGCTCATTGTATATGGAAATAAATGAGATAATAAATCTGGACCTTTGCCATGCCATTTTTGCAAAGGCAGAGGCACACTTTGAAAGGGCTGGGCCCTTGATTTACAGCAGCTGATCATTTGAATTGCAAAGCCAAAGGAAACCATGTAAAAAGTTATAGCGTGCTTAGCCGGTAACAACATATTTTTTATGTGTCTTGTATTTTTTTTTTAAGATCAGCCTGCACTAAATCAGAAAAAGTTGTTTTTTGTTGCAACAGAAGCCATTGACTGCTGCAGCTAACTGATATGTTGATATATTCCCTATACGTTATTAGGGAGAGATAGGTTGGCTGCCTTCCTGCAAAAGTAACAGCTTTTAAAGAAGTGTTGTCTTATGCTGAAGGCCACTACCTCTGCTCAGTAAGCTTGTGGTCTCCCTCTTGCTAAGATGCTGCTGTGGAGATCCAAACAGGTGCAACACCGTGGGACTGCCAGATGTTAGGATCCAGCCCTGCTGAGACCTTGAACCTGAGGTCTCATTAGATGGGGAGCTGGAACCTCCACAGATCTACACACTGCCAATGGCCTCCATGTCCCAGGACTGGAGCTCCTCACACCAGCTGATTGGGTTCCTGGCTGGCTCTCAGACTCTCCTGCATATCCCCTGGAACATAGGTGCAGAGAAGATGGTGGACCAAACAGGAAGGAGCCACCACCTTCCTGTGCCCAGCTAGCTGCCTGTGAAGAGAAGGGGAAAGATCCTGGAAGCACCTGCATGGATCCATGCCTGCTGCATTACTTCCCAGCCTGAATTGTTTCATTGCTGAAGCAACATCTACCATTAGTTCCATGCTCCAGCTTTCCTGAATTGGGAAAGCCAACATCCTGCTGCCCTAGTGGCAACCTCTGCTGCCATCGTCCCTTTACTGTTGGCAGCTTAGTCGGGGGATTAAAAGGAACAGGCTGGTATGTGTGTGAGAGAGTCAGGGTGTAGAAAGACAGGATCCAAAGCCCCCCTGTTCCTTTGACAAGTCCCCAAGAAAGGAAGAAAGGGGTTTTTGTGTCAGTGTAGTTACTTTCTAGGGACGTGGGTGGCGCTGTAGGTTAAACTACAGAGCCTAGGACTTGCTGATCAGAAGGTCGGTGGTTCGAATCCCCGCGACGGGGTGAGCTCCCGTTGCTTGGTCCCAGCTCCTGCCAACCTAGCAGTTCGAAAGCACGTCAAAGTGCAAGTAGATAAATAGGTACCACTCCAGCGGGAAAGTAAACGGCGTGTGCTGCTCTGGTTCACCAGAAGCGGTTTAGTCATGATGGCCACATGACCTGGAAACTGTATGCCGGCTCCCTCAGCCAATAAAGCGAGATGAGCACCGCAACCCCAGAGTCAGCCACGACTGGACCTAATGGTCAGGGGTCCCTTTACCTTTACCTAGTTACTTTCTCCTACATGAAAACCGATGGGAGGGATAATTCATAGGAGAAGGCTAAGCACAGGAAAGGGGGACTGCAGTGGCAGACCTAGGTATTATGCCCCCCCTTACAAGGCCAAAAGGCAGGTAAGGAGGCACCCAAACCCCAGCAGCTCTCTTACCGGGCTTTGAGACGGTGCCCCATCAGCTCAGCACTCAGTGCATGCACACCACTCAGACAGCCCTCAATCTGCCTCTGGAGGCTACAGAGTAAGTTAGTTGTCTTATGCCAAGGAAGATAGACACCGATATAAGGTCTGAAAAGCTTCCTTTACTTAAGATGATCAGTCATTACTGACTGCAAAAGAAGCAAACAAGCAACGGAAAACTGAAACCAACCTTGCAAGCCAGGAAAGCTGCTCGGCCTCCTCCCAATTAACCCATCAGTGCTTTTTTTGTTCTCAATATGGTGGGTATTATTTAAAGGCTGTTGCCTGTTCCAATAAGGAGAAGATGGAGAAAGCTATGCCTGCATTCTGCTCTGGCCAGCATTAGCCCAGAGTCTTTAGGAAGAGATAGTTCATCCATAATGGGCTCTGGATCTTTTCCCCAGCTTTCGAGAGATTGCTCGGTCCAAGTCTTGATATTGGTATTGGTTCTTTGGAACTGTGGCAGCACAGTAAAGTTTTTAAAACCACATGATGAGAGTGGAAACCAGACTCCAGCTGCCATGGTTTTCAGGTAGCCCATCCTGATTTCCAGTCATCTTGCCATGAGCTGAAGTGGCTTTGCACATGCTGACCTGATATCACTGTCATTAATCACTGAGGACCTTGATCTCTTCTGCCCCCACTGAATGTCTAATTGGAGGAACATCCATAGTCCATCAAGAATCCTCACTGTGGCATGAGCTGATCTGGCTGGATTCATCGTGCTCCGTTGGCATGCTCAATTCTCCATCTGCACATGGCACCCACAGCTGCAAATCGGCACTGGGAGACATAAAACTGCAGTTCTCATCATCTGAGATGGGGATGAGAAAGGATGACTCTCCTCGGGAGCATTTCCTAGTCAGCCTAACCCAAAGTATTTTCTGAGTCCACTTTAGAAGAGGTTTGCTGCTATTCTCACCTCCTGATGAGTCACTTCTGGTTCACTTTCTGCTGCCAAAGATCATCTGCTAATGGGCAAAAGCAGAATAACATTTGAACAGCAAAAACAGAACTGCTTCATGGTACAACTAGCCTATTTCTACTTTGCCTGTGTTTGGAAGATTATTAATGGGCATATGGACACTTTTTGGTGCGCGCGCACACACACATGTTTGTGAGAGAGAGAGTGTGTGTGCAGGGCATGATTTGAAGTCAGCCATCTTGCTGAAAGTAGGCAGGTCTGCATCCAGTCAATGTCAGGATGGGAGACCTCCTGGGAAGAACATATATTCTACCTTGGGGTTTGGTGATGGAAGAAAAGTGGGATGGAGATGTACCGGTAATATATGTGGGTTGGGTTTTTTTAAATTTATTTGGGATTTCATAACACAGCAGGAAAGGCAACACGTAAGCTGTATGTTCAAAGGACCATGAAACCTCAAAAAGATTCTTTGATTATTGTGCAAAGCAAAGAGATTCTACATAGTAACATAACATAGTAGCTGTATGCTTCTGCTGCCCCCGCAATGTCTTGGTTCTCACAAAGGCAATACCACTGGAACGAAAAGACAGGTGACCATCAAGATAGCTCTGAAGTCAAGTCTCTTAAGGATCTCCTGTCTTGAAAACCACGTCTTTCTGTGTAGCTGTGTTGAATCAAAATGTTGATCGATACGACGGGGGTGGGAAATCAAACTGCACCATATTGCATAAAATGCGTACAGATTTTCCATTCCTCATATTGTTCATAAATGATGAGTTAATTTTGTCTTCTGTTGCTATAAACATTTGTTTACCCTCCAAGAACTATCATTCTCTGGGTAGTGAACAGTATAATTTATCAGCCACATTTTCTATATTTACAAAAAAATACAAGCAATAAGCAATTAAAAACAGAATAGATAAAAACCACCAGCATAGAAGTGGTAACGAGAAGGTCGTGCAAGTGATATTGACATAGAGTAACGGTGGGAAATCTGTAGCCCTCTGGATGCTCTTGGACTCCAACTCCCATCAGCCCCAGCTACTATGGATATTGGGCAGGAGCTGATGGGCATTGTAGTCCGTCGGCATCTTGAGGGCCACAGCTTAATCACACTGGTACAGAGGAAGAAAGGGAGAAGGCTGTGTTGACTGTCTACTGATTAGCTGTAAAGACAAAGAGTTAACCTGGGGAAGAATGCATCTACCTGTATAGCTTGTTTGTCTTATTAAGCTCTGTGGGATCTGAGCAATTGTGAGCAATGGATGAGCAATGGTGAGTTAACTTGTGGGGTAAGGTAAGAAGCCTGTTGTGGGTCATTGAGAGGCCCAAATGCTTCATTAGCAGACCATTTTTAAAGCTTGACAAAAACTTGCCAAATGATTCAAGTGGGTCTCTCGTCTCTTAGACAAACATCTGAGGAAAATAAAGTCATAGGACAGACAGGCAAGGTTTGAGGAATGCAAAAAGCAGCTCCTTCGAACCTTTTCTTCAGAAGAAGAATAAAGCGGATTTCTTCATTCCTAGTCATTCTCCTAAATGGTTTGGGCACAAACCTGTAGATGTGTGAAAAATCCAAACTATGCAAAGTACTTAATGACTGCACTAAAACTATGCATAAAAACAATAATACTGCTTAGCTGAAAGAAACTGATCATAAAGCTCCTCTTCTCTTGCTTCCTCTTGTCATTAAACCTGAAAAGAGCTGGGGCCAATAGGCTATTCAGTGACTCGTTAAAAATGGGGATTTTCCCTGATGCTCTATCAAGGCATGATGACAACACAGCAACATGACAAGCCTAGTAAGGCCCGAAATTTCATTTTTACTCTGTTGTGCTACGGCAGCTTTTATGCACAGAAAAACTGATTGTGTTGTATCAGCATGGCCCAAGCCCAGTTCCTACTTACAAGACCTGGTTACTAATGATTTTTTATAAGTCAGCATAGAGCCAATCTAATTTTTCATTCCAGCCCCCCCCCCCCGCCTGCACAAGAAGCTGCAAGTCAATCAAAGCAGAAGCAAAAGGGAAAGTGCTCATTAAGGCTGGGTTGTATTCTGTGAGGCAGATAATGCCGTGAAACTCTAGCAAATCTGATTGGAGGATGAACTGCACCCCATCTGCTCTGATCCAAGTTTCTGTGCAAACCTCTTTCATTTTTAATATAAACATTTTATTTCTAGTGCAACCCTATCCTATGCAGGTCTGTTCCGAAGTAACTCCCATGGAGTTCAAAGGGGCTTGCTCCTTGGAAACTGAAGGCAGGGTCGCAGCCTGAGTCTGCTTCATGGGCTTAAGTTAGTTAAATATATACAATATATATGAAGAGACAACATAAAGAAATGGACTCACTGACAGAGTTGGAGTAAACAATCACAGACTATATATATATTGGGGAAAATTTGGGGAAACAATATGCAGGGTGAATAATATGGAAATAAAACAAAATGGGAGTATGAGGGAAGTCCAGGGGAGGAGGGTGGAAAGATAAAAATGGTTAAAGATAAATGGTTAGAAGAAGTATACATGGAAAAATCAATAATTTTTTTTTAAAAAAAAGTTAGTTAAATATATATACTCTGAGTAGGAGTTTGGATTCAGACTGTGCTCTGCATGATGAAAAACTCTGCTCACAGAGAGGGCTATTACTACCAAACATTTGATAATAGGTTCCTGATCCTCAAATTGCCCTGTCTAAAACACACATTAAAACTGCCGGTAGCCTTAAGTCCTTGTCTCATGTTCAGCCCTTAAATGAGTCTATCCTTATAAAGAATTGATTGGTTCATTTGCTGCAATTGCCCTACTTAGAATCCCTGCTATCTTCACCAGATCCAGGAAACTGGTAGGTCCAGCAAAGAGAGGTAAACATATATTTAAGGAGTGGGCTGCTAGAGAGACAAGTACCACAGTGCCTAAGGCTACAGCACACTCACTGGAGAACAAACCCGGCTGAAGGCAGCAGAATTTACTTTTGAGTAAATGTAACACCACACTCTATGAACACCTCTGACAAAATCAAATGTATCTACACTGATTTTGACAATGAATTGCTGTAGTATTAGTACGCAAAGAATTGGGACGCAGGTGACGCTGTGGGTTAAACCACAGAGCCCAGGACTTGCAGATCAGAAGGTCGGTGGTTTGAATCCCCACAATGGGGTGAGCTCCCGTTGCTCGGTCCCTTCTCCTGCCAAGCTAGTAGTCTGAAAGCACATCAAAAGTGCAAGTAGATAAATAGGTACCGCTCCGGCGGGAAGGTAAACGGCATTCCTGTGCGCTGCTCTGGTTCGCCAGAAGCGGCTTAGTCATGCTGGCCACATGACCCGGAAGCTGTACGCTGGCTTCCTCGGACAATAAAGCGAGATTAGCGCCGCAACCCCAGAGTCGGCCACGACTGGACCTAATGATCAGGTATACCTTTACTTATAAGTACGCAAAGAAGTAAATTGGGGGTGCCTTTTTCACCATTCACACATATTCCCCCCCCTCCGACCCCACCCCAAATGGATGGGATGAATATGGCAAAGCAGCTGTGTGAAATGGCCCCCTTAGCAAAAATAGTAGCCTTGCATGCCACAATCCCTTGAATTCCCTCCCATAACCTGTTCCCTGGTTCAGATCAGGTTCCCACCCACCCCTTGCACCTGCAATCTGTTTCATCTTCCTGTTAGTTGAGGAAGAAGAGAATCCCACCCACCTGCAGCCAGCAAAAGTGCCCAGGGGGTTGGGGGACCTGCAGGAGGGATGAGAACCAACCAAGGGCTGGATTTGTCTCCTAGGCTGGAGGTTGTCCCCACCCCTGCCTTACACACACCAGGTGTGGGACCAGAAACTGGCTGTAAACCCATGTCAATCAAAGACTACAGTCCTACACACATACATACCTGGAAATAAGTCCTGTTGCACATAGTCAGGATTAAACATGCATAGGGTTGCACTGCAGGTTGCTGACATCATCACCGACACCTTACATTTCTATAGCAACAACAGGGTGCTAACTATGTCACATGCAATGATGTATAAAAAAAACCTATCTTTCCCAGACCCAGCTACAATATGCGTATACCACAGAAATGCTGGATTTATAACTTAATTTTTGTTCTTAAGAGGGATAACCATAGGATATTACCTGGGAGGACCAGGATAGAAATATTGGCCTCTGTTTCTGGTATTCATGTACCATATTGGTAATATATTTTACTGACTGTATACATTTTGATTGACTTGGATTCACTGCATGGAAAGGGAGAATTTGCATATATCTGGAGACTGCTCTTGCCCAAGAATATCTCCTTTTTCAATTCATTTCATTGCTAGTTTGAAAACCCATTATTTGCAGTTCAGCACAGGCAGGTTTTCATTTTCAGCAGGACTGGGAGGACTCCCAAAAGTATGGACAAATTCCCTGACTGTGTCAGATGAAATACAGAGATAAGGCACACTATTAACCATCGAGCTGAATGCTAAAGCTCATCCTATACTGAATTGGTAACCACATGAAAGGCATGCTGCCATATATTCTCTCTATTCCTCAGAGAACTGAAAATTCCTTCCTTACTTTAAAAACTGTCATTTAAAATGCTTAGTCATTAGTTCATGAGAGTCAGTGTTGCACATTTGTTACCATGTTAGACTAGGACCAGGGAGGCCAGGGGTCCAATGTCCACCATTCTCTTTTTTAAAAAATATTACATGTATTGGGGTGTATGGGATGCTATGGAACACGGGTGGCGCTGTGGGTTAAACCACCTAGCCTAGGACTTGCCGATCAGAAGGTTTGTGGTTTGAATCCCCGTGACAGGGTGAGCTCCCATTGCTCGGTCCCTGCTCCTGGTAACCTAGCAGTTCGAAAGCACACCAAAGTGCAAGTAGATAAATAGGTACTGCTTTGGCGGGAAGGTAAACGGAATTTTCGGGCTCTACTCTGGTTCGCCAGAAGCGGCTTAGTCATGCTGGCCACCTGACCCAGAAGCTGTACGCCAGCTCCCTTGACCAATAAAGCGAGATGAGTGCCGCAACCCCAGAGTCATCTCTGACTGAACCTAATGGGGTCCCTTTACCTTTACCTATGGGATGCTATGGGAGGGGTAATACCTTGGGTGGGGAAAATATGCCCCTTCTGGAGTAGTTTGTCTACTTTTGGTCCCCAACCTGCACTCTGCTCTCACCTCCGGCTCTTAGAAGTTGTCAGCATGCAACAGCAGCCACACTCTAGGAAACAGCTTTGACTGGCCGGCTAAACCAGGTGAGGGTAACCGATGGGTCTCAAAACCTCAGTGAGGCAGCAACTTTCCCCGCATGCGAAGACAGGCTCTGGTGGATTGAGCTGATGAGACCAATAGTGGGTTCAACGGTCAAAAAGGTGGTTTCTGCATGTGCTGTAGAGGGAACTGGGGGGTAGATGGGGTTCATTAACCTAGAAAGATGACCCATCTAACCAAAGGAAAACTCTAATCCTAAACCTCTGCTGCCTTGTGGGATATCTTTGGGAGAAGAAAAGGTTAAGGAGTAAACCTTGCACAAATCTGGAGTGGAGTCCTTCTGGCAACTCTTGAAGCCAAGCTGGTGCTCTGCTTTTCTTTGGACCACGTCAGTGAGGCCGAGAGGGGGCAGCCCAGGACCTCCATACACCCCAGGCCTGGTGCCCTGAGGAGGTCACTTCAGTGCTGCTAAAACAGTGACTTGAATTCACCCCCAGAGAAACACTCGACTGTCTCTTGAGACAGATGGATGCCAGCAGCATTTACACCCCCACCTTTCCTCCAATGACCTCAAGGTGGCACACATAGTATGACACAGCACACAGGCTTACACGAGTTATGAGGACAGGGTTGTGTGAGGGTTCAAGCCACAAAGTCATTTGGTCCAGAGTAGCAATAACGAAAATGAAGGCAACTTGAAACTAGATCTCAAAGGAAGGGGGCCATATTTTGTCCCCCCATCCTACCCTATGTTGCAGTGCAGACTGAACCAACTGAAATTGAGTTAGATGCTAGGCAGCTCCGTCTCTCAACCCAGAAGAGGACATGGCAGCCTGGTGGTGGGCACAGTGGTGTCTGCCAATGAAGTGCAAGACCATGTGACTTTGCACAAGGACTTCACACCAAGTGTGCAGCCTTGGCTGCTGCGATGTGCTGGTGCCTTTGCGTCTGCTGCCCCACCTTGAGCTTCATGTGCAGCCACACCAGATGCTATGAAAGAACCAGGAAAAGCTAGTTGTGTCTCGTGTGTTGCTCATTTATTGAACAAGTAGCGGGTTCAATGGTAAAATGATTGGCAGGCTACAATTAGAGTGCTCAGCAGTGTATTGCATATCTGTACTAGTTTGTGAGGACAGCCAAGGTCTCTTCTATTTTGGTTGAACTTTAAGGAAAAACTTTTTGATGTAAAATAATGTTTGATGTTGTATTGTGTTTTCATCTCTTGCAAGCCACTCAGAGTCGCTGGGGTAACCCAGTCAGATGGGCAGCATATAAATTTATTATTATATTATATTATATTATATTATATTATATTATATTATATTATATTATATTATATTATATTATATTATATTATATTATAAATTTATTTATTTTAGCACAGACTTAAAGCCACACACCCTGAACTGCATGTTTAATAAGGTTTTAAACATGCGGTTGGGACGCGGGTGGCGCTGTGGGTTAAACCACAGAGCCTAGGGCTTGCTGATCAGAAGGTCGGTGGTTTAAATCCCCGCGACGGGGTGAGCTCCCATTGCTTATATTATTTATTATTATATTATATTATATTATATTATATTATATTATATTATATTATATATTTATTTTAGCACAGACTTAAAGCCAATCGAGCGGGGTGCGGGTGGCGCTGTGGGTTAAACCACAGAGCCTAGGGCTTGCTGCTCAGAAGGTCGGTGGTTTGAATCCCCGCGACACGGTGAGCTCCCATTGCTCGGTCCCTGCTCCTGCCAACCTAGCAGTTCGAAAGCACGTCAAAGTGCAAGTAGATAAATAGGTACCGCTCCGGCGGGAAGGTAAACGGCATTTCCGTGCGCTGCTCTGGTTTGCCAGAAGCGGCTTAGTCGTGCTGGCCACATGACCTGGAAGTTGTACGCCAGCTCCCTCGGCCAGTAAAGCGAGATGAGCGCCGCAACCCCAGAGTCTGCTATGACTGGACCTAATGGTCAGGGGTCCCTTTACCTAAAGCCAATCGAACAGTTTCACACCAACAGGCATGACTTCCTACAAAGAATCTTGGGAATTAGAGTTTTGCAAGGACGCTCTTTTGAAACATCTCTCTCCCCTACTATCCATCACTGAACTACAGCTCCTCAGGGTTGCCTACAGAATTAACAACTCAACCAGTCAAGCTGGGTTCCAACATGCCCACAGCACCCATTTTGCACTTCAAATAATAACAAAATATACTGAGTCAGAAATATAAAACATATTTGAGGCAGAAGGAATAGCTGCTACCTTGAAACAGCTTGCAGGAAATCCTATACTTCACCCTGTGTATCAGCAAGGAGAAAAGGCAAAAGAAAAAAAGAAAAGAAAAGCTTTCAACGGGTCAGACTGCAGAGGAAAAATCGCCACCCAATTCCAGGGATCTGAGCAAGATGTAGCAAATGCCTTTCACAATATGCTATTCTGTAAGCCCCTCGGCAATGTATTGCCCATTCCTGGCAGAGCAGGCTGGGGCAGAATCTGTGCTGTTTCAGACTGAGTGCCCCATAGGTGAACTCTCTGAGAATTTCTGAGGATGCAGCTGGGATAAAGAAACAAACCGCAAACATTAGTGTATAAGTGCAGCATTGTAAGGCATGCATCCTGGGCTGGAAGGGCTTTCGCCTTCATGCACTTGTTCCTGTCCTCTTCCTCCCCGTAGCCTTAATCCAGGCTCCTGTTTTCCAAATATGTGCTAGACCATTAATTCCTTTGGCAAGGAGCATATAAAACGACCCTTGGCATTCTTTTTTTTCATGTGCATTGGTTAATCACGAACAGAAATGTACCCTGCTTGAGGTCAGGAAACAACATTAGCCCACACATGTGTAGGATGGCATGATGCGTACAGTTACTACAGCTGGGGAAAGACCATGGTGCAGAGGCAGAGCAACTGCTTGGCAGACAGAAGGTTCCAGGTTCAATATCTGACATCTCCAGTGAGGACTGGGGATGTTCCCTGCATGAAACCCTGGAAAGTCAGTCACTCTAGATAATACTGAACTCAACGTTCCTTATTGACTTTCAGAGGCAGAATTGGCCCCAAAATTGGAGTCTTCTGTACATCAAGATTTTTCTGGCTTCAAAATCAGCTGCCAGCTTCACAGCTCTTTTTACTCTCTTGGCTTCCATGACTCTCTCCTAGTTCAGCAGTTACAGAGAGACAGGTGATTGTATTCAATGTAGCATTAAAAAATTATTATTATTTCCAGAGCTTTTTTTCCAGCCAGAACTAATGACTAATAAAGCAGAATGATGTGTGGATGGTCAACAACAAACACAATGATTCTGTCAATACACACACACACACACACACACACACACACAAACAAACACCCACCAGTCTGGGTGGGGGGGGGAGCCTTTCCTATGCATACAGCTCCTTCCCCTCGTATATTTTTACCTTCTGTTTTCTGACTTGTTCACCTTTTTTTTTCTTTTTCAGATCCACCATCTTTATTGCAACAAACAAATGATCCTTTATACAAAGTTAGTGAGTTAACACACACTGAAGATAAAGATTAGTGTAAAACACGTTGCATAGTATTTCTTTGGAAGTTAAAAAAAGCCAGTTTCCCCAAACTTTGTGTGCAAGATGAGGTTTCTCCTACCGCCAGTGTGGTGTAGTGGTTAAGAGTGGTAGACTTGTAATCTGGTGAACCGGGTTGGCGTCTCCGCTCCTCCACATGCAGCTGTTGGGTGATCTTGGGCCAGTCACACTTCTCTGAAGTCTCTCAGCCCCACTCACCTCACAGAGTGTTTGCTGTGTGGGAGGAAGGGAAAGGAGATTGTTAGCCGCTTTGAGACTCCTTCGGGTAGTGATAAAGCGGGATATCAAATCCAAACTCTTCTTCTGTGGCTAGGTCAATGCCCAGGTCCCTACGAGCAAGTTACAAAGAGCAGCGGTGGTCTTAGAGGCACAGCATGGAGAGAGATGCTGGCAGAGGTGGGGGAGCAATCACAGGACAAGACAGGACACAGCTGCAAAGACGTCCCTCACGGATGCTCTGAAGGATTAGGGAGAAGGAAAATGGTGAGGAGATCTGTGCAACACCAGCTCCCATCAGCACTGACCACTGGATCAACATCTGCAAGGCCTCAGGTTTTCCAGTCCCTGAACTGGCAAAGCTAGGGCTTTTCTAGATGTAATGGCATCCACCCTCTGCCTGCCAACTTGCTCACCTTTTGTGATCACATCAAACTGCCCAATAGCATCATGACACTGCCATTATTTGTCTTGTCTATTACATTTGTTTCTCACCTGCCATCCAAGGAGCTCAAGGGGTCATATATAGTTCCCCCACCCTGCCCTGCCCATTGCATTTATCCTCACAACAACCCTGTGAGGTGGCTGAGTGGTGATTGGAACCCCAGTCTCCCAAGTCCGACTCTAACACTCCAGCAAGTGCACCAAATATGGAAAGCCACTTTGAAGAGCAACATTCTCTTACAAGTTAATTTACCAGTGGTAGACCTAGGTAAACACATACTCTCCAACGTTTCTCTGATGAAAATAGCGACGTCCTATTCCATAGTTATAATAATAATAATTTTATTCTTTATCCCACCCATCAGTCTGGGTTGCCTCAACCACTTTGGGCAGCTTCCAACATATATAATAAAAATATTAAACATTAAAAAAAAACTTCCCTCTACAGGGCTGGCTTCAAATGTCTTCTAAAAGTTGTATAGTTACTTATCTCCTTGGCTCGGGGGTCACATAACTCCATACCCTCCAACATTTCTCCAAGGAAAATAGGGACATCCTAAGGAAAAGCAAAGGGACGCGGGTGGCACTGTGGTATAAACCACAGAGCCTAGGGCTTGCCAATCAGAAGGTCGGCAGTTCGAATCCCCACGACGGGGTGAGCTTCTGTTGTTCGGTCCCTGCTCCTGCCAACCTAACAATTTGAAAGCACATCAAAGTGCAAGTGGATAAATACCGGCAGGAAGGTAAACGGCGTTTCCGTGTACTGCTCTGGTTTGCCAGAAGCAGCTTAGTCATGTTGGCCACATGACCCGGAAGCTGTACGCCGGCTCCCTCGGCCTATAAAGCGAGTTGAGCGCCGCAACCCCAGAGTCATCCATGACTGGACCTAACGGTCAGGGGTACCTTTACCTTTTTAAGGAAAAGCAGGCCATTCCGGGATCAAATCAGAAACCAGTACAGCTTCTGTAAATCTGGGACCTGGAAAATAGGGACACTTGCAGACGGTTGGTTTGGAAAATAGGCTCCTGGGACACTCAAAAGGCTCCAATGTCATCCTAGCATTCAAGGTAAGATTAGGGATGATTGCCCCTCTCTTAAACCTAGACACTCTGCAAACAAGGACGGTAAATAGGCAGGGCTACAATGCAGGCATTAACTGTCCAAGACTGCACAAAGGACAAATGAGTGCAGCCCCATTCATGAGATCTCCTGAAGGCCAATGGGCTCTCTCTGCTGGGCTCTGTAATTGGGACTCTCTGACTATCTCGATGCGAAGAGCCTGATAATGGAGAAGCAAGCTTTGAACTGCCTAATATGGCCCCAGATTTTATTTCATTTTATTGGTAAAAAGGATGTTCCCATTTTGTTCCTGTTTGCTGGGTTGGGGCGAGGCGAGGCAGGAACAGGACATCCCGTGCTGCTTCTCACTGAGTGGGTACCCTTTCTTTTCTATGTTTCTTGGAAACACTGAGCAAAGGGAGCCTTCCAAGCCCAAATTACCTCTGTGTCCCTCATGTAGCTGCTGAAATCTAATGATATGCAAGGGAAGAATGGAAAAGAGCAGCTGGTCTCCAGTTGGTGTTCCGTAAATGCTAACCAGCACCCAGCAGGAAGCAGTGTAAGTTCAATTCAGTGAAGCAAATTTAATCATTTACCCCTTTATTCATGGCAGGGAAGAAAGGTGGGGGGAGATGCTTTGAAGGACTCTAACAAAACATGCACACATTACTGAGACCGGGTACAAATGCTTACATTTCTATTATACCGCAAGTGTAGATCCTTTCACTATCAGCCCTGCTAACAGCAATTTTACATTTACAGGGCAATGCTATACGAAAGGGTACTCAGAAGTCAGTTTGAATGTCCTCAATAAGGCTTACTCCAATGTAAGGATTGCAGCCTTAAGCACACTACTTAAACTACCGGTATGTGTGTGTTATATGTGGACTTACATATATACCATGCTATTGCTTGTGTGGCCCCATTCAAGTAGGATGGAACTGCAGAGCACAAGTCTAGAATATTGCAGAGAATGAGAGCTCACCGTTTTCAACCACTTTGTTTTCCGACCAGTACAGACACACTTTTCATAAATGTAATTTGTGGCAACATGGTTTCGTTAAACATGTATACTTGGATTTTCTGCTTGGCTTGTTATTTTAATTTTGAACAAGCAAGTGAAAGCAACCCTTGTAGACCAGAATCACTGTTCATGCTAATTATGATGTGAGTGTGTGAGAGTTGTAGTTATCCTTTAGTTACCATCAAAATTTACAACTGGTTTTATTGCTGCATCACGCTGTAAATCAAATGGATCTGCAACCATCCATATTATGGCAATGCATCTGCACTGTCTTGGCTGAAGTTAAGTTGACAGCAAGCATTTTCTCTTTAAATGCCCTTCTTCTTCTTCTTCTTCTTCTTCTTCTTCTTCTTCTTCTTCTTCTTCTTCTTCTTCTTCTTCTTCTTCTTCTCCTCCTCCTCCTCCTCCTCCTCCTCCTCCTCCTCCTCCTCCCCCTCCCCCCCCCAGGGATTTAAAGTTTGTAATTTATAAGACAGAAACATTGTCTTCATCTTCGTGTTAAATATATGGCTGTTGCACGCTGCTCTGGACTTATATACATGGCAAAGATTTGCATGTTGATATTAAGGGTGGACCTTTGATATATCCTTGCCCATAAATCAAGCCAGGAATCTGGCACATGTATAATTCATACAACTATCAACATGTTATGGCAACCATGTGGGAAACAGCCTCCACGTGGTAGCTGCTTGTTGCAGTACCCTGACATGTATAGCATTGGAAAGCAGCCTACATCCCTCCAGATGTTGTTGGACTTCAACTCCCATCAGCCCCAGCAGCACGGCCATTGGTCATGATAATGGTACGAGATGTAATCTACCAATACCTGGAGGGTTTAAAGGGGTGTTAACTTAGCTTTAGTGGTCTGCATAGCACAGACCTTCCAAGTGTCCCTATTACCAGGTTTCCCAGTTTCTAATTTGACCCTGGAATGTCCTGCTTTTCCTTAGGTTGTCCCTATTTTCATTGGAGGGTATGGAGTTATGCAATCCCTGAGCCAAGGAGATACAGCCTTTAGAAGACGCCTAAGGCAGCCCTGCATAGTTTTCTTATGTTTTAATATATGTTGGAAGCCTAACGGAGTGGCTAGGACAACTCAGCCAGATGGGCAGGGTATTATTATTATTATTATTATTATTATTATTATATAAGACGCCCCTATTTTCACCGGATAAATGTTGGAAGGTATGATAGCAACATGGCTGGATAGAAACATTCCATAGCTTCAACAAGATTCCTTTCCATTTTACTTTTGTTTGATTACTCATTTTAAAGGTAAAGGTAAAGGGACCCTGGCAATTAAGTCCAGTCACGAACGACTCTGGGGTTGAGACACTCATCTCACTTTAAAGGCTGAGGGAGCCGGCATTTGTCCGCTTCCTCAGACAGTTTTTCCGGGTCATGTGGCCAGCATGACTAAGCCGCTTCTGGCAAAGCCAGAGCGGCACACAGAAACGGCGTTTACCTTCCCGCCGGAACTTATACCGCATGCTTTCAAACTGCTAGGTAGGCAGGAGCTGGGATCAAACAATGGGAGCTCACCCTGTCATGGGGATTTGAACTGCCGACCTTCTGATCTGCAAGCCTTGTAGTCATTTTAGATTCCATGTAAGGTGAAGAAATGCTTTTTGCAAGTCTAAAGTAGCCTCCCCATTACAATCCTAATGCAGCTGGGCTGACTGGAGCTTGCCAGGGAACTGCTTCTGGCAGGAGAAATGCTCACACACCCCTTACTTCCTTGTGTGTAGATCATGCATAGTCTGTAAAATGGATCAACCGCAGCTATTTAAGCACATTCAAAGTTCTGAAGGGAATATAGAACTGTAGAGTTAGAAGGGACCTCAAGGATCATCTAGTTCAACTGATTCTCTTCTTCAGCTTCCCGCCACTCCCTCCATCCCTCCAGAATTTCTTTCTCACACAGTAGCAAACCCACAAGGGACCCAATCTTCTGCTTCACACAGCCTCTCCAGATTTTCCAACTCTCCCTCTACCTGCATCGTGTTGTAAATGAATCTTCTTCAGCTTCACTGGGGAAGGACGGAGGTCATGGCTGCCATTCACTTTTTCATCCCAGATATGCTGGGAACCTCCATGGCATCCTCTGGATGCTTCACCCGGGGCAGAAACCCTGGCTAGACCCTCCCCCCCCCCACTAGCTACGGCTCTGCCTCAAACTCTGATAAAGCCTCTTGCCCATCTAGACCGAGGGCAGAGAGGGGTGTGTGAGGGCGTGTGCAAACTAGCCTACTGTACAAATGCAACATCCACATTTGTGGGTCTGTTCACATTTGTCTTTGGCCCCACTCACCGCTGTTTTGTGGCCCTCAGATGTACATACTTCTCCTCCCTGGCTTAATAAACTTATCAGCACATTTTAAGCTGCCTTCTGACTCTGGGTGGTACTCAGTTATAGTTTGCTCATAGTCCGTCTCTCTCTCTCTCTCTCTTTTTTAATTCTTTCAGCATTGATACACACATGTTATGAATATACAAACATACATTTCATACAGTCCTTAAAAATGTTCATACATACCCACACTCATTTCCACAGATACTTCCTTTTCCCATCACCATCCCTCACCCCACCTTTGTGTTAGACTTCCAATCTACTCAATTGCAATTTCTTTCCACATCTATTACTTTCTTTCACACCCCTTTAACCTAATTTCATACTTCTTTTTCTATTACACATTGTTATCCATCTTATTTAGTATTTCAGTATTAAAAACGGAACTTGTTTATTCTAGTAGGAGTTCTGATTTTTCAATATGGTTTTGCAAGTATCCTTTAAACACCTTCCAGTCCCTGTCTATCTTCTCTTTTGAGAATCTCCCAATTTCTCCCATTGTTTTGGATATATTGTAATACTCCAATAATTTGGCAAGCCACTCTGTTTTTGTCGGTATAATACCACTTTTCCAATCTTTCGCAATCAATAGCCTTGCGGATACTGTTGCATATAAATATAATGTCTTGTTTTCTTCCAAAGTCCGTCTGTTTCAAGGGGCAATGGAGTGTGCTTACAGGGGTGAAATCAAACTGCCATGTTAACAGCACCAAAGTGACCTCCTGGGGACACAAGCCTGGGCTGCCCAGGCAACAAGACCCCCATCTCGGCCTCACTGATCTGGTCCAAAGGAAAGCAGAGCAATACATCTGGCACCAGCTTGGCTGCAGGAGTTGCCAGAAAAAGTACAAGATGTTGTCCAACCATCTTAGCTTTTTCTTTCGCCAGAGATATCTCACAAGGCAGCGGAGAGTAGACCCATTGAAATCCATGAACTTGACTAAATCTGATCCATTAATTCAAATACGCCTACTCTGAGTAAAACTTAGTTGCATATTGCCTTCTGTGTATGACTAACATTCTTACGTTCTGTCAACTGGCAATGTGTTTACTGCTGGATATGCAGTAAAGTTTTACTGTTGCACAAACCTGTGGAACAAATTTCCCCAGTGAAGACCGACAAATTGCCTTGGGATTATTATTATTATATATTAACTAACGGCAATGTCTTGTTGGCTTCTGGCTAGCTTCCAGCTTTCAGTGCAGCTGCCTCTCCACCCCCCCCCTTGTTCCACAGTTTAGACAACATATTCCGGGCCTCGGCCATGAATGAGTTTTCTCGCTCACGTTATAAATTCATGAAATTAGCGGTTCATAATAGGGAAATGGAGAGAGCCCTTTATTTATAGCCGCACCAGCAGATGCTGCAATAATGAACACTAGTCTTTTACATTGTCCTCATTCTAGTATTCACATCCTTCATCCTCAGTTTTATTATGAGCCGTGTAATGCAATGTTATGTTCGGATTCTCTGTTTCACAATCAAAACACACATTTTTCATATGCATGTGTCTTTCCTTGCGACAAGGGGGCTGTAATTGAAAACACTTTATCAGCTTGGGAGTTAATGACATTAGCCGGGTTCGGGGGGGGGGGGAGAAAGAGATTTAGGTACACAATTCCTGTTGATAATGGGAGTTTCACTGCCGCTGAAAACGCATTACTAAATGTTGACTAAAGATAAGCATGGAATATATTTGTGGTATGAACTTCAAACAGCACCTCACCTGCTCTTTGAGCAAGTAAGCAAAACAAACACTTCACTATCACATGTGCAATAGTGATGTGAGCAGTAATTTACAGAGGGGAGAATGAACAGACCCCACAACTCAGCTATTCCGTTTATACTGTGGCAGGCGAGAGTTTTCAGTCATGAGGTGACTCTAATCCAGAAGCATTTTTGGCAAGGGTGTGCCGTGGCTCGACTTTGGGGTTGGGAAGTAGGAAACCCAGACTCAAATCCGAACGGATTGGCTTCTCAAGAAAGTCACCTTCCCTCAGCCCAGCTTACCTGGTCGGGTTGTTATATGTGGATAAGACACATAGGCTTGAGTAGGCTGCCCTGAGTGACTTGCCCATAGGGTGACAACTTCAATTACAGTTACAAATGCTTCAGGTTACAAACTCCGCTAACCTGGAAGAGTTACCTCGAGTTGAGAACTTTGCCCCAGGATGAGAATGGAAATCGCGTGCTGGCGGTGCAGCGGCAGCAAGAGGCCCCATTAGTGAAAGCACGCCTCTAGTTAAGAACAGTTTCAGTTTTAAGAACGGACCTCTGGAACGAATTAAGTTTGTAACTAGGGGTACCACTGTAGTGCTGAGTCAAAAATGCCTCCAACTTTAATGGCCTCATTCCCAGACTGTGGAAGTGATGGCATTTAGCTGGGTGGGTTTTTCAGATAAGGTGTGTGTGTGTGAAAATATATAAACTTTCATTGGTGAGGTGCTTCGTGGGAAAGTGCTGGCAGTGTTTTTATAGTGGTGATGGTAGTTGATGTTTTCCCTTAGTCTTCATACTTAACTGTTCCCATGATCCCTGATCATTGGCCATGCTGGTTGGGGATAATGGGAGTCCAACAGCAACTGGAGGGGTACAGATATAAGGATAACCGTGCTGAATCAGACAAAAGTCTTATCTAATCCAGGATTGTTTCCAAAGATAGTGGCAACAGGACTTCCGGGTCGGCGCCATCGCCGAATGGCGGGCTCCCTCCGAGCTCCGGAGGGAGCCTGCTCGGCAGGGGCTGGGTCCTACCGCACCGGCGATGCGGGGACCCTTAAAAACCACGGCCACGGAGGCCGTGGACATGGAGACTCGGCTGGCACCGTCAGCGCCCTCTCGATTCGTGAAGGAGCCTTTTTAAAGGCTACGGATCGGGTGCCGGGGAGGAGCGTGGTGCTTTGAGTCCTCTGCTATCCCTGCCGAGCGCAGCCGC
This sequence comes from Podarcis melisellensis, assembly GCF_964234715.1. Taxonomy (NCBI): domain Eukaryota; kingdom Metazoa; phylum Chordata; class Lepidosauria; order Squamata; family Lacertidae; genus Podarcis; species Podarcis melisellensis. The sequence continues at coordinate 94,643,687 of NC_138530.1, forward strand.
ATGCCATCCGGCGGAGAGCGCTGACTTCTTCTATTGAAAATTTGGACCCAAAAGAAGAACCCGTGAGTAATTGGAATATGGACTAAAAAGAGGGATAAATTTTTAGAATTTGGAGCGAACGGGGGAGGTGGAAAAAAGGAAGTCAGCCCCCCCCCCAAATTGTAGAAGAGCCAAAACAAAGGACTGGATAACTAAGATCGAGAAGAACCTTATCTTGCCGAACTAGCAACTTCGCGAGGGAAATTTATAAGATTGAGCTGGAGGAGAAAAGTGGAATTTGTATTAAAAAGTAACCCCCCCCGGAATCCCTGGAGCGATTCGTGAAAATGCCTGGAGAAGAACAACGGAGGTTTTGACAGCTGTCAAAGAGCTGTCAAAACGGAAGAATGAAATTGAGACTTTGTTATGAGGACTTTGCCGGCTACATTTGTTATAAATTGGAGATAAATTGTTTCAAATAAGGATTTATAAGTTATTTGGACTGGCGGATGTGATCTGGAAGGGAACTTTGTTATTGTAATCCACCTAGAGGAGCTGAGGGACATTGCACGTGTTTTCGACGGGAAACTTGAATAGTTGGATAGAACTTTTAATCTCCTGGGAAACTGCAGAAATGGAACATTATTTTGTCTACAGAGGCCTACACTTTACTGGAAACAATGGATTAATCTGTTGAAAAATGAAAGGAACATGATGTAATGTTTTGCTCCTGAATAACAAGCCTCTGTAGAGACACTAGAAGCCTTTGGAAAAAGAACGTTTCTGTGAGGGAACAGGGAAGTAAAAAGGAGGAGAGTGATTGACAAGAACAAGGAAACAACAAGAACTGGACAGAATTGGAGTGGGAACATTTGGGATATCCAGATTTGACAAGCTTATGGATATAAAATTGGAGTTTATACTCCTGGATATAAAAATCTGGATAGAAGAAATGGGCCCCCTTTGATAGACTCCTTCTATGATTGGACATCTGTAATTTTAAAAATGCCAGAAGTTTAATATATGCCATTTTTTAAAAAAAAAGACCGGTAAAGAACCAGAGGGATGTGGGTTTAGTGAAAGGTGGGTTCATCAGGAAGACACTAGAAGTGGAGGGATAGGAGGAACGCAACAGGGAAAGAGGGGAGGGAAATTTGGAATCCAAAGGTTGTAAAATTATTGTTTGTTTTTATTCTATTTTCATCTGTATTATATTTGAAAGGGGGGAACTCGTGGAAGGGAATAGGTCGACCTTAGGGGATGGAAATTTGGATAAATTGAGTTATTGATGATGAGTGTATTTTGGGAATAAGAATTTGTTGAATATTATTGCTTTTTTGGAAGATTTGGAACACAAGAGGGGGTGGGGAGGGGAAGTCCTGGATATTGGAAAAAGTTTATGAATTGGATTTTATTTGTTTTAATTTGGAAAACCTTAATAAAAATTATTTAAAAAAAAAACAAAGATAGTGGCAACAGGATGCCTCTGAAACAGGAATGGGGGACCTATGGCCCTCTTTGTCCAGGCCATACCTTCTCCTCTTAAGTTCAGTTCCTCACACTTCCACATCATTTCCATATCAGTTTGCAATGTTTTTTTTAAAGTTCTCATGAAAACCCACCAGCATTTCAGTGCAAATTTCTCCAGATATACCCAACAAACATTCAATTCCTGATAATACCTTACCTTACCTTTACCAGTATACAGTGGTACCTCTGGTTGCGTACTTAATTCGTTCCAGAGGTCCATTCTTAACCCGAAACTGTTCTTAACCTGAAGCACCACTTTAGCTAATGGGGCCTCCCACTGCTGCCACACCGCCACTGCGTGATTTCTGTTCTCATCCTGAAGCAAAGTTCTTAACCCGAGGTACTATTTCTGGGTTAGCGGAGTCTGTAACCTGAAGCGTATGTAACCTGAAGCGTATGTAACCCGAGGTACCACTGTACACATTATTTTGCACAGCAAATTCCCCTAATGTTTGCATTTTTATGCACACTTAACAGCAGTATATGAATTCCCCCCCCCACATGACTGGAGAACTAAAGTTCAAAATTCAGATAAGTGTGAAATCTGAAGGAGGGCAGGTTTCCCCAGAATCACAGACTTGTAGAGTTGGAAGGGGAACCATGAGGGTCATCTAGTCCAACCCCCTGCAATGCAGGAATCTTTCACCCAATGTGGGGCTCAAACTCACGAGCCTGAAATTAAGAGTCTCATGCTCTACCACCTCAACTATCGGCTCATGTATTGCTCGAGAAAGTGCAGATTTGGTAGGTTCCACTTTAAATGTGAACTGGATTGATTTGTTCCTTCACCCCATATTCTATCTATGCATGTTCACCCAGAAACAAGTATGTGGGACTTATTCCCATGTTGTAAGTCACAGGTGAGAAGCCATGGATAGCTTAACACAGGCAAAGATTGCACCCCTTTCCCCAAAAGAAGGGGGGTGGAAGGTGGAAAAAGCCATGCCATAGAGATGTTGGGCTCCTGCAACCCAATGGCACCTGCAACCCTGCATTGCAATGTGGACAAACTTATTTTGAAACTCAGGTGTAATATGCAGTGGACACCTGCCAATTGGGCAAGAGGAAGACGTTTGTGAAATGAAGGGAGAGAAGGCAGTAAAACACTCTTGGTACCGTTTCTGTCTTTGCAATTAGGCCCTCTAACACCCGGGGAAAGTACATGACATGTTCAATCTTGACTTATGAAATAGTTCAAAGGATCTCAAGGAAGGGATTTAGGCAGAGCGCTGGAAGCTTTAAAGCCAGGCCAGTTCCTAATTCCTTCTTAGACAACAGTAGGGATCCTAAACCCTTGTTATTATAAGGACTTGTGTGTTAAATGATTAGAAGTGAGAGGAGAAAAGGAAAAAGGAGAAAGGAAATATGGAGAAATATGCTGTCGGTGAGTGTCCCCCCTTTAAATAAATACATAAATAAAGGGGCTTTGTGGGACAAATCTTAATTTACCCGTCTTCAGATTAAACCCCCAACAGAATAGCAGCAATGTAGCTCAGATTTCTTCCACCTTACAACTGCAATAAAATGAAGCACAAATTGTTGTTTGGAGAAAGACACAGAGGGACTCATTCACTAGGCCCTGGGAGCTTCTCTATGTCAAGCAAGCTAGGCCAAAGGGGTCACAGCAAAGGCACTCCCCAAAAATATTCTGCTATTGTATAAAGCAAAGTACCATATAACCAGCCTCCAATTTCACCCCAGAGGTTCTGAATGATACTTTCATGCCAAGTGAATCAGGTATGCACAACCTGTGGCCTAAGAAACCAATGGCAAACCTCCAGCCATCTTTTGTGACCTGCTAGGTGCTCAATAACTCTAATATTTCCACCTCACATTTACAGATAGAATTGTAGCACTGGGAGGGTCCCAAGGATCATCTAGTCCAGGGTTTCCCAAAACTTGTGTCTCCAGCTGTTTTTTGGACTACAATTCCCATCAACCCTGGCCACTGGTCCTGCTAGCTAGGGATGATGGAAGCTTCCAACATATATAAAAACACAATAAAGCATAAAAACTTTCCTATACAGGGCTGCCTTCATGTGTCTTCTAAAGGTTGTATAGTTACTTATCTCCTTGGTTCTGGGGTCACATAACCTCATACCCACCAACATTTCTAAGGAAAAGTGGGACATTCCGGGATGGTGTCTGTAAATCCAGGATTGTCCCTGGAAAATAGGGACACTTGGAAGGTCTGCTCTGAGCATGCTGGAGAATACCCTGGGTACAACTGTAAGGAAATAACATCTAGAATGTAGGAGTGGCTCTCAGATAGGAGCTCCCACTCATTCCAGCAAACCTTTAGATGGAGACAGGCAATGCTTTTTGAGAATTATGACTTGAATGCAGTTCAGAAACCAGATGTAAATACTGGAAAACTCCAAGCAGTCTCATGCCACCATACTCTCCTTGCTCTTTTATGATAGCTGAGATCATCTGTGGCACTCTTGTGGGCCAGTCCCAATGTGTGCTCCCTAAAATGTCCCCCATCCTCACTCCTCATCTGGGTCTGGCAGCTTCTAGTATGATGTCAGGCCCACAGTGTTAATTAGCTGCTCGCATGGCAAAAATAAAAGCCATATTTGTTGGGTGGGCCATTAATAACATGTGAAAGCAGATTCCTTGGCTACTCTGTGTCACTGTGGTTGAAAGGAACCAGGCACCATGGCAACGTTACCAATACTTGGGTTAAAAATAAATCCGCGGCAACATCAAAATTGTAACCACTGAATCTCATGGAATTTGAATACAAAATGCTGCAGTGCAATGACACTAATACTGATCAGTTGTCCTGTACAAAGCTTTTGCTTCTTTTCTTATTTGTAATGCTTTGGATATATTCAGGTGGGCATCTTTTTATCTGCTTGCTTAATTTGGCATGGCGGCTTCCCTTGTGAACCAGTCACAAGCTCTAGATGCTCTCTTCTCTTAAATGGCCAGTTGGAATGACAATAACCTGATGGCAATTTGATTGGCAATTTGCAGTTTGATCACCAATATGGGACAAACAGCTGAAGTGATTTTTAAAAAAATGGAATGTGTACTCTGGACCATGTGAGCTTTACATTCAAACTGCAATCATGAAGCGCCTCGGATATGTACGAAAACACCCCAAGTCTTTTGGTCTGGAAAGATTTGCTTTTGGATTATTTGTATGTAAGCTACTGTCTGTACCTGTCAAAGGAAAGAAAGAAAGAAAGAAAGAAAGAAAGAAAGAAAGAAAGAAAGAAAGAAGCTAGTATATATATAATTTGAGAGTTCCTTGCCTTTTCATTGTTCAGTCCCTGCATGTGCATGTTTTCGCCTTAAGGCAACCGGAGGTTTGTCTTTAAAAAAGAGAGAGAATTGAGACAGGAAATGAAAAGCAAATGACAAATTTGGGAGGAGAGAGAGAGAACGAGAGAGGATCATGCGTAGGATAAACAGATGAAATGTGCCAAGCAGTGTCATGCTATTAAGGTGTGCTGTAATTCTAATGATTACTATATTCCAAGGAGTGCTAGTCGTCTTCTCCCATTGCCTGAGGTAGGTTAGAGGAATAAAACCAGACCCTATTTTACTTTTCAAGTTTCTATTCCGGTGATAAGTAGAAAATTGACTGGGTTTAGTGTGCACATTCTAGCTTCTAACTCCAGAGTCAATACAAGAAGTCTTTTATGAGGAGACCTGTAAGTGCATAGGGGCCCCCAGGCAAGGTCACCGTGGTGGTATTTCCCTCGTAAAATTTGGCCAAGTTCATGACGCTAAGCAGTGCCACAAATACGTCTGCAGAGGAGAACCCTTTATCTCCCCCACAAATTGTCTCTGGGCAAACACAAAAAGCAAGGGGGCTGTCAAGTCTCGCTTGTGGTCCTGCTTGGCCATTGTACATACTGAGGCTTGTGTTATCATTGGCTTTGTTCAGTGCACATAATGGCCAAAGGAGGCAGGTTTATTTACCATGTGCAGGGATTAATGTTTTCCTCCCCACCCCACCCCACCTCCCCATCCCCACCACTCTCGAGGCCCAGTTTAAAGACTTGTTTTTCACTCACTTAAGCAATGGAATTGCTGAGGTGTGTTTTCGAACCACTTCTTCATTGGCTGCTTTCTTCTAAGGGAGAGATTCAAAATGAAGATTTGGGGGAATAAAGTCAATATTTGGGAACTGCTACTGTGGAAATTGAATAGATTTACAGTGGAGGTTCAGGCAGTCCTCCCTCAACAGATAGTGTACTTCTGACCATATACTCTCTCTCTGTGTATATAAGAAGAAAAGTATAAAAAAGATAAAAGAGAGGCTTATTTTATAATTGCAATTCCCTCAGCTCTTTTCACCATCAATCTGTTCTTCCCTCAGTGAGCTTCTTTTCTTTTATTAATTTCCAGCAGTTTCTCAAGACAAAAAAAAATGATGACAGTTTGTTTCTGTCATATAAACATATTATTAATGAATAACTCTAAACCATGTTGATAGAGCCTAAGGTTATTAGTTTGCATAACTTTCTAACTCTTGTTTCATTGTCTTTTTATTACAGCCAATATACATACATCAGATGTTTAGAAACAACACTTGATGGTTCTTCAGAACGTACCAAAACCATACTGAGCGTTTGGAAGAAAAAGATGTCCCTCTATTTAGTGTGAGAACTGGTTGTGTAGCATTATATTAATATGCTTGTTCTGTGTGGAAGTTAACTGCTAAAATTTGCAATAGCTGTGGTCCAAAGTAAACATTAGATTCCCACAAATGTATTTTGTGTGAAACCTGTTTCTCTTAATCCTAACTTAGTTTCAACAAAAGATTTTGTGTGAACACACAGTGGCAGTTAATGTCATACGAGAGATATGATTCTCTGACCTGGGTTCAAACTACCGTATTGCCCAAATATAAGCTGCACCCGAATATAAGCCGCACCTTTAAAATTCGGGGGGGGGGGGAAGAGAAAAAAAAGAGAATACCCAAATATAAGCTGCTCCCTTAAAATTCTGCAGGCACTCACACCCGCTCTGTTTTACCGTATGTCTGTTTCAGCAGCGATATCATAAAAGGCAATTTTTGTAATGTCGCAAATTTAAGCCACACTTTAACTTTTCATGGTCAGAATTTGGGAGAAAAGTGTGGCTTATATTTGAGCCAATACAGTACCTGTGATGGCAACAGAACTATGGGCCAGAGTCAACTAATGGCTCTCACTGGCACAAACCCATGCAAGGATTTCCATTAGTGCAACTTGGTTTTTCTTCCCCTCCCCTATCCTCCCATGGATACTCTCTGTGCCTCCCAATTGGCTCAAGGGGGAACAGTTAAGAAGAACCCCCAAAGGAGTGTGCATGAAGAGGAGAGTGGAGATTTCCCCATCAGGTGAGCAAAAGTGCTTGTGCTGGTGGAGCGATCTCCTTAGTGCTGTGTTAAATTCCTCCCATGGTATTTAGACCATGGGTGAGGAACCTTTTTGTCCAAATGGGCCAGATCATAATCTCTCCACACACACCCAGGGACAACTTTGATAGGTATATGTCCTAGTTAGAGAAGCTGAGATTGTCAGAAGGACCGTTCCCGTGAATAGTCAACATCACCTAACCTTCCTGCAAACTTGTCGCAAACCATCAGGATGACTGCTCAATAAAAAGGTTGTCTGGAAGCAACCTCAGTTGTGCCTATGATGCACATATTTTAAATATCTGACCCCACTCTTGTATTCTGCCATTCTAATGTTCAAAATTCTGCTAGCTCTTCCTACAAATAAGAATGGTTCAAGGGCACTCAATAATGCACACTGTACTACTGGTGTTATAAGAAGTCAACTCTGCCATAATGCAACAATTGGTGGTCATGAACCTCAGTTGTTACGTTTAAGTAAATCCTTTGAACAATCAGATTGCAGAGCACAGGAGTAAGATCAGGTCATAAGTTGGGAAGCATCATTCGCACATTCCATAGATCATACTCATAATGTTTCAGGAGTTGGTGAGGGTTTTTATTTGCTAATTTCTATAAGATGCTGCATCTTAAAAAGCAGAGACATCACCTTGCCAACAAAGGTCCGTATAGTTAAAGCCATGGTTTTCCCAGTAGTGATGTTTGGAAGTGAGAGCTGGACCATAAAGAAGGCTGATCGCCGAAGAATCAATGCTTTTGAATTATGGTGCTGGAGGAGACTCTTGAGAGTCCCATGAACTGCAAGAAGATCAAACCTCTCCATTCTTAAGGTAATCAGCCCTGAGTGCTCACTTGAAGGACAGATCGTGAAGCTGAGGCTCCAATACTTTGGCCACCTCATGAGAAGAGAAGACTCCCTGGAAAAGACCCTGATGTTGGGAAAGATTGAGGGCACAAGGAGAAGGAGACAACAGAGGACGAGATGGTTGGACAGTGTTCTCGAAGCTACCAGCATGAGTTTGACCAAACTGCGTGAGGCAGTGGAAGACAGGAGTGCCTGGCGTGCTCTGGTCCATAGGGTCACGAAGAGTCGGACACGACTAAACAACTAAACAACAACAACAACATAAGATGCTGCATCAAGAAACTGTTTCCAAAGCATTTCCCCATTGCTTTCCTTTATCACAAGTCCATCTTGCGGTGGAGGGCTGTTGCACAAGAGCACCAAGCAGCTGCAAGCTGAATTTGCTGGTCCGTGATTGAATCCCCGCCCCAAAATAGGGCCAATCTGAAAGTCCCCAGAGGGAAAGCTAACCCATTACAAAAAAAAAAAAACACAACCCTGCAGCAACAACTGAAATCAATTTCATTTGACAACATAGGCACTTAGGAAGCAACCTTATACAAAGCCAGACCATTGGTCCATGTAGCTAAATATTGTCTTCAAAAGCTCTCCAGGGTTTCAGGCAAGAGTCTCTCCTTGCCATAGCTGGAGATGCCAGGGATTGAACCTGAGACCATCTGCATGCAAGGCAGATGTTCTACAATTGAAGCATCTCTGATCATTAAAATAAATAAAACCTAACTTTGGATTCACTCCCTTTATTTGACGTGTGATTTTTACTATATTCATCTACCTAGACTGGTTATTCCCCTTGACTCTTGTTTTCTGGTAGTACATACAGACCATCATTATTGCTTTTGAATCCCTTGCCCCATGTAACCACAAAAGCCGTAGTGGAAGGGGCACACTCAAGCTTGAACATGAATATGCTCTCTTTGAAAGCATCATCGTTACTATTTTTAGCACAAGGTGTTGCTTCCAAAAAGCTGGTCAAACCAGCCCCAAACGATTCCACGCTAATTATACCTGGAGGATCGATTATTTGGCCTTTTAGTCTCATTTGTGTGCTTTAAAAGTCCTTCTGCTGCCACCTTAAAGCCCTTAAGCTTTGATGCTGGGGAGGCCAGGCTGGGTGGGTGCAGGAAGGCAAGGGAGTCAATGAGTAGAATGCACTCTTTGTTCAAGAGGAATGCAGGTGAACCCCAGACATCCTGCTGCACGGTATATATCAGGTTCATCCAGCTGAAACTATACGGGAAATATAAGCCTCGAGTGAGACATTTCATTTCTTCCTTTCCCCTGCCACCCCTCCTTTTGCCTAGAGATAGGGTGGAGAGGAGCACATACGCACAAGTAATGTACAGCCAGAAGTAAGGTTAAGAACGAGCCTCGTCGCTTTCTGTGCCAAATCCACGGTGTGTGCACCTTTCCATGTTGACAAGACTGCAGGGGAAGGGGAAGGATGTGGCTGGAGAGCCCACGAAGGCAGATGGGCTCCGATTCACTCTTCAGCATTCAAATGAGCCACTTAGCTCCATGTGCCCTGTTTCAGCCTCCTTCCTGCTCCCAGGAAGGTGCAGCTTGTCAGGCATACATCAATGATCTGATTAATGCAGGATCATGTTCCCCTGTGCTGTCTATCCTGCTCATCACTTTTCATACCTCACATCCACATGGTGCAGGTACAGCTCAGAATGTAATGACCTCGGTTGGAATTTACAGGGAACTCAAGTTTGCATTTGCGATAGTCAGAAAACCATCACGGACTCAAGCATAGCCACCTGATATCTCTAAGATTCACGGGAAATCTCAATGGGCTCCAAGAGGAAGCCCTTTCATTTCTATAGGCAACCTGAACGTGCTTCCTAAAAGAGTAAGTCCTAATGGGACTTGCCTATGAGCACAAATGCACCACAAACATTCTAACAATGCCATTTAGCAAAAAGTTGCATTTAATAGAGTTGTGCATCTGATCTAGATAAATTCTGGACAGAAGAAGAAGAAGAAGAAGAAGAAGAAGAAGAAGAAGAAGAAGAAGAAGAAGAAGAAGAAGAAGAAGAAGAAGAGTAGTAGTAGTAGTAGTAGTAGTAGTAGTAGTTTGGATTTGATATCCCACTTTATCACTACCCGAAGGAGTCTCAAAGCGGCTAACAATCTCCTTTCCCTTCCTCCCACACAGCAAACACTCTGTGAGGTGAGTGGGGCTGAGAGACTTCAAAGAAGTGTGACTAGCCCAAGGTCACCCAGCAGCTGCAGGTGGAGGAGCGGAGACGCGAACCCGGTTCCACAGATTACGAGACTACTGCTCTTAACCACTACACCACACTGGCTCTCAGAGAACTGAATCAGACTTATTTGGGTTGAGCTGAGGTTTTCTCATGGGCTGAGGTGGCCCCAGAACATCCTGGCTCTGGCTGGGTCCACCTAGAGCAGGGTTTCCCAAACTCCAGCTGTTTTCCCCAGACTCCAGTGATTTTGGACTACAATTCCCAACATCCCTGACTACTGGTCCTGCTAACTAGGGATGATGGGAATTGTAGTCCAAACACAGCTGGAGAGCCAAGTTTGAGAAACCCTGACCTTGAGTGATGCAGTGCTCTCCAAAGTGAGGGGTGGGGGTATGATATTCAAGCAACTGCATGTTTAGGTAAAGGTAAAGGAACCCCTGACCATTAGGTCCAGTTGTGGATGACTCTGGGGTTCTGGCGCTTATCTCACTTTATTGGCCGAGGGAGCTGGTGTACAGCTTCTGGGTCATGTGGCCAGCATGACTAAGCCGCTTCTGGAGAACCAGAGCAGCGCACGGAAACGCCGTTTACCTTCCCGCCGGAGCGGTACCTATTTTGAACTGCTAGGTTGGCAGGAGCAGGGACCGAGCAACGGGAGCTCACCCCATCGCGGGGATTCAAACTGCCAACCTTCTGATCGGCAAGTCCTAGGCTCTGTGATTTAACCCACAGCGCCACCCGCGTCCCAACCGCATGTTTAAAACCTTATTAAACATGCAGTTCAGGGTTTGTGGAGGAGAGGAGACAAGCAAGAGTGGATGACTTTAAGAAAGGATTGGACAAATTAATGGAGGACAAGTCTATTAATGGCTACTAGACCTGATGGCTGTGCTCTGCTTCCATGGCCTGTGGTAGTAATGTTTCTGAACACCAGTTGCTGGAAACCAAGGGAGGAGAAAGGGTTCTTGTGCTCAGGTCCTGATCCAGTCATTGGCCTGATCCAGCAGGCTGTTCCTGTGTTCTTATGATTGGTCTGGAGTTAATCACAGTTTATCAACTGTGGTCACTCAGCTCACATAGTAGAGCAAAACATTACAGGAATTCCAAAAACCACATAATCCACTTTCATCACCGTTGGGGTACCATAATATGATTCAGTACAGTTCTCTTCCCGCCTCGCTTCCTGCCCTGGTCCTTTAATCTCACCGTGATTTGTAAGCCTCACTTCATAGCAGCCCTGTGGGGGCAAATAGTCTTATTCTACATTGTTATAATTCTGTGTTAAATCTGTTCGGCTGAGGTTGGCATATTACTACTTCAAAGACCCCACAAATATGGTTGTAATTCCTGTTCTGCCCTACATGATGACAAGGCATATCTTCTCTACAAAGGCTGGGCTTTCTTCCCTAGGAAGTAATTTGGGCTGATCTTTATCCTTGGATTACTTCCCCTGCTCTGACTAAACAGTTTCAGTGCTTGGTAAAACAGTCTGCTTAAAGAGAAGCAAGAGGTTGCCTCTCCAAGTGATTTCTTCTGAGGTAGGTAAGATCCTGCAAAAGGTGGGGAAGCTTTTTGAATATGTAATCAGAAGTTCTGAATATCTAATTATTTCTGAGGAGGAATGGGAGCAACATTCCTCTCTTTCCAGCACCAGGAAATCCAGGATGACACTTAAAAAAATAATGAGGACACAGCTTTAGTGTCATGCAAAAGGTCCACTTGCTCTTCTATCCTTCTTTGTGCTTGTAAATATATTCTCCCCAGTTCAGTGGTTCTTAACCTTTTTGGGATCATGGACTCATCTGAGAATCTGATGAAAGCTACGGACCTCCTCCCCAGAAAAAATACACATAAACAGGCCCACACAAAGATTTGCATACAATCAATATTCTTGCATTAGAAAAAATCCTCCTTTGCTGCAGCTTGGACACAGACCCATTGAAGTATATCACAGGCCCAGGAAGTTCGGGTTAAGAAGCCCAGCCCTAGTTCCATACAAGTCAATAGTGTAGTGAAACTGACCACACCAGCTGATGTAGTCACTTCTGTGTGAAGGCAATCTTAAAGAGAACACCTAGCTTTGAGGTGCTACAGCTTTGTCCTACATTACCCAAAAGACACCCTCTCTCCATACGAACCTACCCAGACTCTACGATCATCCTCTGAGGCCCTTCTTCGTGTGCCTCTGCCACAAGAAGTACAAAGGGTGACAGCATGAGAACAGGCATTTTCCACTTTGTGGCTTCCTCTTTGTGGAATGCTCTCCCCAGGGAGGTTCAGCTGGTGCTTTCATTAGGTGCCATGCCAGGCAAAAACACCCCTCTTTAACCAGGCCTTTGGCTGGGGCAGGTGGGGATTTTTGGCTTGTCCTTGTCCTTATTTTTATTATCTACTTGGTGTTTTTATGTGGTGATTTTATGTTGTGAACCGCCCTGAGACCTATAGCTATAGGGTGGTATACAAATCTTAACAACAACAACAAACAACAACACAACACATCTATTTTATCAGTGTTGGTCATATACAAAGGTTATATGTGTTGGTCACATACAAAGAGAGCCAGTGTGGTGTAGTGGTTAAGAGCGGTAGACTCGTAATCTGGTGAACTGGGTTCGATTCCTTGCTCCTCCACATGCAGCTGCTGGGTGACCTTAGGCTAGTCACACTTGTCTGAAGTCTCTCAGCCCCACTCATCTCACAGAGTGTTTGTTGTGGGGGAGGAAGGGAAAAGGAGATTGTTAGCCGCTTTGAGACTCCTTAGGGTAGTGATAAAGTGGGGTATCAAATCTAAACTCTTCTTGTTCAAGTTTGAAGTGCCACAAACAACAACAAAATCAGTTTAAAAAGAGATTATGGCAGGGCAGAGAATAAATAATCCATTTCAGAGCTAGGGTGGCTTTGCCTGGGTCAAAATGTGCATTTTCAAGCACTGCATATGGTTTTGTACATAGGAAACGTGAATTCTGCAAAGCGGCGATGGGCTGCCTAACCCCCTCCACTCATTCAGGTGAGCTTCCCAGATCTATTGTTGAAATCTATGCCATTCTTTTTGTGCAGATATGTTGCGACTCACAACATGTGACCACTCCCTGCTCCAAACCCATTATCTTCAGCACACATCACAAAGTACATGGCTTTTCATATCAAATAGGATCAATAACAGCCAGTCTGACAGAGCTAGGCTTCAAGTGACAATCGTCCTTTGAAAGAAGAATACATTGTATTATAGGGGGGAAATGGGGAGAAATGATATAAAAGAGAGATTTTGACCTACATATGCTCAACATTTGCTAGTACTTGAAGCATATGGAAACTCTGTTGGAACAAGGCCATAAAAATCATATCTCATTAAAAGCTATAGCATGTCATTAAAAAGAAGAAGAAGAAGAAAACACCAAGGAGATTTTCCAGTATGCCATTTGCCTTTTTTTCTGCATGAGCTGGATTTTCTCCATATATAGCTGAGAGGATTGTAACCTGTGTGGTAAGTGTCAAAATGCTTTAATTAGAAGCTGGGGGGTGGGGAGGTTATA